>NW_006799941.1:1415812-1522598 GCF_000485575.1 Poecilia formosa
TTTCTCGGCTCCTCTCGTGACGTCGTGATCCCTCCCACATCAGATCTGAGTTGAAAAGTCAATGCATTCAGCACTTATATCATGATATTTAAACATTGCTGCATAATCTGTCCATTGTTGATCTATAAAAAGGCTGTGGATGATTGAGAACTTGCTTTATGGGGTGACATTACTTTGATCCTTTCAGGGATCAAAGTAATGTTTTCCACAATGAATTGGCCTTAACATCCTCAGTCAAATCTCCTCCAATCAGCCTTTCCTCCTCCTCCAGCTCTAAATACTCTTTGGTAATTAAAACTTTCTTCAAGAGGGGCTGAAATTGATTTTCAGGTCGGTGACAAGTTGATGGTGGAGAGAGGATATGGAGAGTTGAAAGAAGCTTCTGTTGTTCTGTGCTCCTCTATCTCATCATTCCCTCACTGTTAACTAAATTCTTCCACTTTGCTGCCTGGATGGTTTTTCTCTGAGCATTCCTGGCAGGTAAACCTTTGTTCTCGAGGCTACTGATTAAATGAATACAGGAGGACAAAATGATCTGATTTGCACTGTTAAGCGGAGAAAAAAAAAAAACACTTTGCAGCAAACTCTCCAGTTCTGGTTGTTTGCATTCAGGCTTAACCACCTTAAATCTGCAGCACTGGACTGCTTTGCCCTTGAGGCATATAGTGGCAGTCATCTGTGCTTAGACTTGTCAGTAAAGTGTACAGGAAATTCAATAATGTTTGGTAATAATGTGTGACTGGGGCCTTTTGCAGTTGTGTGTGGTTTTCTGCTGTTGCAAGAAGCACTAATGATGCTGTTATAAGGGACTCGGAGCCTGATTAGCTTGACGGATGAGGCAGACGCTGGCTGCCTTAAGTCCTCTCTTCCCATCAGTCCAGTTGTGGTTCTACGTGTATTCTATGTGAGCAAAAAGAGAGAAGAGTTTATGTGAATGTGATGAAGGCTGATAGACACACCGATTAAGATACACACATACAGCGTCCTACACACAGAGGTTGATAAGGTAAAACAGGAGCTTTTTTTTCCTCCTCTGCAAACCAATAACGGTGGAAAAATGTGTTAGAGAAGGAGGGACACATGCTCAATCTTCCTTCCATCTTATCCAGGTCTTTCCTTAGGATATTTATCTGTGTGGTGGGAGTGGAACCTGAGGTGATACAGGATCCGACCGCAGATGAAACCTCCCTGAATGGAAGATATATGGGCAGATGTGTGTCTGTATTGTTCCCTATTGAATATTTATGCAGGAGTCGCTGTACCTTTGAAAGTGTCCTCTGTGGAAGACGGGGCAACTTTTCCAAATGGTGATCAGACATTAAACACCTTGTTGCCAAACGCCCTCACATGGCCTCCTGAATGATGTGGGATCTCTGACGGAGGCAGAGGTGGATGCAGCAGGAGGTAATTGCAGAGCTGGAAAACCTCTGATGGAAGAGGTCAAGGTGGATGGAAGGTGTGGTGAAATGAAGCAAGGTGACTTTAACACAGCAAAGTCTTTTGCTGCAGTTAATTTATTTCAACGAGGACCACAGTCCAACCTTGACCTTAAATGTCTAACATTTTTGCACTTTACAGTTGAAACCAAGTACTTATACAGACGGTGTAAAAAGATACACAACCTTTTTTCTCGTGGACAGTAACTGCTGTGAGTGAGACAGGTGTGTGTGTCGTCCTGCTACCACACAACTTTTAGCTCTGCGCACAAATTTGGCAGTATGCTTGGAGTCATTGTTCATTTTGAAGACCCATTTTAGCAAAAGCCTTCACTTCCTTGTTGAGGTCTTGAGATGCTGCTTCACTATGACCACATTGTGTTTTTCCTTGTAACAGAATGTGTTTTGTAAAGAGTGCCAGTTCCTCCTGCAGCAAAACATGCATGATTCTGCCTCCCCCATATTTTGCTGTAATTAATCTCAGGCTTGCAGACTTTCCACCATTTGCCCCCAAATTAAACAATGTTCATCATGGGCACACCCAATGAAGTCCTTGTTTTGATTGCATTTGCAAACTGTATTCAGTCAGTGTTGCTTTTAGAGTAATGGATTTTTTTTTCTTGCTTGGTGGTTTTCAGTACATGTCAGTACAAAACTTGTTTCACTGTGGATAGTGACGCTTTTTACATGCTTCAGTCAGCATCTTCAAAGGGTCTTTTGCTTTTGCATGTTTAACTGAACAAATTCACCTCTGAGATGCACATCCTGTCTGCATTCTGAATGGTATGATGAGTTGATAACTTTATATGTTAATTTAAATATTTAACCATCAATGTGGTCATCTGGAAATTGTACATAAGGATGAACCAGATCCGACCAAGGAGAGGAATAGTTTAGTTAGATTTAATGTCAGACATGTAGAGGAAATAGGTATGTGCTTTTTTATACCATTTATGTAAACGCCTGGTTTCAGCACTTCTCAAACATGTGAGCTGGATGCTTTTAGGGTTTGAAAATGGTTCTTCTGTCTTTAGCATTTTAACCCCTCTCTTATGGATATGATTATTTGCATAAAAAGTCTGCAGCACATCTTGCCATATTTGTCACTTTTAGAGAAACATTGTGAGTGCATATTATGTCTGACCTGCAATTAAAGCAGTTAAAAAAAAGCTTGTTTTGTACATTTACTCTTCCACAAACAGCTAAATGAATAACTTGCTTTTAGGCAGATAGATGCTTCTTTAATTGCTACTTTCTAAAATGTCATTTTTACTAATTGGGACTGGTCACATATGCCAGTGTGAAGTTTTAGATTTTCTTTAAGAGAAAAGTTACATTTAAAAAAATGAAGAATCATTCTTGCATATCCCTGTTCCACAGTGTAAGAGTGGAATTGAAGACATCTAAGCTGGACAGAAATTATAAGTTTCCCTTTTTTGTTGATCGTTGTGACCCTCAGATCCAATTAAACTCCTCTTTTGTCTTTATTTAATTTTTTTAGCAACAAGAATATATCACATGAAGTGGAATTTTCTTTTATATGAACAAGCCCACTGGTAATTTTAGTGCTGCAGTTAAAATGTCCTTTCTTCATCTAAACCATATTTGAATATCATAGCTATTTGAAAAAGCTCAGTCTATCTTTGAAACATTGTTTTCATCCGTTCCAATCCAGATTTTGACCATTATACTCTGGATTTGGTGCTGTTTTAGATTATTCTTCTCTTGATTACCCCAGCTTTACATTTCACTTAAAAAACACAAAATCATCACCTCTCCATCATCATTCCTTAACAGTTTATATGAGATGTTTGTGCTGTATGTGTTACTGTTTGCTATGACTAAACATCTATACTTTGCTCTCTCCTGATCTGTAAATTCATATTTTCAGTGCTCATGTTGTTCACTCAAACCATTTTGGAGAAGTAAAACTTTCTCCTGGAAACTCCTTCCAACAAACCGTATTTTTTAAGTCTTTTTGTTTTTTTACAGTCCAGAATTTGACTAATTATGCTAGGCCTGTAGGCTGAGATTGAGCTCTCGGTATTTTTGCACTTTGTATGAGCTTTTCACAGTCTGACCTTGGGGTGAATTTGCTAGAAAGTCCACTACTTCTGGGAAAATTTGCAGCTGTCTTAAATGCTTTCAGCCTGTGAAAATTAATTTCTACCGCAGATGATGAACTTCAAACAGTTCGGAAATGGCTATGATGGACAATAATAAAAATGATATAATCATACTGATAGACTTTTGGATTAATGGCTTTGATTAAGGGATTGACTTTAGGGTTTTGATTTATGCTGATTTGCATCACTAAAGTCTTAGGTTTCTTTTTATCAAAGCTCAAACTGTTTCTTATCTTGCCAGCTATCTTAGGGTATTTAAAATGATTGTATGTGTCAGTTTAAACACAATGAAACACAAAAAACACATTTTCAGGCTATTTTCCATTAAAGCAATGCCAGGTTTTTTTTTATTTTGGAGTCTTAATAGAAGAAAGCCTAATTTTATAATTCACATTGCCATTAGGAACTCTTAATATGATTTTCTACCAAGCTTTAATCTCATGTCCTAAAGCAGAATTTAAGGAGTTTAACATTCAACACTGCTCATTTGCATACATTGGCTCTTTTGTATGAATGATGATAATCTTCAATAAATATGTAAAAGACTCAAAAATGTGTTGTTTATCTTTAGAAAGTATCAGAAAATTGAGTGATGCACAACGGTCAAACTGAAAGGTTGATATTAACGACATTACACTCTATGTCTGTTGGAAATGAAACCCTGCCAAAAGTTGGAGCACAGTAAAACATAGACTGGTAATATGTCAGAATCAACCTTCTTTAACCTCGAAAGTCTATTTCAAATTGTGCAGAGATTAAACTTCTAAGAATAGAGTTAAAGGTCATTTTAAAAAATCAACACTTCTATAAAGAGAAGATTTCACCTTTTCTACAACTTGATTACCTCTCACTGAGAGGAAATTTATTAATTTTAATACACTGATGGTGATTATTATGTGAATTTAAGCAAATTTTGAGTGTAAATTTGGGACTAAGGGTTAAAGTGGATTATGGGTGTGTGAGAGGCACTAATTGCATGTCTGATAATAGACAAATTAGATACTCATTCAACAGCAAAACCATTGGCATTCTTTAATAGATGTAAAAGACCACCAGAAATGTTTTACATTCTCATAATATTTTGCTCGTTTTAGTTGAAATGATTTAGATCTGGTAATTCTTTGTGAATGGACTGCTGAACATGGACCTGATCTAAATTCAGGAGTTGCCTCTGCAGCATTTCATTCCATTTTTTCTCATCTTGATTTTTGATGCCTTCCTTTGCTTCCTTAGAGGATTGATTCTCTTATTTCGTCTGTCCTTTTCGTTGTCGTTTTGGATCGTGGACTGCGTTTCTCTCTCTCTTTCACTTCAGCGCTGACACCTGTAATTATTATATGTCCTGATTATTATAATTTATGTGCTCTTCTGTGGTTTGCTGTCTTGAGTTGCTTCTGTTAAGCTCCGCTTTCCGCCTAAACAATTATTCTTTCGCTACCGCCAATCACTTTCCCAGTCTCTGTAAAACGCTGCAGATTGTTTTTCGCCTCAGTCAGTCTCCTGCTGTCGCTTTGTTTTCCGGCAGAATGGGCATATTGCTGGCTGGACGGGCCACGTGGGTGTTTGACATGGCACACAATGCTGAGGGCCATGAACAATGCCTGCGTAAACCAGCATAATTCGATATATTATTTGCCTTCTTGCATGAGTACACAGACATGCATGCTTCGGTTTGAGTACCCTTGGCTTCCCGCTGCAGTTTTTTCCATCAGTGCCCGGCCACATAATTGAATAGACAGCTGTTAAATTGTACAAACAGACTAACAAGCCACTGTGTTTATACCTTAGTCCGCCGACAGGGCCAGCAGAGATACACACAGGCAGATGAAGAGCTTACAGATGTCTAATACTTGTATGCTATTATCATATTTGCGCAGGGCAGATTAACAGTGGATCAGGCACTGAAAATGATTGTCAAGGGGCTGTTTTTCCATCCAGATTATATAACTGATTTATTTTATTCCACCCAATGAAGACCACATAATGCTTCCTCAGTCTCACTCCTCACCCCTCTCCCTCTGTTATTTAGCCTGGTTTGCATGTGTGTTGTACAGTTGGCTCTTGGGGAACAGAGACATCCTAATCACACCCTGATGGGAGTCTTGTTTATACCTGCAGCTGTGATTACAGCATCGGCTAAACAGCTCAGCTCATTAGGTGTTGCTGTAGAAAATGCAGAAACATAAAGCTCAGATTTTCTCAAAATTTCTCTGTGTTCTTCTGGGAACAAATTACTTTATGTAGCAAATCAGGACTGTATGATGGAAATTCATCATTAAACATTAAGACATTTTTTTTTTTTTTTTACACACAGCAAAACGGGGAAAAAAAAAAAAAGCCCAGGATGATGAGATATAAACGTCTGGATTTTCTTTGCAGATATTTACAAGCTTTAAATATTCACACTGCTTCTACTTCTAGAAAATCAAGGGCCAAAGGTGCCACATAGTGCATCTGTAAGTCATTAAATAAGCATCTATATGGAAATTTACATTCTCATTTTGCATATTAGTTAATTTCTCTGACTCTCCCATCTGTCATGGCTAAGTGAGGGCTAGAAAGTGAGTTCATATTCATGTTAACTAATCAAATACAAGTATTTGACAAAGCATGGTGACAGTTTTTCATTTAAATTTAAATTTCAATTAGTAACATCTGCGTTCAAGAATTTTATTGGGTATTTTTATTAGTAATATTATGTGTTATTTCACAAATTCATGATTTATTTAATTGTAGCATGTTTGACGCGCAATACTGCAAGTGTAGGGTCAGAAAAAGTGGAGACTTATTCATGAAATAGATTTATCCTGCAGTAAGTGATTTAAGTGTTTTGGCATATAAACCCACTGCAACAGAAAACCATGAGAAGCTTGACAGGATGAAAAGTTTCTGTTGAAAAAGCAGCTGCTTTATTAATGCTTTCCAGTTCCACACTGTGGTCACACTTCAGACAGGAGAATTGTTGATCACTGGTGTTGTTTTCTTCGTCATACTGTCTAAACAGAGTCAGTGTAGAGCCGTATTACTGTGTGCTTTCAAATAAAAGCCTTATTGCTTGGAGTGGTGCCTGTCCTTCACACAAAGTGGATTGTTCTTTTTTTTTTTTCTTTTTTTTTATTCTACAACCGGGTGCATCAGCTTTGACCTTTTGCTCTTCCTCTGTGCCTTACTAAAAGGTTGATAATGCACACGGATGGTGCTGCAGATCCTTTGAAGAATTGTGGACAAAGATAGTGACATACCTTCAGACATGTCCTGTTAACTCCCAACTTTTTTGGAAATCTTACTTTTACTTCTTTTTCAGTAAAAACGTGTACTTTTACATGATGTTATCCAATAGGTTGCTAGATGTGCTTTGGATGATGGTGATATATGAGGCTTACTGTTTAATGGCTGAAAATGTTTTTATAGATTTGTTTTCTTAAAAGAGACAGCAACACAACCTTAATATTACCAGCAATAATCTTGATAGAGAGCATTTCTGTCCCATTTCCTAACATTGACAGATTACAGGACTTATTGGTCGTGTTTTCTCTGGGCTAATGTTCAGATTGTTTGGTTGACTATTACTCTCTATTGACTATTACTCTTTAGTTGTTTGGAGTGGATGGAAAAAAGATTCAGGTTTTTTCACATTCTGACACAACCATGAGCGTAAATGTATTTTATTGGAATTATATGTGGGATACATTTTTAAGGACTTTATTTTTGACTTTTTACTGCTTCGTGTTGGTCTGTCACATCCATTTCCAAACACAAATCTGAAGTGGTAATGGCTGTAATCTTATAAAGAGCAAGGGGTTTGAATGTGTTTTCTAGCTGTAGCCATCAAATGAGAAATAAACTGGTGCTCACATCATTTTTTTAGTTCCTCTCTAACAAATATGCTGGATTTCTGGTTGTGAGTCTAAATAATTCAAAAAGCAACTCTTTTTTTTATTTTTCTCTTTTGCCCTCATGCTGTCTTTCTTGCATACAGAGTCTGGTTTCAGGTCATCTGTTTTCATCTGCCCTCTCTGCATTTACACTCCTCTGCTCTCCTCCTCCAACCCATTTCTTCTCTCCAATGCATCAGTTCACTCTTGAAGCTCTTCAGCGCTGCCTCTAATGGCTTTACCTCAGAGTGATTCTCTGTCAGTCTGACTGTCTTGAGGTCGAACAGTCTTTACTTAAAGTTTCACCCAGCAGCAGCACTCCAATCAAAACACACACTGCATAAAATATAGGTGGACATTCATGCTGTATCTTGTAGAATGAGACACTTTACTCAGACCTTGCACAATACATTGAAACAGCCTCCATAAAGCAAGCTCACCCTGAGTAAAAGTGATGGTTTGTCTTCTGACACGTTTGTTTACAACACACTATAGTTTGGCAGTAAAAGTCATGTGAAAAACATATGGTATTTCTAATAAATTTCCATTTGCAAACCTCCTAGGATGTTTTTTATATATTGAAACTCACTGGAGCCTCTCATCAAACTGTCTCTGTCATAGCTGACAATGTTTATTTTGCGCTCCACAGGGGAAGTCCTACGTGTACGACCAGGTCTTCCCCACTAACACCACACAGGAACAAGTCTACAACGCCTGTGCCAAACAGATTGTCAGAGGTGAGTCACCTAAATGTTGTGCATTTCCTCTTTAAGGCTCAAAAAGGATACAAGCACCAAAGGAAGAAGACAGCAGACCTTAAATTAGCATCTGCTGCACATTCTTGATCTCTGCGTTGGCTTTGCCCGGTCTGCACCTCTATTGCTGATGCAGGCAGCAGCAACATATTGTTGCAGGCGGCAGGAAACCTATTTTCATTTTTCAGTCACACAGCCTGGATGCACGGGTGTAGAGAATTATAAAGGTAAACAGATTAAAATAATGCATGCTATATCTTAACACTAAAGACACAGCCAGTTCAATTTTAAAAGAATCCTAATATAGTTTCCTATAACATCTTCCTGAACAACGTTGTTTAACCTTGAACAAACCTTGGGCTTAATTGTTTTCAAGAGGGATGACATTTTTTGTAATGAAGCTGGGTGTGCCCTAACAAGTGATTAACACACTCTATCAAGCTCTTTGTCAACTAATTATCAGACAGCATGAGGCGTCATGGAGAGTAAATTCGAAGAGATCATAAATTGTTAAAAGGCAGCATTTTCTTCATAAAATGGAAGCCAGGAACATGTCCAAAAAGGATGATTAAAGAAACGTTAAACTAAATGCACAGATGTTAACATGAAAAGTGGGCCAAGAAGTTCAAAGGCTAATGACAGAAATAAAAATGGGAATTTTAACATGCAGGTGAATCTGTACTGGATCATAAAAGCTCTTCAGGTATGTTTCAACCAAGGTTTCCAGGACTTCATTTCCTAGAAACTTTTTAGCTACACCTTTGCCCTTCTTAAATTGGGATCCCTGGTGCTGAGAGGGGCTTCCGTTTACATTCAGCCTCATTGCAGCCTCACTGCTGAACAGACTTCAGTGAAATCAGACCAACACAGGATTGTCTCGGAGCGATCATGGCTAAAAAGCTAAGAACTGTCACTCCCACCTTTATGGAACTGTGTTACTAGAAAAGATTGTAAACCATGCGCATCAATTTTATCTCCAGAATGTGTGGAGTGAAGAGAGGAAAGGGATTCATGTCACAAAGATAAAAGCCTTTTATTTTTAACAACAAAACGCAAACCAGTGATTCTGCCAATGATTCTGCTTCAGTGATTACTCTCTATAATTTATCTAGAGAGACTTCAAACTTTATGAAAATGTGTAAATCTGAAAACAACAACAACAACAACAACAACAAAAAAAAGCACAGATATATATGTTTTGAGTGTTACAAGTCTTTTTGCCTTTGGAACCCATAATGACCACGCAGCCGGTGGACTGATCTGCTCTTCTAAAACTTAAACTAGGTACTTTGTATCTTAGAATATAAATGTTGTAGCCTTTGCTTCATTTAATTGATCTTTTCCAACAAAGTTTGCTGATTTTATTACTGATTTTGAGTGTTAACACTCAATTGCTGGAAATACTTTTGCAGTAATTGCACCTTTCTACAGTAACTCCTGATAGATTTTTCTGGAGTAGACTTCTGCCATAGTAATGTTATATAGCTCCGGTTCCTGCAGAAGCAACTTTTTGGTGCCATTAGAATTGAAGTAAGACATTACTGGAGAATGAAATCATTAAGGCCCCATTCAGACTACATTACAATGTAAAAAAAAATAATGCTAAACATTATGGGCTTTGCAGAGTCTATGCATAGTCTTCTGCTCCATATGAAGAATACATTTAATTTCCTATTAATAATTCATAAGACCTACTGACTGTCTTCAGAATGGATAAAACGTCCTTTCAGAGGTTATGGTGGGTCACAGCTGAGATGGCAGGATATTGGAGTCCTGGGTGAGACATGGTGGAAGTGGTTATCTATGACATGTGGCCCAAGTGCAAATGAACTTGTCTAATGCTAAGGATACAACCTCATCATGCTCATGCTGGGGTGGAAGCAACCTAAGCAGCAGCTCGATCTAACAATTCATACTGTGCACACCAAAAAATACTGAGCTGATTTGCTCCACATAGATATCGTTCTGTCTGCTTCTCTATTGAGTGGGACTATAGGCATAGGCAGGAAATAAGCTCATCTATGTTGTTTTTTTTTTTTTGTTTGTTTGTTTTTGTTTTTCTGGACACTGGGAGGAAATTGTGACATTTGCAAGCTGCATTCGAAAGGTAAAATCAACATGGCAGATTGTAGAAGAAAAATGTTCCTTTTGATTGCATTTAGCAGTAAAGAGGAAGGAAGGAGGAATGAGAACAAAAGGAGGGTCACCAGATGTTTATGATTTTAAAACACTGACTGCTTAGGCTTTGGGCCTTGTGATTTGTGAAAAACACACAGACTTTGGATTGTGTTCTCAGGATTCCTTCTGTCTAGAAAGTCATCCTATAGGTTATGGAAACATTGATAGAACTTCGTCACTCTCAATAAGGCTAAAACCGACACAAAAGGTCATATTTATAGGGAATTATAGCAACCTATCAGAAAAAAATGTGTAGCCGGGATACCTATGGTGGTAGGATAGTGGAGGAAGAAATGGACCACATTCAAATGGCCCATATTTGTTGTACGGCCTGTAAGGCTTTCTCGCTGTGCTGTGAAGAAACATGTGTTCATGCTTCATGTTTTAATTCTGTGGAAAACTTTATATCATACTCAAAGACTTGCAGAGTAAAGACATTATCTTTAGGAAGGTTGAGGTGGCTCCTCTGGGGGAAAATAAAAAATAAAAAAAATTGGAGAGACTAAAATATATTTAATTTTGTGTTACTTTGAAAAGTGAGAATAAAAAATAAAATGTTCATGTAGGCAATACCTGTGTGTTATAATGTTAGGCCCTGTATGCAATTGTTCTTTCAGAAAAAACCCCCAGAACCTTTATAAGATTTACCATTCAGGGTTAAGATTTAGTAACATTTTGTGTTCAGTGTAAGCATTGTTTTTTCAACAATAAAATTAATCCCTAAAAGTACAACTCGCTTAATCATTTTTCACATTGTGTATATGCCAGACGCTCTATATCAAATGAAACAAATCCCCCCCAAGCTCATCTCATTTTTATTCACTTCTCATTATTCTCCATATGCTTTTCTTCCTAGTTAGGATTTAATTTATTCTTTCCCTTCAAAGCACAACACTACAGTGAACTGGACGGAGCATGAGAAAAGATTGATTTGTTGCACAAGATTACTTACAGAGTGAGGGATTACCATGTAGGCTGATGAGAGATGGAATAAAAAGGGACAACCTGGGCTGCAGTGCATGGCTGGGAAAATTCAAGGTAAGGATTTAGCAAGATGAAGGGGTCAAATTTGACAGAGGTAAAAATGGAAAACGGAGAGCAACAAAGCTTAGAAAAAATGGTTCAGAGACTTTTTTGGGCACTAAAGTACATAGAATTGCTTTTTCCCCATTGCATCAGCAAGAAAAAGATAAAACAAAGAATTTTCTTTAAGAAAAAAATCCTAAAATGCAAAAAGCACAAATAAAAAGGTCTATGTAGAGACCACCAACATATACTCAAACAATGTCGTGCAAACAATGAACAGACAGTGGGCAAGTCCTAAAAAGAGGTTGACTGTTCACAAAATGCAATCTCCATGCATATAAATGGAAAGTTACTTGGAAGGAAAAATGTTGCAGAAAAAGATGCACAAGCACCAGGAATAACCCGACTCATGAAATGATAATGGAGCTATTTTACTGAGATGCATCTGTATGTGAGCTTTGTCTCTGCTTCCTGTGCTTTCTCTTCTCCTCTCTGTTATCCTCAGCAGTGTTATCTCTTGTTTTAGCGCTTAAATCTCCTGCTGTCTTTATATCCTGTTGAAACTGCTGAGCTCCTTATTCTTTTTTTTTTTGTTATTGTGTCACTCTGACCAGTGTGGAAGTGAAGGAAGACATGCTGCTGTGTCTTGAAAGTACAGCAGAGACAGGAGAGAAGGAAGGGAACGGGTTTCCGCACGGTTCCGTCTCAAAGCTTTTCTGATTTGTTTGTGGTCAGCTCACCTGTGGCAGCCAGCCATTTATGATATGTTTCTTCTTTAGCTTTTTTTATGTTTGGCTTTTACTGCTCTGGTGTATTGGCCTGTATCAGCAATATCTCATTTTTATTCAACCAGGTGAGTGTTTTATTACTTCAGCTTGTGATACATTGTTGTGTTTTTCTTTTTCCTTTTTTTTTCTCTTGTTGTGGCTCAATAAGAATGGAGAGAATAATGTTTCTATAACTGCTTGCAACCTCATCGAGTCCCTCCTGGTGATACTGAAAGCTTCAGGTAGTTGTTTATTGTGTGCAGCCACAAAGGTCGTTCGGGATCCACTCAAGTTTAAATACCACATGCTTCACAGTTTATATGAGGAGCAAAGTTCAAAGAGACTGGTCGTTCTCTGGATACTGCTGCGGTTTTTGTTTGTCGATTGGACTGAATTTAGGTGCCATTTTTTGATTTTCACTTGTGTTTTTAGGTTTTTCTCCCCCTCTAACTTGTTCCCCTCCTTTTGTCCTGATTTCAGATGTACTCGGTGGATACAATGGGACTATCTTTGCCTATGGGCAGACCTCTTCGGGAAAAACACACACCATGGAGGTGCAGTATTCCTAAATAATTCAAAAGAGAACCTTTCTCTGGTGGCACATACAGGCACATATGCTTCCTTTTTTTTTTCCTCCATGATTTTTGTCATCTCCTCCTCTGTCCGCCATCATGTCAGTGTATCCACCTCCATCACAGCCATCATCCTTTATCTCTCAATCCCAGCCTTGTGTGGGAACCGTCTTCTTTTACAACTCTCCCTGGGAAACAGCCCTGGCCCTTTTCAAGTTAAAAAATCCTCTATGTTCTCTTTCTTTTACTATTCTCTCTGCCTAATCCCTCCCAGACTTATCTCTTATCCAAGTGTTCACACACACACTCACACTCATAGAGTCATTTTGCCTTCTGCAGGGGAAGCTTCATGATCCCCAGGCCATGGGAATCATTCCCCGGATCGCCCAGGACATTTTTGAACATATATTTGCCATGGATGAGAACCTGGAGTTTCATATCAAGGTTTGTGTTGCTTTGCAGTCATTTCTGTTCGTGTGTGTGTGACGAAAACGACGTGCGTATTGGTGACTCGGTTTCAGGGCCTTTGATGTAATTCTAACATCAATAAATCATTATAAACAAGTATATTTCTGCATATCATTTTTTACGCATCACAGTGTTATAGTGTAAGCCTGTGGTATGAAGATGATAATGATTATAGCTCACTGCTGGAAGCTGAATTTTTGCAACAGTTTAGCTGTTGTAGCAAGTATTTTTGCATCACCCAACTACATGTTCCTTGCAGACATATTCATACCCCTTTAACTTTATCTCTTTAGTGTGTTGTTGTGAAGAGGAAGGAAAAACTATTATTTTCAAAGTGTTTTGCAAATAAAAATGTGTTATATAGCATGCATATGGTTTAAGAGATAACCCTAAATAAAATCAAGTGTGACTAATTGCTTTCAGAAGTTACCTAATTGGTAAAGAGGTGTTTAGCTGTGTAGCTGTTCTATGTAAGCCTCAAAGGTGTTTTGGAAACCTATAGTGAACAAACAGCATCATGACAAGGTTCCTGAGCAGTCCTGAAAGGTCTTGAAAATTCACATCAGATTGTAGAAAAATGTTCCTTCTGATTGCAGTTAGCAGAAAAGAGGGAGGAAGAAAGGGTAAGAACCAAAGGCGGCACATCAGGCATCAGGTTTTATCTCCCCATAAGTGATGGTGCACTACTCTTCATACTCTATAAACGTGTAGTTTATATAAACAGAAGCTGTTGTTTTAGGTGTTTCTCTGAGGACTACAGCTGTCCGCCTACATGTTAGACGACTTGAGGCTGGGGCAAAGGTTTCCCTTCCATCAGCTTAAAGGCTGTAAACATGCAGCCAGAGCTACAAAGGAATGGTTTAGATCAAAGGTGTCCATGTGTTAGAAAGTTCAGAACTGATTCCATATGAGAATCCACAGCGAGAACTGAAAATCGCTCTTCACAGATGCTCTTTGTCCAGTATGACTAAACTTTAGCTATTCTCCAACAAAGAATGGACCGAAATATCAGTCTCAGAGAGCAAGAACAGGCCCAGGGGGATTGAATATATATATTTACATACCATACATTAAATTAAAATCATGCATCATTTTCTTTCCACTTCATGGTTGTGCACTACTTTATGTCGGCCTTGAATAAAATCCCAATAAGATACATTAAAGTTTGTGGTTTATCCCCATAGGAAAAGTCAAGAGGTTGGAATAGTTTTTACTTGGATCTTTATATTTCACCTCTCATTTAGCAGGACTGCAGTATGTTTTATTTAGCCAGGGGGAAGAAAAAAAAATAAATTCTGTTTCATGTTTCTGACTTTTTTGCAGGTCTCCTACTTTGAGATCTACATGGAAAAAATCCGTGACCTCCTTGATGGTATGCTTTTTGTCAAATAGTTCACTGTTTTGAAGAAGGGAAACCAAAACCCTTAAGCTACTCTGACACATCATGGGGCACATCCAGGATGACCTTGACTTATTTATGTTTTAAATGTACCTTTCAGTCTATAATTGTCCTTTTTTGCAGAAAATTAGACTTGAAAATCTATAATTCTTTCATTGATAAAAATTTGGTTCTTATTTGTATAAAATGGTTAAATTAAATGATCAAAGACTTAGAAACAAGAAAATTAAAAGCTGCTTGCAATAATTTACATTTTCTGCTTATCTGCTTCAGTCAGTAATGGTGTGAAGGTGCTGCAGCTCACATAGTCTTATCACTCAGAAATACATTCAGTGTAAAATGATGTAGCGCTGGATGGAGAGCCATGGCCACCATTCCTGTGATTGCATCTTTTATGGACCTTTAAACAATGGTCAAAACCTCCATCTGTATGCAGAACGGTTTGCAGAGTCTGAGAAACATTTAAACTAGGTGCAACAAAAGAGTCGAAACAAGCAAGTTGAATAAAAAGAGTAAAGAAAACGCCCCAAGTGGGAATTTGTGAGAGGCAAAAGATGCTGCAGAGTTACAAAAGCATTTATATTTACTCTCAGAAATTATCCAAGGATTTATCCACTATAATTCTTTTGAATTTTAATTATAATCAACATAACAGGACTCTTTAAAAAATTACAAATGCAGGAATACGAATGTGAGCCTGTGCATAGATATCGTGTTTTGTTCACTGAAGCATCCACTTAACCTCTCAGTGATTTTGACAGAAACAGATTAATTAAAATCTAAAAACGTTCATAGACTCTTGCAAGTTTTTTGTTTTTCCTTTAACAGTGCATAAAAAGACATTGACTCACAAATATGAAGAGAAAATGATCAGGTCACATTAAATTCATGTGCAAAAAATTATAATGATTTGACTGAAATGTTGTCCTTTCTGCTTATTTTCCCTTCATGTCATTGCAGTAACAAAAACCAACCTGTCAGTGCATGAAGACAAATACAGGGTTCCCTATGTGAAGGTGAGTCAGCTTCACATATGATTCAGCTTTGCTGCATAGACGTTCCAGCCTGGCTAATGTTGTGTTTTGATGTTAAAAACTTTATTTCAGCTAATGATTTGCCTCAGGACTCAAAAATTCATCCCTGGGAAAGATGCAGCACTGAAGTTGATGACGTTATTTTTGCATTTTGGGAAATGTGTGGCAATTGTAGTGCACCGTTATTGCATTTCTTTCACTTCTCTCATTTTTATGCATTAAACACCAGAGATGCAATGATCACCAATACTATTTCTGTTTCCCAAAACAAATTCATCAAAGTATATGCCGATGGTGGATGTGTTCAAAACCCAAACATGGTAGGAAGAAAATGAATCTGTTTTCTCCATATTTGACCTGATCAGCAAAAACTTGCCAATTCCTGGCAGAATAGTTGGTGCATTTTTATAAAATTCTAAACATCTTCATATAAATTTTACAGATTTGTTTGTGTTGCTTATTTACTGTTGAATATTTTCAACTGCATTCACTCTCAAATGTCTATGCTCCCCTGTTAAAATTCAGGAATCTGATACAATGCAAAACTAATTTTCAGACTTTTTCAATCTTTAATGTGACAAATCCAAGGCTATTCAATTGAAAAACATAAAAAAAATGTTGGGAGGAAACTTTGAAAAAAATAAAACTGCGTGAACCCTTAAACTCATATTTTCTTGAACCATCTTTTGATTTACTTTGAGTGTTCTTGAGGTTGCATCTCCCATGAATGAACCCACTGATGCTGAGATGAGGTTCAGCTGCCATTTTTTCTTTACATCACTTGATATAGCCTCTAGCTAAAGGCATACTTTGCAGGGAGGTTTCAAAGCAATCTCATTGCACAAAGGGATTCATCCGAAGAGTACAAAAAAAAAAGAAATTCTATAGCACAAGTTTATAGCTTTGTACAGTCAAGATCAATAATAATTGGTGAAAAACTAATTTATTTAGTTTTTCAAAGCTAATTTAAAAAAAAAGATAAAAACAATGAAGGGAGGCTTCCAACAGACCAATGAGAAACTTTCAATATGTTTGTGGTTTACACATGACAGGTGTCTGCTTGTTAATCTACAATAAATTAGAATATGCTTATGATGAGGCTTGTTTGTCAGACTAAAAGTACATCCTAATAATATCAACCTTCAAGTAAGTACTAAACATACTTTTCATTATAGGCTCACATCAAGTTTCTAATTATTGTGTCTTAATATTCTAATCTTAAATGTCATGTCTTTATTAACTCTAAGTGGAAAAGCAACATAATTATGATCATAATCATCATAAAGGCTAGACATCAGTCTGAGTGTAATTAATCTGCAGTATGTAATGTGTCTTACTTACAAAATTTAGTTACTGAAATTAATTAACGATTCCTTTTTTTTTTTACTGTATTGAATATGACTACTTTATTGAACTGATCCATTAGCCTCAAGAATATTATCCCATTTTTAATGAAGTCAGTTTACAAGTTGTTTACATCTACAGTATTTACTCAGTGTTTGGTTTTACTGAATACTCTCTTGGTTTACAGAAAATTAGGGTTGTTATTCTGTGTCAGCAACTAGAGGCTGCATCTAATTTGATTGATTTTTACACCACAGGGTGCACTTGGCAACGGTATGGTGGAAAATGCATTTATTGCATTTCTTCTACAAATGAGAAGAATGACTTTAATATTCAGGAGCTGGAAGCTGTAATCATCGATATCCTGACTTTGCCTGAACAGCTGACAGAAACAGAGCTACTGTTTGCTTTATTTTCAGTGACTCAGTTAAGCATCATTTGGCTGTGTTCATTACAGCATCGAACAAAATGAAGAGTGTCATCAATCTTCTCATGTATACTTACTAACTGTTGGTTTGGTTTCAATCTGTCTCCAAACAAACAAGCAATCAGCAAATTTCACAGTCTTGCAACAGAGTTTGAGGATCCCGTCTCAAAGTGATGCATCTTTCTGCATTTTGTGTGTAATTCAAGGTAATACTAAAAATAGACTTTGCCAACATGCCAGGATTGATTTGAACATAGAATAAGTTGAGTATATGTGTACTTTTATCTATGCATCCGCCTTTTTGAACATGTCTTTGTTACAGCAAAAAGTGTATTAATGTAATCTACTAATGCAATACATCTAGGGCTGCACAGAGCGGTTCGTCACCAGTCCTGAAGAAGTGATGGATGTGATAGATGAGGGGAAGGCCAACCGTCACGTTGCTGTCACCAGTGAGTCACTCCGTTGATCTTCCTGATGGTCTGACATTCAAACTGTCACACATTTCATGTCAGGACTTTTTTTTCCCGGTGGATGAAGGATTTGTGAAGTGCAGAGTGGGGATTGATCAACTTCATTCTTTTTGTGGAAAAGGAAGTGAAATTAATTAAAACTCTGAATAAAGTCTACGCTCTCTGACCTTGTTTCTTCTTTGTATTTTTACCTAGATATGAATGAGCATAGTTCACGTAGTCACAGCATCTTCCTGATTAACATCAAGCAAGAAAATGTGGAAACGGAGCAGAAACTGTGCGGGAAGCTCTACCTGGTTGACCTTGCTGGGAGTGAGAAGGTAGGAAATAAGCAGTTTTTTTATTTTAAACATTTAAAGAAACATTCCTGTTTTATTGAGGCGGGGATCTCAAGAGGTTATCGCCAGGAAATATTCTACCTGCTGTTAGTATCTTCACTTTATTGAGAGTATTGTGATCTGTGTATTAGCCTGTGAGTCTTGATCCCAGCTGTGTCTCGTTTCTTTGATTACCCTCCCAGTGTATTTAGTCCCCCTGCTGTCTTTGTCTCCTGTCGGATCCTCGTCGTGTAATGTCGTCGTGTGTCACCGTCGTGTTACGTCTTGCTCCCTGTTGTCCTGTTCCGTGGATATTTTTCATTAAATCATTCATCACTTCATCCTGGGTCTGCCTGCGTCTTTCCTCACCATTCAACCACCATAGATCATGACAGAAAGTAGCTTTAAAGTTAACAAGTAGGCAGAGGTGGACCAAAACAAAACAACTCCAAATTTAAAAATATCACAAAGGTTAAGTTAAATGTCATCTTATGAATTTTAACACCACTACCAAGTTTGACACATGAATTGTTAGTTACTCACAATAAAGACCAAGCTTTTCCGCAATCACTAACAGTGACCTTTAGATAATGTGTTTTTTGAAGCAAAACCTGAGCTAATTAAGCCACAGTGACAATCTGATAAAGATTTAAGGTAGAACACAGAAGTCTACTTTTAACATAACTACTTTTCGACTTTGTTAGCAAAAAAACTAATCTCTGTTTGATCAAGTGGATAATGCCAACAGCAGATGCAATTCCAGACTCTGGGAAAAATGCACAGTAGGTATCTCCAACCAGCACGCCTCACAGGGCAACACAGAAACAAGCTTTCACACTCACTCCTAAGAACAATTCAGAGAGATTCATTAACCTAACCTGCAGACTTCTGGATTATAGCACAGGAGAAAGTGGGAGTACCAGAGAGAACCTGCACATGCACAGGGAGAACGTTATCAAGGCAAAGAGATTCCAATGTCAAGATTCAAACCTTTGTAGCTCGAAGGATAAGTGTAGTACAATCAGGGTCAATGGCACTTGAAGAGGTTGGTTGTGTTGATGTTCTTTCCTCCAGGTTCACGAAAGCCACATTTAATGTCTATTATTCCAAAAGGGGGGTGGATGCACTGGAGGTAGATGATGACTGAATTGATGCGGCAGACAAAGAAACATGGCATGTCCGGCAGACAGAGTATAGAACATGCAGCATAATCAATCAAAGTCGTGAATGCTGAACTTGCACTTTCTTATCTCATCTAAAATTGTTCATAAAGGAAGATTGAAGTATATGATGAAGCCTGTTTTATCACTCTTCATGAATGCATGCAGAATAATCCAGCACATGAATAAATAAATATTTTTCAGACTCATAAAATCTACTTGATACATGACTGGGGAATAAAATATGCACACAATGACTTCCATCTATGCACATTTGTAGTACATTATCTAGAATTGTTGCCTATGAGTTATACAGCTAAACATTCTAAGCTAGAAAACTGAACACAACTGGATGCAATTTTAATCTAAAGGAGGAGCCATGTCAAAGTTGGCTATTTTTAGCTTTACCCTGCCAGTTGAACAAACGGTAACAAACATATTTCACTCTTAGCTAAATTAAATTTACCTGCATCAGTTACCAATGTCTTAATTTCTCTTCTACTCTTCGCAATGTTTTATTTATTTTCTTGTTTTTGCTAAATGTAGGATGGGTACCTTCTCGGTGTTTTTAAAGAGCCACTCCTTTGAGCTGGGAGCTTCACAACTGCAACCGCTGTCTTCGCAAACTTTCCCCATTGTCATTGCCCTTTGATTCAAATATAATCAGCCATCAATGACCCATATCTATGAGGAGCCCCAAGATCTACCCTGTTTTTATAGTCTTGAGTTTATGGGACTAATGTAACAGACGAAGCAGTGTATAGTAAGAGCAGTAAAGAGATATAGGACAGTATTGACAAATGCTGACGGCTGCATTTTGTAGCATTTAAGTGCTGATGGTGCATCTGTTTGTTGTCTTGGTCAACCCTGGGGAGCAATGAAGAAATATTTCTGCTCTACCAATTTATGGAGGTTGAGGACAAAATGTTATCAACTGAACTAAAATGAAAGAATGTTCACAGTCTGCAGATTTTTCTTCTAATTAAGCTTCTTTTTATCTAGCTCTAATTAGATCCCCTGATAATTAGGATACACTCAAGATTGACCGTCTTGGAGAAATCTTCAGAAAATCCAGCTGCATCTCACATCATTTTCCCTTCTTAACAAGTTATACTGTACTCATTTATTTATTTGGTCTTTAAATTCATTGGGAAATTAGTCCTAAAACCATGTCACATCTTATTTTGACTTCTATTAAAAGCCATGCTGAAAAGATGGATTATTTTGTCTGAATAAAATATATGTATACTTTATGTTATGAGGCGTTTATTAATGGAGTCCTACTGAATCCTGTTCTGGCTGAAGCAGATGTCTCCTCATGTTGATCTGCTGTTATTGGTATCATTTCTTTATAACAAGCAGATATTAGAAAATGAATGCAAACCAATTTGTGTGTACTCTCTGTAAAGTCATCCCATTAGCTTCCTGTTCCTTATTGATTTCAACCAATCGAAACACAGTAGTTATACCAGGACAATAAAGGTTTTTATACCACTGATCAATTAATCTATAAAGCAGTCAAACTTACTTAAGCACCATTATAACTACCTCCAAAATGCTGATGCACAACATATTTTGAGCCCAATTGTTGAAACAACAGACTTAAATGCCATGTAAAGTTGTTTTTTTTTTAAAGTTGATAGACTTAGTAACCAAATATTATGAGCCAGAAAAAAACACACTGAAGCAAGTATTTAATGGAAATAAATAATTTTGCAAGCACTTAATTGGTAGCATGTGAGAATAAGAAAAACAACTTAATGTGGAGTGCCTTACTAAAGCATTCATCTGCTTTGGATTTGTTCATATTTTGTAATGTTGCAATTACAAACATCATACATATTTTATAGGGATTTCATGTGGTAAAATAACATAAAATTATGCAGGATTGTGAAGTGGAAAGAAAATCATTAATGGTTTTCGTTTTCTTTTTACACATACAATGTGAAGTGTGTTGCTTGGACTTGTGTTTTCTCGTACAGCTGCAAATACAAACTTATGTTCTTTCCTCACAAGTCACCTAATTGGTACTTGAAGCCCATCCGTGTGTGACTTAATCTCAGTACAAATACAGCTGTTTTCTGAAGGCTCTCATACTAATTTGTTACATAAAACAGTCACATTTGTGGTTACAGTGGGAAAAACTGTGAACACGTTCATTAGGGATGGAGTGTTTAGAAGGCAAAATAAGTGTGACAATCTATCAAGAAAATACAATAAATAACCAAAAGATAATGAAGCATCAGAAAAAGCCAGATGGTCTTTAACAGATCTATCTAGCTCTTCTCAGATACTCTGTAAAATTCCTTTGGATGCTTGAATGCTGAATAAAATCAGAAACAGAGGATTTTAAGGGCCTTCATAAATAAAATTATTTCTAAGAGGGCAACCTCGTGCAGCGTAATGTATTATTTTATAACCTAAAAACTGTATAAAGACCAAAATAAACAAGATGTGAGGAGACTTTCCAGTGATAATTATATTAGAAACAGATTTCATTTGCCTGGATTAAACGGTTAATGAACTAATTTCTTCCATGTTTGTGTATTTGTGTCAGGTCAGTAAGACAGGTGCGGAGGGATCGGTGCTGGATGAAGCCAAGAACATCAACAGGTCCCTATCGGCTCTGGGGAACGTCATTTCTGCTTTGGCTGAAGGAACGGTAAGATGAAAAATGAAAAGCTCTGCAGTCCCTTTAATCCATCAGCAGCAGCCTGAGGCTTGACTTGTTAATTATTTGTTTTAAACAGATAACTCATGCCTGTCATTGGAAGAATATGTATCCTGGCTGCAATGAATTAGTCTGAATTATTAAATTAGAAATACATTAATTCCTTAAATATGGGAGTTGGTTTATTATCAGTGAGTCTGATTGTAATTTGTGTGTATTTATTGTTATATAATAACAGCCTGTATAATTACTTTACAGGGATTAACTTGCTCATTTAAAAACAATTTTGCATTTTTATCAATGAGCTGTGAGTCTTTCATCTTATATCTACATGCTATGCTCAAAAGAAGTGTTGTCTGAATGCATGTGGAATTGATTCTGAAGCTAATCATTTTATTTTGCTAACTTAGAATATAACACAGTCCCTTGTTAGTTAACTGTAAAACTCTGAACACTGCAGAACTGCCCGGATGCTTGTCCAGCAGAACCGAGAGACAATTACGATCTTTACATTTGATCAGAAAACATAATTTTGTTTCTATTCTATCCAGCTATTACCTCTTTGTCACACAATGACCTTCTGGATGGCTGAGGTACAGAGGAACACAGTGTTAAATAAATAGAAAATGCTAAATTTTGATGCCAAGAGTAAAACTGCTGTAAGAGTTGTGACTCGTCTTTCTGGTGTGCTGCAGTGACACGCTTGGTGGCCTTCTGTTCCTCTCATCCACCGCTCTCTACGCTATACTACAGCTGCTATTATGATCCATTTGACCCGCTCTGTGGTCCTTCAAAGCCTCCTTAATTAGAACACTCACTATTTTTTATTGTAAGGCTCAAGGCTCGGGGAAGTCCTCATAAACCATATGGAAAAAAGGCTGACAGTCTGAAATGTTTTAATCTGATAGAAATGTGAGTGTTCATTTCCTATTCACTGAGCAAGGACACATTCTTTAAGGCTGCATTCAGAGGGTTAAATTGGCGCAACTCTGAATAATACAGCTGCAAGAGAACAGTTTTTTTATGTTTTTCTTCTCCCCCCGTGTGGAAAACTCCTATTTCAAAGAAAGGGCTCTTTTGCATTTTCTGTTTTGATGTCTTTTTCTCAATCTTGAATTCCTTTTCTTCTCTCCTGCTTTTGTCTCTTTGCAGAAATCCCATGTGCCGTACCGTGACAGCAAAATGACTCGCATCCTGCAGGACTCACTGGGCGGGAACTGCCGCACCACCATGTTTATCTGTTGCTCTCCATCCAGCTACAATGATGCAGAGACCAAATCCACGCTGATGTTTGGCCAACGGTAACATGGATCTTTGTGCTTGGTGGTCCTGAACTGCTGCACTGCTGTGCAAAGCGAAACACAACCCTGTGATGCTTCACAATTCACTGAACTGGGTTATTCCAACTTTTCTCTTGGCCTGCACACTGACTGTAGTTTCTTCCTTTAATCCATTTTTCTTCATGCTAAAATACATGCATGCATCGCCACATTTAATTGAATCAATTTCCCTCAGTAAACTGCATAAAAACACCACACTTTTTGTTGCCACTTTTGTATGATTCTGGCAGGATAATTTTCCATTTTTCTGGTTTGTTTATTAAAATTGGTTGGCTTCCTGACATGCAGCTTGCGTTTAAGTGCAGTCCAAAAATATTTCAGTAGTACTTTTGATGTGTATTTGGGATTATAATTTTGTGTAACACACACCGGGGTCCAAATGTTGCACATTTAGCTGCTGAATTAAAATGACGTTGAAGATTTCACAGATCCCATTCTTGCTCTGTCTGGTTGGTGGTCCACAAGATTCTGTGTTGTTTTTTTCTTTATCCGTTCCACATTTATGCAGAATGTAGTAAAATAATATAAGAGTAGTATAAATGGCTGGAAGGCCTCCTGCCACCACCCTAATCCATTGGTTTCAGCTGAGACTCCAAACTGAGCTGCTTCAACCTCTTAGTGTGACAAAAATCATGTTTGTTCAAATTAAAAACTCACTTGAAATCCAAATCTACCCGGGGATTAATCATATATTATATCTTAGCACCCTGGAAACAGATTGAGTTGAATGTATCATTAAAAGCCCCAAATTAGTATCACATTGATGAATGGGGGTGATCTGAGTGAAACTCTAAGTAATAACATTAGAGTGACTTCAAGGTTTAATTGGTCTTTCACAAAGGAACAAAAACAGAACAGAAGAGTTGAATAACTAAATCATCTCTTGGCTTTTTCTTAAGTTTTTTCAAATGCCATCTAATTCTAAAGACTAATTTACTATGAGGAATGCGGGCTCTTTTTTCTTTATTAAAGGCACACAAATCAAATATTTCATAGGATTATGCTTACTGTTGAACTTTTTTAGAACAATATGTTTGATTATCTTCATTTTGCTCCTCACACACCCTTTTATCTAAGGTCTAATTGGTAAAGAAATGAGCAGAAAATGATGTTTGTCTTACAAACAGTAGAAAGTACTTGTATAAGAACACACAGTTTTCTTACTGGGGTGTGAAATTAAGTAATAGCACATCCTTCCATTCAACATTTGCCTTTTATTTGTGCTAGCAGCAGAATAACATACTCAATCTTTTTAAGATTTTTATAATAGCATTGATTCATTGTAAATATTTCATGCAGTGCGAATCACCCGTCCTCCGTTGCTCCCTCACCCTATGCACACCAAACATTGTTTGCACATAGCCAATTTGCATACCAATTAATGAGATGCAAGCTAATTTTCACTGCGCAGGCAGACATTTTCTCTGTTCCCTCACACTTTGTTGTTCCTCTCTTTTTACTGTCCCTTGTCCCTTCAACCTCTTCGCTCCTCACTCCCTCCTTTCCTGTCTGTGATGCCCTTTCCTTCTCCATGCTCCCCTCTAATTAGAGCCAAGACCATTAGGAATACCGTCACAGTGAATCTGGAGCTCACAGCGGAGCAGTGGAAGAAGAAGTACGAGAAGGAAAAAGAGAAGAACAGATCGATGAAGGAAACTATACAAAGACTTGAAGCTGAGCTGAACTGCTGGAGGAATGGTAATGCTTCCACTGATCATGGTTTGTACGTACTTGTACAAAGAAAATGTGAAAATGGCTGCTCGTGCGTTTGTGTCTCATGTAAAAATTGTAAAATGTTGATATTTTCAGCCAAGCAAATGACAGCGACTTCATGGAATAGTTTTGGCCCTTCAGTTTGACTCAGATTGAAATTTAGCTCAAATATATCCAAACACAAAACTTCACATATTGAATTTGGCAACCTACTGCTGACCGAATTAATTGAAAACATTGAACAAAATATCCTTACAGAAGACCATGACTGGATCAGAAGAAAATATGCAGTCCTCTTCCTGATATCCTGACTGATTTTTTAAAGAATTTCCTTCAACGCCTTAAAATAAAACCACAGATTTGCCTCCAGTTAGCTAAAAATCCTATTACGTCATGGCATAATTTGTGCTTTCACAACTTGTTAAAGGCAGAATCATTTTAATGTGCGTAGCTTCCGATTTTAAACATGGTTAAAAAAAAAAAACCCTCATTACTCTGGCATTTAGCAACTAAAAATAATTGTGGTGATCCTGACTGACCTAACACAGAATAATTGAGTTAGAAACTGGGGAGAAAAACAGACTATATAGACATTCAGTTTCTGCTGTAGATTCTTAAAATGTATAACTTATTAAATAGGATATAATTAAAAAAATATATTACCCCTGCATTATATTCTCTTCATTGATTGTTGGGCTCACTGATTCTTCATAAATAAGAGCGACTGGGGTCCTTGATCAAATAAAAATAACCCTAAGCAACCTTCTGGTGGTGGATGTTAGTTTCTAAGCAGTGAACTGGGATAAATTAATAGAAAATCACCATTAAAAAAATACATGGAGTCTCTGCAAAGTCCAAGCAAGAGGCTGCAAAAGTTCAAAATGACAAAGGACTAAAATGACTAGAACCCCCGATAAAGTATTTTTGAAAGGGATAAAATAGTTTCTTTTTCCAAGGCTTTAAAGTTTAACTTCCAAAAAAAAGAACTAAGCTTTAGCACTTAAACTCAAGTGGATGGATCAAAGTCCGCTTGGGATTTTAATCAATACATTTTCAATCAATACATTTTCAATAATAAACATGTATTATTATGATATAATAATACATGTTTTATATATCTTAGAAACCATTTCAATGGCAGAAGATAAGAGTTACTATGTTAGTTTGACTCTTTTTCTTTATTCCCCTACATTGTCTCATTCTCCAGGCAGTCGTTTTTAAAACCAGCTCTATTTTTCTGACGAACCTTCAAATCAGTCTTCCATTTAAAAAAATACGACTTGATGAAAACCTGGCGGAAGTGCTGAACAAAGCTCTGCAGAGGAGAATGACTGCAGAACATGTCCCTGCTCCTGTCTCTTTTTATGCATGGACGGCTTTTCACTTACAGGAATGAATTTTTCACCAACCCACAGGCATCGCTTTTCCCTCCACGTAAGGGGAGATTTAACCTTATTTGATCTAATCCGAATACCTGTCAGTGAAGATGTAGGAGGAAAACGGACCAACAGATTTGTTGGACTCATGCCCAAAACACATAAACACTGCTTTTTGGCTATCTCTGTTAGTTTTTTTTTTTTTTTCTTCAAACTTGCACACTTTGTGTAATTGGATTTCTCATACATTGTACTCAGATAAATTATTGCAGCAGAATTTGCTTTATGAATCTCTATGTTTTAATCATATCCTGACCATCCTGGCCACAGAAAAGTCATAACGTAGAGTGGTTTTCTCACATGTCAACACACACAAACACCAGCATTTTCTTTTCTTTGCACCCCCACACACAGTGATGTGCATCTACTCCTATCTGTTGGACTTTTCAAATGTCAGTGCACTCAGTGGTGGTGATCAGTTGACATTCAAGCCATGAATCTAATTTCTGCCTTTTGTTTCTTGCGAAAAAAATCTCCCCCCCAGCGTTTGACCCGCATTTTAATGAACCGTAACACATCTTTATTGAACATTCATGAGCAGAAATAATTTCTTTTATAGCGTCCTCCTGTAGCTCCACACTTAACTCTTCCTCAGACTCTCTTTCTCTGGATAGCACTTACAATTCATAGAATTTTATAGATCATTTTGACAGAAACTTCGCCCCAATTTCCCTCCCACAGGTCTTTTCACCGCTTCCCACTTCTGACTTGGGACTCTTGTAGGTGAATGCCGTTGACCTCCATCCTGCACTACATTACTGAGCTCTTTAATCAAGACTGGCCCAAAGGAAATAACTGTCTCAAACAGGAATCTTTACTCAGTTTGCATTTCTGAAAGCAGAGTCTCTGCCAGAGTGGAGTGTCAAATCCAAGCCAGTCAGGTTTTAATCATCCAGTACAAAGAAAACACTTCAATCCCAGTTGAAGCGTTTCCAGCAGAACTCCACAATACAAGTCAATATACCGTAATTTCTGGATTATAAACCACATCTTTAATGCGCTTTGAAACAGTAGTGGTGTGAGACAGATCATTTTTGAAAAAAATAAATAAATAAATATCCTTTGCTTTCTCCCAGTTTTCCCAGTGCTAGGTTCAGCAATACATGTGTCTGCAGTCTGAAGCGCTTTCAGTGATCAGGTTCTATACATGTGACTGCAAAGGTACTACAAAATTTTTTTTTTCATTAATCATTTACACTGCGTACATATCATCAATAACAGGTTTTTACAAAGACAACTGCATATGCTATACATATATGTGCTCTCTCTTTTGGGGGAAAACCTTCTGGATTTTTTGCCCATAACTGCTACAGTTAACTCTAAAAGTTGGTTTATAGAGCTGTTACTCGTGAGTTGAGCACAGTTTAACGATGCCCGAGAGAGCCGAGCTCAGCTCAGATTTGTTATATACATAAAAAACAGCTTTTAAGGTCACAGTTCTCAAAAAAGTAGACCAATATTATGAATATGCTCATTTGTGTCTCAGCACACTGCCTGTCCCCCAGATTCTGAAGGATTTTGCTGACGAGCCTGCTCATTTAAATGAATGTGTGCAGGTATTTAACTGCTGGACCAGGACACCAGTCCTTGAGAAATGTTTCACTTCCCTCAGTAGAGGCACGAAAGAACAAGACAAAGACAGAAGAAATGTACTGACTGGATATATAAAGACAACAGAATCAAGAGTTGTACCTATAGATTTTTATGGAGGTTCCCCAAAAGTGAAAACTTACAGCAACTAACAAGATCACGACTCAGTCCGGTCTGGGTAGCTCTAACAACAATCAATAAAACGAACGTTTTTGGCTCAATAGTAAAAGTGGAAAACGTGCCCTCCTCTTTCTTCCCTTAGATCTGAGGCTCTATAATTGCTTGCAGATTCGTTTTACATTTATCCGGTTTCAGCTTCCTGTAGATTGCCTTTTCACTGCAGACAAGATAAAGTGCATGTGAAACGTGATTAAAAACAAACAATGTTTCCCCGCAGCCTTTACCCATCTGATCCGACTGACCTGAGTAAATATATAATGAGTTCCTTGTGTGTATGTTAAGCAAGAACATATTAAACAGGGAGACTGTTGAACTATGTGTTAAGGAATGTAACATCAAAGTATGTTTAAATAGACCTTCACTTCAACTATAGTAAATCCTCAGAGACAGGAGCTGATGTGACTAACATTTAAACTGTGACTCACAGAAAGCAGCTCTAGACTTAATATAAATAAATAAAAAATATATTTAGATCTAAAATAACCCTGCTGTCTTCCTTTTCATTGTATAAGTGAGTCAAAGCTTCAAAATATGTTGTTTTTGATGCTAGTAGAGGTTTATATTTATATGATAAAACAAAGAGAACCCATTTGCATTTTTCATTGACGTTACAGTTCAACAATTTGCTTTGTTTTCTATCGGGGTGTATTTTGCTAAAATATGGTTAGAAAATGCACAATATCCCAATTTAAAGATGCAACTTGCATATTAATTTTTAAAGACACTATTTCAATACTTTCATTGAGCTCCCTGTTTTTCTGTTATTTCAAAAGACAAATCTTGAATCTTGAATATGATAATTAAGCTTGAATGTAAAGATAAACTTGTATTTCCTATTAGGTCCTCCTCTCCCCCTGAGATTTGTGACAGACTTAGATTAGTTTTTGCACCGAATCAGAGTTTACCTTGTACATCCTGACAGCTAACAATGTTGTGCAAAACGCGCATATGACATTTTTTCTCATTAATATCACAATTGTGTCATCTGAGCTAATGCTAGGTGACAGTGTGGAGGAAGATGTCTCCCCTTGACACGGAACCATTTTAAATCTCACATTTGAATTGATTGGATTCAAAGGAAACATGAATAAGATGAACCTCATAATCCCATTTTATGCATTCATTGGTTGAGAGAAGGAGCAGGGCAGCTCAATGACAGTATTTTCCTTCTGTCTCTATAGGTGAGAATGATGTTGTGCTGGGGCAGCTGGGTGAAGGATCGGAGGATGCCCGCTTTGTGCCTCTGGATTTTGAAGAGCCAACTCTTGAATTATGCAGCCCATGCACCCCCTGCACTCCTTGCAGCCCCTGCTCCTTAGCGTCATCCATTGTGGTTCACATCTCAGAGGAAGAGCGGCATAAATATGAGGAAGAGATCCGCAAGCTGTACAAGCAGCTGGATGATAAGGTGATGACAGCAGCAAGAGGATAGTCAGGGAATGAATGCGGAGCTGATTACACACCGTGTGTGAGATGCAGTAACATGCATGCAGCCACTCAGAGTACATCAGAGTACAGAGAACATTTAAGGGGTGATTTATTTACAGTAGCGGCTATTAGTGAAGGATATCACTGAGGCAAAGTAGGTGTAATTTATTTTGAAAAGCTTAGCCTTAAATTAACATATTTTTCTTGCATTCCATTTTACAGTTTGTAGAGTCTAGTTTGAAGTTCAGCACTTATATTTTTGAATTAATTTATATTTTTTCTTCCCTTTTGCACTTTTCTGTATTAAGTACATGATGTTTAGATGTTTTTTTTTCCGATATCCATCCCATACTGTGCTAAACTCTTGAATTTACTTCCTCACTTTCACTTCTACAAAGTTTTCTTTCCAAGAAACCTGACTTCTTAAACAGCCTTGATCAAAACTTCATCAGGCTTTTTGAGTTAAGTCTTTTAAGTATTTTTCTTTTTTTTTTTTTTTTACACTTACTGCTTCTCTCCCTCTAATTTTCAGCTTGATGCATGACCATTTCACATATTCCTTTATTCTTTTTTAATGATTTATTCTGGAATAAAAATCTCTCAAACTGAAGAGATTTGTTGTGTCTACCGGTACAAAAAAACGGGCATCCTAAATGGGCTCTTTGTGGTCTTAAGGATATTTATGTACTTTAATCAAATAAAAAAAATGCTTCTGAAAGTGACATTAATGATTCATCTCTCACTTTATCTCAGGCCTTACTATTCAACCTTTAAGGTCTTATTTTGCTCTTTTCTACCAACATTGTACCATTTGTTACTTTGATAAAGCAAATTATATTGCTGAGAAAATCAGCATCACCCTTGAAGATTGCAAGAAAGTTTGGTTTCTTGGAAACAAGAACTAAAAGAAATTAGGAATGTCCAGTCTGGACGATCTCTGAACTTTGACATAAAGAAAAAACAACCAAACAGGCATGTGTTTCTAATATTACACTCTGTGTTAAAAGGCTTAATTTTATTTTATTTATCCATCACACGTCTAGAAACACTTTGTTTTTTAAATTACTTTTTAAAACCCAAAGTTGTAATTACAACTTTGAGCGCAAGTTGTAATTGCCTGCTTGTGTTCACCCACTGAACCCAGAAGATTCTGGTGTACAGTCATAAAAACATACAAATTAATCGTTTCTATTCCACTGAAGGACGACGAGATCAACCACCAGAGCCAGATGGTGGAGAAGCTGAAGGAGCAGATGCTCGACCAGGAGGAGGTAAAACATCTTGGTTTTTACATCCTTTCATCGGTTCGCTTTAAACAGCTCACAGTGGGCCGTCGTTTCTGCGAACGTGCCAACGTGAATCACAGTTCAAGCAGAAGTCAGCTGTGAGAGGGTTTACCATCCTGCCCTTGAGATGAATGAGCTGGAAAAACAACACATTTCTGCTGCCAAAAAGGAGATAGAGTAAATGAGACTGTGGTCGCTGATCAGTAAGTATATTTATGCTAACTGGAGTTTGAAACACAACCTTTTAAACTCCAGGGCAAACACAGATGAAAGGCTGCAGCTCACCATAAACTCCTTGGAGTTCATTTTTCTTCAGTTACAAAATGTTTTTGAGTTAGTTGCTTTTTCAGCCAGTAAAATATTTTTTGCCAATAAGTAAAGAAGGAAATAACTTGTGAGATATTTTCAGGGCTGGAACGTTGATAAGTAAAATTTGATTAATAAAGCAACTAAATTGCAAAGAAAGATTATTAATAGTGTGAATCTCATAGCTTTCTTTGCACAAATTGCTGCATCAATGCAACATAGCATGGAGATGATCAGCCTTTAAGTCTTTTTAGGTATTAAATTCAGGTTGCTTTGATGGCAGCATTCAGCTTGTCTGCGTTGTTGGATCTGCTGTCTCACCTTTCTGCAACCCAGAGATTCTTTTTAGGGTACAGGCCAGTTTTCTAGCTAATAAAAAAACACAGAAACCACAATCATTAAACTGGCATTGGTACTTTTCCCCTGAGGGCCAAGTCCTGCTGGAAAATGAAAAACGGCTACTGTGTCTATGGACACATCAGTGGAGCAACACCAGCAAATAGCGTGGTTCCCCAAATCATTACTTTACCAACCTCATACTGTTGGCATTTTTAGGTTAGATAAGGACTTGCAGTTTGGTGAAGCAGAGATTTTAATGAGTAAAAACAGAAACGTACAGCTGTCAGTCCAGGAGCATCAAAACAAATCTGCAGATAAATAAAAGGCATTGGACACAGGCACAGGCTGAGACCCAGTAGGCTAACCAACATAGAACCAGGGCAACAAACAGAGAAAATTGGGAATCTAGCAAGGAAAGAATGAGAAAGATAGTTAATGTAAAAAAAGTGGAATCTACATTTTCTACATTTGGACATTTATGTCCCATAACAGCCCTACTGTGAGCTGATTTGCCACAATTGTAGCTACCAAATCAGAGACTTTGCAGCATAATGACCATTTGTCCAAACAAAGGCTGTGAGCTTGTGTAAATATACTGAAAACCCAGGAGGAGCAGCATCTACATTTTATGACGTGTCATTCAGGGAGATGACTCTCAGTGGGCTGCAGCAGAATAACAAAAGCTGGTGGCAAAATAAAATGACCTCTCTCTTTGTGCAGTGATATTCTGAGGTGAATACTTTAAATAGGAATAATCTGTTCACCTGCATTGCATTGCAGTCTTGTAAAGACATTTATTTTCTCTAGAAGATAGGCCGTTGTGTTTTGTTAAAAAGTAGTCCTTTGCATTTTTTCTGTTTTATTTCTACACGTATTTTTTTCTTTTATGGAGCTCTTATATATAGTTAAACCTCCTTACCTTTCAGCTTTTAGCTTCGTCCAGGGGAGACAGCGAGAAGGTGCAGTCAGAGCTCGGCAGGCTGCAAGCGGAAAATGAGTCTGCTAAGACTGAGGTGAAGGAGGTGCTTCAGGCTCTGGAGGAGCTGGCTGTAAACTTCGACCAGAAAAGCCTGGAGGTCGAGGAGAAAAGCATGCAGAACAAGGTGCTGGCTGAAGAACTTGGAAAAAAGATGGTGAGTCTGAGTTTCTCTAGTAGTGTTGCTGCAAGTATTTCATCCTGCAAAGTCGAAAAGGGATGTTGCGGAAACAAATCTGTCACAAAGTCACTTGCTGAATATATATTGTGAAATTTCTGAATGAAGTTAAACGGGCATTGAGGAAATTAAATTTCAAAAGTAAACAAAGAGAAGAGAGAAATTATGACACCAGGACAAACACTCCTAAGAGGTGACATTCATCCTGGATATCTGAAAACGCTGTCAAGTGCAACCAAAGAGGCCAGTTACTGACTCTCCTGGACAGCCTGTTGATCAGTACAGCTATAATCAACAAGACATTTCTAACCGAGTTTCTTGCTTTTTTAAAGTAAAACAGGAGCTGATGCATGTTTTACAAGTTGCTTTTAATACGTTTCTTTAACCTCAAAGAAAAAACAAAATCACTTCTGATTTGACTGGGCTTTCAACAATATGTGGTTGGCATAGTGATGTAAATCTGTCATTCATTATAAACCATGTAATTAAAATAAATATGATGCCTATGTCCTAACCCTTGTTTTCTAACTTTGTCTTGATTTTCATTTTTTTAAAGCGATTTTTTACAAGTTAGCATAGCTGATTTTGTTTCTGAAATAACTACATCACAGATAAACACATGTATAAAATAGAATAAAACTTAAGACAAATGAAAGAAGACATTCAAAAGTATTTTCTTAGCAGGTTTAATGTGACTTATTAAAGATGAAAGTGGATTATAGCATAGAAAGGCACCTCAAGCGAAAAACAAGCATTAATGTTGATAGAGTGGCCCAGCAGAGGAAGCAAAGCCTTAATTCAGTTATTATGACCTACTTTGTGAACCGAGTGAACCCTTCGCCGCCGTATTAAAGCCTCTTCAATATTTCATACTGTTTTACAGTCTGCCAGACGGCCATCACTTCTATCCCTGACTTTCTCAGAAACCAATCCAAGAACTGATGAAAGGAGCTGACAACGTAACGACGCTGTGTGCAGTTCAGTTCAAACTCAGCTGGCACTGCAATTTGTCCCCAATCATTTCACTTAGCACAACTTCTCCTTTACGCTGTGCTCTGTCGATACCTCTCAGCTGACAGGGAGCCGTCACAGGAACATCTGCCTGCAGTCTGATAGACGAATACATGGCATAAAAATGACTTTACTTCACAGTGACAAAGCTTTTCCTCAGCTTCATTCTGCATTCTTAGGACAACTTTTTGCTTTTATGACTGCACGGCTGAAAGTTTGCTGAGCAGATATAAAAAGCATGACTGAGTGGCGAACATCTGCCATTTGACTGTCTCCTTGGTTTCCTTCAGCTAAAACTCCTCTTTTCTTCTGCATGTGGCCATCGCTCAATGTCACTGCCTTTCATGCGCTCCTTCATGCACCTTCTTCCATCCATCTAGCCACTTAAGCTCTTTGCTATCAGTTTCATTTACTCTATCCATCACTTCAACAGGCTTCTCTTGACTATCTTTTCATAAATCTTTCTTTAGATAAGCTGAGTAGTTTTATTACCCTTTCCATCTTCATTCTTTTTTATTTATTCATGAAGAAATAATCTGGGGTTAATGATTTACTGCCATGTGCTCATAAGTTGGAGTTTGCCTGGAGAGGCGACCTTTAAAGGATAACAACGTTACGTTAATGGGGGATATGAAGACTAAACAGCCGAGATTGTGGATTTTCACCATTTGCATGGTGATGGGCATAACATCGGGTTGAGTAGATGGCATGCTGGTTTTAAAGGCCTATAGATGCACAATATTTTAAGTCAAGCAGGAATGGTATCACCCCCCTCGACTATGTAGTGTGTATTTGCTAAATAAAGTCAGTTTATTTTTACTTGCTCACACATTTGTGTCGTAAGCTGCTAACAGCAACAAACCCTTTGTAGTAATTAATTGCTATAGATAGAAACATATAAATATATCCATTAGCTGCGTTTCATACAACTGAAGAGAGAGGCTCCTCACCTCACAGCTTATAAGCCGCCTAGTCTGCAGGCAGAAAAAGAGCAAGCCCAATGTGGTCGACAAAGCAACACAAGGCATTAAAAAATAACTGAATTTACTCAGAAAAAGATGGGGAAAAAAAGTGAATGTGAGCCGGTGTGTTTTTATAAACAGGAGGCACTCTTTCAGTTGTATTAAGCAGAGATGTGCCCTTGTTTTCACATGTGCTTATTCTTAGTTAAGCCTGGTTGACATAATAAAATAATCATGCCAAGTTCTCACTTGATCTTTCCGTTTCAACAATCTTATAAATGTCCCGATTATCATGATGACTCTAAAGATAATCTTAGGAAATATTTCTGCTGTCTGCTGTGTTAAGAGTCACTTTGTCTACTCAGAAGGAGTCTGGGAACGCTCTAGTCTTGAATCGGGGATGTAGTTCAATATGTTGTGAGGTGTGTGAGGTGTTCCCTGAGGACAAACACATCACATGTTAAATGTGATGTGCAGAGAGTCAGAAAGTGAGGTGACAGAAACACAGAGAGGAATCAAAAACAAAGAAGACAAACAACTGCGATGGTGCCAAAAATAGTGCACAACCTATCTCCATTGCATCTTACTTTTTGGCCTTGTTTGTGTTCTCTGAACTTATGTTTGATACCATGAGATTTTGCTAAATTTCCTGTCTGACATTTGAATGTTTGTGTGTGTGTGCGTGTGTGTATGTAGGTGTGTGTGAGTGTGTGTTTGTGTGGGGTGTGTTGTCTTCGATGTGTGGCTCTGCACCAGACACTGTTGGACCAAACCGGTTAAACCTATAATTATTTGTCGTTATGTGTATGGCCTCTCAAGGTATGAAAATAAACTGAGAAATTTAAAATCCTGCTGTATGAGCAAGGTATCAGGAACAATAATATATTTGAATAAATAATTAATCTATAAATCAATTCAATAAATAAAATAGATTAATTGCAGTTTATTACCGCTAGTTTAGACAAATTATGGCTTATAGTCAATGAAAACTTCAAAGTACATTTTTCAAATAGTTGAAAATGCTGTACATAACATCAATAACAATTATTTATTTTGAAAAAAAATTTTATACAAAATAGCCATGTGATGGCCTCCACAATGACGGGGAGGAATGCTGAGCCAGTTTTCTTGCAGACAGTCATTGAAGTGCCTCACAAAGTGGAAGCCAGAAAAGGTCAAAGCTGAACAAGGTGGCTTTTCACAGACTGCTGTATCCAGGCATTATTAAATGAAAGCTGGCTGGAGGGAACAAGCGTGGTAGAGAAAGGTCCACAAGTAACAAGGATAACAACAGCCTTAAGAGGATAGAGAAACAAAATCCACTCAAGAATTTGTGGGAAGATTAACAAGGCCTAGAGTCAGAGTTTCAAGAGCCGCCTCACACAGACTAATCCAGGACACGTTGTCAACGCCGACGTAGAAGCAGGAAATTTTAGACCATTTCAAGTTTCCTTCGACAGACAAGCTTTATGGAAATTCAGATTTCATTTGCTAGAAGGACTTGGCACCTTCCCAGTCTGTCAAAAATCACCAGTACCTGAATTAATCATAATATTATTGTGTTTGATTAGTCTGCAAGCTGGCTTAAGCTAAACTGTGTCAAGAAGAAAGATGAGAGGAACCAGACTCAATAATACCGATAAGCTGAAGCTGTTATTAAAGCGTTATTAACACTACAGCAGAGCCGCAGGCTGCAGGAAATCACAGGATGCAGAAATTTAAAAATAGCCCCAAATATTGACTGTGTATACAGTATACTACACAACCAACATTTCTCTATTAAGTTTATTTGTTTTCCTATATAATTCAGACATTTTCTGGAAAAACTTAGTGGTTCATTCTTATTACATTAGGTCATGATCATCATAATCAACGCTTTGAAATACATAATTCTGTGACATAAATTAGGTTTTGGTGCTAATATGAATCATGTAAATGACATACAGTTCAGACATGCAGTCATCTGCAATTTCTTTGCTAATGTCAAGTGAGATCAGATCAGTTGTTGTCGTCTAGATAGTTTAGTCCAGTCTTTGTTCTTCTTGATTAAATGCCAGTTATAAAACTGCATCTTAGATAGAAAAAACAAAACAACAGCAATAAAACATGCAGCACATTTTATTTGAGTCAGTTCAGATCCTTCAGATTCACCCCAGACAGTTTTCCAACCCATCATAGGGCAACACAACCGCACACACAAATGCATGGTTATAAAATTATCTTACAAATAAATATCTGAAATGTGTGGCGTGAAATTATATTAAACTACTATTTTCTGTTAAAAAAAAGGTTTAAAATGTTGTGTATAATTTTATGCATTACTTTGTGTTGAGCTGTTCTAAAAAATCCCAGTGAAGTTTGAAGTTGCTATGTATCCAAATGAGGAAAAGGTGAAGGCTGAATATGTTCTCTGCATACAAAATGTAGGACCAAGTGTTCTCTAAATAGCTGGATATTGCATGAATACAGGCATGTTTTCACACTTTCATGAATCATTTGAACTCGCATAAATAATAAAACGTCAGGTTTGCTGACAAACATTGCTGGCAATATTTCATTTTTTCCCTGTATTTTAGGAATGAAGCATCTGTTTAACACTGCCTGGCAACTTTTGCTGTTTATGCTTGGCACATGGATATTTTTGCATCTCAACAGATGGAGAAAGAGAGAGAGCACTCCAGACTGATAAATGTTGGCATCAAGTGATAGCTAGGTAGTGTTTCACATATTCAAATGCTTTTTTCCCCCCTCTAAGTCAGGGAGGTTCAGGAGTTGCTTGATGGAGGTGTTTAATGACAATCTATCAGGAGAGTGAAGAAGATTAACATACAGAATCAGATTATAGAGATTTACTTGCTTTCTTTAAACTACTCAAACAAGATCCTTCAAACATGCAAACCAAAGCAGCTGAGCAGAAACCTTAATCACCAAATACTAGGCAGTAATAACGATCCCACAGTTCAAAAAAAGCAAACTGAATAAATCCTTATGACAACAACCTTGATCACATTAACTATATAACCATCTCACAGGTGCAGATCTAAAGTAATGAATTAACAGTGCAAGTGCAGGTTATACAAGAGCTTCTCTAAGGATGTAAATCCTTCTGCCTTCAAGTTAAATTAATGCAAATCTGCACTTCTTTAAGTTCTTTGAGACAGATAAAGGTTTAAAGACGTAAACTTTAAAAAGCTCCTCTGTTTATATTTTTCTAGAATGAAATCCTTTTTCTCGAGCACATGTCCTCTATTTGCACTCACTGCCTCCACATTCCTCTGTGTCTCTTCCAACAGTCTCACCTCAGGGCTTTAGAGGCAGAGCTGTCGCGCATCCAAGAGGTGAGCAGCCACCAAAGAAAACGCATCGCCGAGGTTCTCAATGGCCTCATGAGGGACCTACGCGAGTTCAGCACTATAGTTGGGAGTCGGGAAATCAAGCTGGTGAGAAACAAATAATAACCGTGTTTATGGCTCAAATGATGGCTTTTTGCAAGATCTGTTGAGTCTTTCTGAATTTCTAGTTTAGAATACCATGTTATTGGCACCTCAATGCAAAAATTATATTCTTTACGTTTGTGAAATGGAAGAGTGGATCTGAATTTGCTGAAGTACATGCCTGTTCTGAATAGGTTTGTTTCCACGTGCTGAATAAAAAACCTCACCTTTTCAATCGTGAGTAATCACTAGATCCAAGAAGCTACTCAAATTGACCTTGCAGGAAAAACAGCAGAGGTGCATCTCAGAAAATGTGAATATTTAAAAAGTTCCTCACTCATTTATATTTTTATTTGTAAAGCATTTTGAAAAACGTATTAATTTTCCTCCAGTTCATAAATATACTCTGTATTGTGCTGGTTTGTCACATAAAATTAGATTAATTCGATTTTACTTAATTGATGGTTATAACATGACAAAATGATGTTCGCTGAAGTACGACTCAGACATGCTAAAATTACTTACAAAGAGCATTTTATGGACCTTTGCAGTAGAATCAGTAGGATCTGAGACATTTATATTGATGTGTACAGTTCTCTAATCCTATACAGTCCACTCCTAACCAGCTGAGTCACAGCATCTGCTAAATTATGCTCTTAATCAAATGTTTATGTGCAAAACATGCCAGAAAAAGTCTTTCCTTTTCCTGCCTCTTCTTCCTATAATTTCCCAGCCATCTTTAAATTGTCGCCACTCAATCTTGATAAAACATTGACTCTGCTAGTTTTTCAACAACCTCTCCTGCTGTGTGCCTTATTTATCTCCAGCCTGTGGAGATCACTGGCGCGATCGAGGAGGAGTTCACGGTGGCTCGGCTCTACATCAGCAAGATTAAGTCGGAGGTGAAGTCCATGGTGAAGCGCTGCCGACACCTGGAGAACCTTCAAACAGAATGCAACCGAAAGATGGAGGAGACGAGCAGAGAGCTGTCGTCATGCCACCTCCTCATCTCACAGGTGCAGATCTGAAGTAATGAATCGGTTGTTGTTTGTTACCGAGGAGACAAAGAACATCCGGATGAGAAAAGAAGAGTGTCAGGCATAAAAATACTGGTGTTATTGTCGGAAAATGAGGAGAACAGATATTAGAACCTCAAATAGCACATTACCGATGATCATCATCATTATCTTTCAAGCACACTCTTCTATCAGTTTAATTATCGTTTAGCATAGTGGGCCATTGTGAGGACGAAATTACTCTGATGAAAGGCAATTCATTGTGGAGATTTTCAGATGCTTTTTAGATCTCACACCCTTATTTGTTCATGCAGTCCTGATTCTAAAATGTGGCATATTTTATATTCTGTCTGTGACTGAGGCTGCCTTGAGGCATCAGGAGGTAAATTTTACTATCTTTGGTGTTTAAACTAAATTCCCTAATGACTGGGGCTCATAAATATTTAATGTCAGTACATTCATTCAGCTTAGAAGGAGAATTCCTCATCTTTAGTGCGGGGTTCTCATGGGTAAAGGTTTGGGGTTTTCTATTCATCTTCAGACTTTGTGATTCACGTTGTGACTTCCAGCATGAGGCAAAGATTCGCTCTCTGATGGATTGCATGCAGAATGTGGAGCTCAAGAAGCGACAGCTGGAGGACAGCTATGATTCTCTGACTGAGGAGATGGCCAACCTCAGAGCTCAAGGTACAGCTGAGTATTACCTGAATCCCTGTGACTTAAAATAAAAAAAATATCATAAACATGATACGGGCTCTGACAGCCCGTATCAAAGGGCCCGGAGAACCCCCCACAAAGCCCCCACTAGAGACACGGTCGAACGCCTTCCCCAAGTCCACAAAACACATGTAGACCGGTTGGGCGAACTCCCATGCACCCTCCAGGACCTTGCTGAATGTGTAGAGTGTGGTTTTCGTCCACGACCAGGACGAAAACCACACTCAGCATGTTCCAAGTGAGAAACAACTGCCCTGTGTGTAAAATGCTCTTAAAATGGCAGAAATTAAGTGTTTCCTTGCACTCATGATGGTTTCTAGCTTCTAATTTCTGAAAGTAGGTAGCTTGGTTGCTGATTACAACATTTGGCAAATTTTACTGTTTTTCTAACTTGTAGGTGTAAAACAGTAAATTTGGTGAGTCATTTTGAAATCCTTTATCTGGCTTTCTTGGCAAATGAAATGCAGCTTAAAGTCCAAAAATGGACCTAAAATCTTTGATAAGCTGCTACTTTCACAACATCTTTAAAAACTCTTAAGTCGGTCAAAATAGTGAATGTGACTTAAGTTTTTGTAGTGCTTTGTTTTTAACTAATCAACTTTTAATAAGTCATTTGTGAATTGTGTTTGACAAAGTGAGCACTCTGCTGTTAGTGAAACAAGAGAAGATCCTGTTCAGCTGAAGCTGACCTATCAGCATATGTCCAAAAAAACACCTACTCACCTAAAATAGGAGACATTTACTGTCAGAACAATAATCACAAAATTATTTACAGAAACATCACTGCGTCCTTATCCCATAATATCTTGTTTTTTATCTGGACTATGTGGTGCAACAAGCCATAACTCACCCCCTCATTAACCAATATCTCTAGTAAGAATGAATCACATTAAAAAAAATTAAAAAAGTCTGTGTATGAAGTTTTTGAGAGCTCTTACATTTTTAAAGGACTACTTTAAAAATATATCTGAAAAGATTTGATTTCAATCTGAAATTACATTTAGGATTTTTTTCACTCGTCAAAAAAAAAGCTGTAGGGTGGCTGCCCAGACACTAATTTAATCTTCCATTTAGAGGCAAACTGGAGGAGAAGGTTTATCAACTGTCTCACTGGTTTCTGCCAAGGCAGAAAGTAGCTGCCATGGCTGCGGATGTGGAGTGGCACCGGCATTGTCTGAACCCATGGCTCTGCGTTATTAGTTTGGTTAATGACTAGCTCATATCCTCATTAATGATTCTGCCTCTAAACATGATGTGTTTCTTTATGAGCAATGATGATTGGCTTAGCTGAACATGGCATTAGACCTTAGGCAACCCCCTCTTCATTCAGTATTTCTAATCTATCAGACTGTGAGCCATTTCTTAACACTGTTTACAGAGCAGAATAGTAGCTGAAGTAAACGAATTCGGATCATAGCAAATGTAAATTACTCTCAATGTAAAGCCAGCTAACTGAAACAGGACTCCTTCCAAGTTATATACGAAATGCAGATGAGGTTCTGAATCGCTTACACCAACTTGTTTTTGCACCAACAATTTTACTGTAAGCCATTTTTATTCCTCATTCTGACGCATTGCTTGAACTTAATCAAGTCATTCACCACATCTAAATGCCAAAAAGCACTAAGTTGCTGCCAGGTGACTAAGCTGATTACTCTTTGTGTTAAAACACAATGGAACATGTTCACCAAATGAAGTGGAGGATTGGTGTATCTACGAACTCTGAACTGGTGGGTCTGACTTCTAGCAAAAAATAAAAGAGAGTGATTTAGGAGAGAAACCAGGTGAAGTACAACACTTAGCAAGACATATTACAAAGTCTGATCAAATAAAACATCTATTTATGATTAGAAAAAAAACATTAAAAGGTGAATACATCAATGTTGCAAGAAGCAACAAATCTTTCATCCTCTGGGAAGAAAACTTATCCTTGTTTGGTGTAAATATTAAACGACGTTGCTTGACATTCCATGTTTCTCCTGTGAAGGACGAAGGACTGCTCCAGTTTGCAGATCATGATAAATTGCAGACAGTTGCCAAAGTCAAACGTTAAGGTCAGCGTTCTGAAACAGTCAAAAGTAATCCCGTCTCAGCAAAATTAATGACCAGGAAACAACAAAACAATCTGTGTTTCGTTGCGACCAAGGTGAATTGTGGAGGAATCGACTTCCTGTTAAAAACTGTTGTTTGCTTCAGTGGAGCATTTTATGCTGTCACTGTTTTTTTTTTATGTTGTTGAGGACAAGAAAAATAAGGCTAAATAAACATTTCCCTTGTCCAGGACAAAAAGATTAATGGAACATTTGAAATGCATGCAGGGCGCAGCTAGCTGCTGCTGCTGCTACTCCCAGCGCTCTGACACAATTCACAAATCAGGCTAGAGGCAATGTAAATCGTTCTTTCTTTGGTTTCCCAGAGAAGTGAATTAAATAACCAGTGGGTTTAAGAACTTGTAAATTCATTTTGGTTGTACTCAATAAGCCAGGCAGACGGGGACAGAAGCAGTTGACAAATACAAAGTCCATGTTGATTGCATTGCCTGGAGCAAGGTGCAGAGCTCAGTGCTTTCATCATCAGACAGCAGGGAGTCAATATCTGGTTAGCGTGACCCAAAGATTTAATTTACAACTATATATTTTCCTAATGAAAGCACGACTGATGTCAGCATGAGTATCCTTTAATGATTGGCTATCAGGTCACAGTGGGAATAAAACTATTATGTGACTCACATTGTCACCATGTCAACATCCTTTCTTGTGTTTTCTTCTGTTTTCTCACACTCTTTCCTTTGTCATCTGATCTAAAACTGCTTGTTTCAGAAAGCATGTCACAGATGACCAATGGGGAAAACAACACATCTGTCCAGAATCTGTCTGACATGAAGGTAACTATGACTACCGTAAGAGCGATTTCATACACTATGCTTTTTATTGTTACAGCACCTCGGCACTTGGGTAAATCCAGGTGTTAAAGTATTTTTTCCGTTGAGCCATGAATCCACACATCATGGTGCATTCTTGTATTTTCCAGCACCGGAACAAACCAAATTTTGAAGTCACTTCAAACAGAGGAAGAAACTATTCCTTTGGTTTCAGGGCAGTTTGGATAAATTTGACGAAAGATAGAAATTGTAATTGAAGTTTTTTTGTTTTTTTTTCAGTCCTGTTAAATATGAAAAGGCATCTGAAGTATGGAGAAATATTTGTATTTTTTACTCTGCTAACATGCATCTGGCCAATTTGGTCAATGGTCACTTTATTAGTTACACTTTGCTAATTCCAGGATGGACACCTATTCACTTTCAAAACGGTCATGATTCTTCATATTATGAATTCAACAAATCTTTTAAAAGTGATAGCATCACGATTTGTCAGCTGCACATCCTGGAATTTGATTTACATATATTCCAGGTTTGGAAATACACAAATAAAACCGAGTACAGAAAAAAAAAACTGCTTTTAAAGTTATATTCTATGCTCCACTGACAAAATTTTGCATCCATCCATCTTGAAGAAGGGCCCAGAATGGATGATGAACTTTGCTCATTTGACCCTGGAACAGAGAGGAATTTTGTCCTCACTGTTGTGGGAACCGTATAAAGCTGTTGTCTTTGAGGTGGAAAGTATCGGTGATGTTTTTACTTAGATTTGTATTCATGTGAGTGTTTTTGTCTCCGCGCTCCAGCTTCATTAGCTGAGTCCTAAATCAGTTTCAGTGGCAGTGTATTGACACTGGTTGTGCTGTGTTCAATGCCTAGAGAGCCTTTCAAGTTCACATCTGCACAATGTGTGTAATTTCTTTTCCCCTGGTGTTTAGCTGTTTGCCCTTTCCTCCCACGTCATGTTGCTCTCTCTCCTTTGAGAGGAAGTGTTTGCACTCACTTTATTGGTCTTTTTTTCGTTCTTGTTGGCGACTCCTCAGAGAGCTCTGGAGGAGCAGATGAAGTCGCACCGTGAAGCCCAAAGCAAGCAGCTCGGCCGCCTTCGAGACGAGATCAACGAGAAACAGAAGACCATTGATGAATTAACAGAGTTAGTACTTCTTTCAGTTTACTTTAATACGCATTCAAATTTCACTTTTACTCCTTTGATAACAAGACAAGAACATACAAAGGTGAACATAAAGTTTTTCTTCTTTTTTTTTTTACCAAATAATGTCCATCATACTTAACATTATTTTTGAGGCTGTTTTGCATCTCAGGCATTAAATGTTTTCTAAAACATGCAAGTGAATACATAAAAACTAAATAAATGTGCATTCTGAGTTTCACAAAAAATTTTGAAATATAAATCCATACTTCCTTCTATCAACCGACTATGTAGCTGAGGGATCACAGGGAAACTCAGACATCCAGATAGTGACAAGTTCCCTTCTCTGATGGGATGAACACGCACTTTAGTGTTAGTTCCTGGTCTGCTCTGGTGTTTTCCTGCAGTGGTATGTGCCTGGATTCCCTCCAATGCAGCATCCGCATTACTGCAGGCACCCAAGAGTGCTCCTTATGTAACTGGACCAGCTCAGATGACTTCTTAAGAAGGAATGGAGCAGCGGCTCTCCTCCAAGCTGCCCACCTGGCTGACCTCCTCAGTTTACAGGCTGAGCCCAACCATCATACTGTGGAAGCTCATTTCAGCCATTTGCATCCTGGATCTATGTCTTTTCTCACCATGGTGGATGGAGGCATTTGCACCAGAGCAAGTTAGGTCCTAATCCATCTATCATCAATATGGATCAATATGGAGGAAGGTGTCATCATTTTCTTTCTCTTTGAGAACCGTTTGATTAGGATATGAAGAACTGACTTCAGCAGCTTCACTCTGCTGCAAACCACTCCAGTGGCTCATCTGCACAAAGTAAAGACGAGACCTTAAGGTTTAATCCTAGGAACAAGCTGGACTTTGTGCCAAATTTATTGGCACTCCACTTGGTTGAGGTCAGGGACCCAAATCCAGTCCCCAAGAGCTATTTTCCTGCTAATTTTAGTTTCATCCTTTCTGCAGCATATCCTAATCAAATGAATTGATTGTTACCTGGCCTCGGTGGAACTGAATGACTGTTTATAAAGGAAATCAGCCTTTAGTTCAAGTTGTTAGGAGAAGGAGTGGAATATAAGGTTGCTCCCAGATGCACCAAGCTGTCCCTAAAAGGTATTTCCACAGAACAGATGTGGGCCATTTGTTACCAAAACCTGTCATGCTAGAGTTATGACAAGCTACGCAATGATAATATTAATTAGCAAATCTCCTTGTGTTCAATATTTGAATTTTCACCAGGTTAATTTGGGTTTAATATCAGTCCCTGATATAGATTCAAATTGTTGAGGTATACTGTATATAAATTTAAAGATTTGAAAATCTTAAAATTCTGTTTTTGTTTGCATCTTCTTTCCCAAACTAACCACTATCAATTAGAAGGCAAACTTTTCAAACAGCATAGATTAAATAATTGTAGCTGAATTCTCAGAAGATCTAAGCCATCACTACAAGAGATAAAGACGTGGGAGGCAAACAAAGCTGAGGAGTAGGAAGACATTAGAGCTTAGCTGCTTCTACCAAACCTCCGCATGAAGAGCCACTGCTCTGACTCAGCCTAAATGTGAAAATAGCTGTCCCTTTAGGTGCCTGAAACTGACGATGTACTATACCTAGCATGACCGCCCAGAAGGAGACCGCCGGCCAGGCTGCAGACCCCATCAAAGAACTGAAGCACACAGTCCAGCTGGCCTCACAGTAACCCCCTTACCACCAAAAGAAGAGATGTGAAGAATTTTTGCGTGAACACACATTTGGTACAGATCTGCTTATCCTGCTTTCACAGTCTGAATTTGGATAACCAGCTTGGAATGGATTGATGGGTGTTATTGAGGCCGAACGGATGTGAAAGAGAGAAAAAAAAAGAGACTCCCTGCAGATCCTTTTATTAAAACAGGGGCAAGTTGGTGCACAGTTGTCTTTTTTTTTTGTGTTTCGTATTTCGAAGATGAAAGGATTAGAGAAAAAAGGGAACACCTTCAGATAAAAGGGGCATATTAAGATGTGTAAAAAAGTTTACTGGTAAATATTTTCTAATACTGGGAAGGGAATTTTAGTAGTTTAATGTTGACCTGATTCTATCCAGGGGCCAATCAATCAGCTCCTGTTTGCTGTCAAAGTGCCCGTCAAGGGTATGAAGCACTGCTGTGAATTTTAATCTTCCCACCACCAAAAACTCATTTTTGCTGGTTATCACTAAACTGAGCCCAGAAGTGCCTCAGACCATGACCAGAGCAGTTATTTTCTCATGTGATGCAAAGACATGTGGCAACGCCAAGCAAAATGTTTTACCTTAAAATGGTCAAGGAATATCTTGGAACAGATGCACTGCATTTCAGATCCCTTCAGCTTTTGCCTGTTTGTGTCTCTTAAATCCATGATTTAACTTGAGGTGTCAATACTTTTTCATATGAGACCAATCAGCATGTTAAAACTGTTTTTTGTTTTGTTTTGTTTTTACTACGGCTATCTTTGTCTGATCATAAATGTATTTGATCTAAAAAAAACCTAACTGCAGCAAGAAAGTAAAACAAGTTTGTAAGGAGGTACATGCATTTTCACAGCACTGTAAGCAACATTAAAATCTGACAATTACTTTGCTGCAGCAGTGTGATGCAGAGAAGCAAAGGAAAGTAACTCCCATGTGTGAGCTATAATACAGCTTCTGTATCTGCTTTCTATTCTGGAAAAGCTGTTAAAGCACAAAGCATCGGTCTTTGTCGGCCCTGACCCGATCGGTTTTCAACTTTTTCAGCTTCAACCAGAAGCAGCAGCTGGAGTTGGAGCAACTGCACAGCGACTTTGAATGTCTCAGAAGTCGGGAGGATCACAAGAGCCGGCAGCTGGAGGAACTGACGTGAGTCTCTTCTTTACTGTCCTGGCCCTCTTTCAGACACCTCGCCATATGGAGTCCTGGAGGCAAGCTGCCTCTTTAGATTCTCATCTTCCTGTTTTTTTTTTTCTTTTTCATTTGTCTTCTGTTTTCACTATTTTCTACCCAGCCACTCTGCAGCTCTGTCAGTCTTTTTATAGTGGATGATTCTAGCAGCGTACACTTTTTGCACCATTTTCTTGAAATGCGTCCATCTTCCTGTCCAACTCCATCAGAGTTCCTGTTAATAAGGTAGCAGCTGGTTGTTAAGGGTCCCTTTCTACATTGACCTTTGCAGCATATTGCATCAGATGGCAGATGGGCAACACCCCCATGAGTGTAGCAGCCGGTCTATGCTCCCTTTGTTCTCCAGTCATGAATTATTCTGATCTGAATGAGGTAATCATTTGGGTAAAGACAAGTTCAGTTTTCAGATGTTCTGTCTGGTCATCTTCCTGTCTATGTATAGATTTCTCTGCGAACGGCATGAGCAGTCAAAGCAGGACCTCAAAGGGCTGGAGGAGACTGTTGTAAGTCATTATTTACTGTCACGATTTGATAAACTGCCTTCAGGAGCTGCCAATCCAATTACAGCTCCACTAAACAGCTAATTTACTCATTTCCTCCTTCTGTAGGCCCGTGAACTCTACACCCTGCACAACCTCCGCAAGCTCTTTGTTCAAGACCTCACGACTCGAGTGAGAAAAGTAAGGCAGGCAAGACCGAACACTCTGACAAGCCAGCATTTTCAAAAGCAGCAATTTCTGTAACGCAGTTTTGACAGATGTTTGTTTTTTTCTTATTTTGACAGAGTACAGAGCTTGAACCTAATGACACCGGGGGATTTATCACTCAAAAACAAAAGATTTCCTTTCTTGAAAACAACTTGGAGCAACTTAGTAAAGTTCACAAACAGGTAACACAAGTGAGAAAACACAAAATATTACACTACAAAGTTTCCTGGCTGAAGCCAGGAAGCTGGTTCAGCCAGAAACACAACAGAAGAAAGGTTTAGATCAACAAATAGTCATGTGCTAAAACAACCCAGATATAATCTAGATCCAATTGAGAATCTGCGGCAGAACTTGAACATTATTGTTTATAGACAGTATTCAGTCAATCCTGTCCAACACTTAACTTTTATTCTTGATTATTACTCTATTACCATTTGGGTTTATGGGGTGAACTGTTGAATTCTGCTGCACTGTAAGTAAAAGCAAAATTTTCACCATCAATCTTCTTAGCATAATTAAACAGAGCAAATTAGGCGTCAAACGTTTTACATTTTAGAAAAAACAAACTGTAAGATAAAATCAAGATTTGAAAATCTGTCTGTCGACACAAACACAGAACAAATAGATACACACACATACACACACACACACTTCCCATCTTCTTTAATATTCCTAAATGGACCGTTGCAGAACACTAAGTGGTGATCTGCTAAACGTTTTGCAGACTGGCAGAATATTTTGAGGCCGGCAGATTGGTATGAGCTGCACTGCAGCAGTTTGTCAGGCTGAAAACCAATCCCGAGGATACTGCTGGGGGTCTCAATCCCATCCTCTACCTGCTGGCACTGTGCAGATGGAAAAAAAAAAGAAGCTATGGTCGTAAATCAGCAAGCTCCCCATGGTGCATGATAAGACTTTCAAAGAGAGTGTGGGACAGTGGTAGATTTAATCATCCATCTGTCCATCTAGCTGATTTCTCTTACAACATCCCTTAGCTCCTGTGGGAGTCTCTGCTCTGTTCGTCCTTGTTTTCTTTTAAATGATTCGCAGCCAAACAATAAACTCCTGCAGCTGAGCCTGAGGTCAGTTAACTGACTTCTTGGATGTTTTGCCTGTTGGCCAAGTTTGCTTGCATGTAAAACCTCCTAATTCAGAATCCCTGCAGGATGGAGATTAGATTGCACGATCACGTTCTGGCAGAGTGTTTAAAGGTTCGGTCATTATCTTTCCCCAAAGAAACCTGTGTAGAGCAGCAAGTAAGGTGCAGAACAATATCCACATAGATTTTGCTTCATGACGTTAAACAACTATCATTTGTTTTACCACAGTGTTGTTTGTTACACTGTTTTATGAAGAAGTTGTTAAAGCTGAATTATGGACTTTAAAAGATGCTCATATTCCATAAAGAGTTATACTTTTAAATTAAAATGAATTAATCTGTTGAAAACAAATTAACTACCAAGCATAGCGTCACGATTCTTTGTTTTATAAGTAAATGACCTGCCCTCCACAATCACTGGTAAATAAATTGTAAAAGGCACTAAAATAGATTCACATAAAGACTTTCTGTGTTTTGATTGTTTTTGTCAAAATAGTTTCCACACAGTTAGAAAACCATTGCCACTCCTTCAACAAGCATTAGACACTCAATGGCAACCAGTTGTTTGAAAGCCATGCCAATAAAAACCCTATATTTAATTTATTCACCTTTACTGTGAATTTGACTAGAACCTCAATTTGAAGTGACACTAAAGCTTTCAGTAATATACACTTCAAGTGTGTTTGAAAATCAAAGGGTGATTTTGTGAGAACAAATAGTACCTAGTGTTGGGTACAGTGAAGGATCTGTGATTCTGTGGGCCTATTTAAAAAAAAAAATAAAAAAATAAAAAAAAGATGAGAAATCCTGTTTTTGAGAACTTTTTATGTGGAATGTTTGACATATCAAGAGTTTAAAACAAAAATAATTTTGCAAGATAATAATCCTATAGTCAATTCGACAGAGATACTTCAACTGATACAAAAACAACCGTCCTTCATCACAATCCCATCCTGAGATCTAATTGCTATTAAAGAAGTGAGATGAAGAATAGAAAATAAAAGAGAAAATGTAAGTGATACTCAGAGATATTGTGAAGAAAGGATCCCACTCTCTGTCCTCCAGCCTTGTAAAATACTACAGAGGAAGATGAAATACTGTCCAGTTCATAAAGGGGGCTTGTGTAAAATATATGCATTTAAAGGGTAGCTATAAATGTGGCTGTGATGTTGCTAAAATGTGTTTTTCCTGCTGTGGAAACTTTTCCTCACAAAATAACATTAACTTTTAGTGTAAGATTGAGCTGCTGAAAGACAAGAATAACCTATTTCCAGCTATTTAACAAGTTCATCCTAAATTTAAATTTCTTTATACTCTGAATCTCATGTTAGGAAGAAGCAATTTATGGTGTCTTCATTAACTCATAAAATATCAATTGAGCTACAAATATTGTGGTTAAATAATTAAAATCCTGTTTAATCCTTTGTATTTAAAACCTCGTTGAAAAGGATGGAGCATTGTTCAGAGCAGCATGTTGTCAACGAAGCATGATTTACTTTCACAAGTTCATAATCATAATATTGTTGCTCTAATCTAAAAGTTAAACAAGTTTTAAAGCTTCTAGATCAAATCAACTCCCTTGTGAGCTCTACCTCACAGAGAAAGGCAAAAGTATCAATCCTGACATTGTCGGTCCGAGTGTGGTTAATTTTTTTCACATGGGTTACAGCTGGTACGCGACAACGCAGATCTTCGCTGTGAGCTTCCGAAACTGGAGAAACGTCTCCGCTCCACCGCCGAGCGAGTTAAAGCGCTGGAGGGAGCGCTGAAGGAGGCCAAGGAGGGCGCCATGAAGGACCGTCAGCGCTACCAGCAGGAGGTGGAGCGAATCAAGGATGTGATGAGGCGCAATCCTTTCCGCCGCCCCCACGCTGCACAGATAGGTAACATGAACACCTTGCTCACATCCATGAAATGACCCAGACTTTTAACTATGTCTTGTTGCTAACCTTCTGCTCCAAATAGCACACCAGTTTTTTTTTGTTTTTTTTCAAGGTTTTATTGGCTCTAGTGGCCTTTATTTGATAGTTAATTGACAGGAAAGTGGGAAATGAGAGAAGGGGAAGACATGCGGCAAAGGTCGCCAGGTCAGGTATTGAAACTGCGACGGCCACGTCGAGGACCAAGACCCCCATATGTGGGTTGTGCTTAACCCCTGCGCCACCACAGCACACCCAGCACACCATGTTTTGTGTGGTGTGCTGCATCTCAGTAAAGGAGCTACATCTTCCTTTAAAACTATACGCTGAATATCCTGTATGTTATACGTAACGTATAAATAACATGTTACATATAACAGACAGCAGACAGCTGCATGTGAAAACAAAGTTTGGTGCATTTAAAGCTTTATGTAGATTTCTGATTACCATTTAGTATTTAAATATTTTGTATATTAAGAGTCTTGTATTATCTAAGAAACTCTCCTGTGCCGTTCCTAAGGGACTGGGTCTTTTAAGAGGAGAATTACTGAGCTAGAAATTAAATCACACTGCTGCAGCTAATATTTCTTTAATCTTGGTATTGGATTAAATTATGCATTAACACGGTTTTTCTGATCTTCAGGCAGACAATTATCAAGGTTATTGCTTAGTGTAGCTTATTACAGCAGCAGTGCTGTTTAGTACTCAAATTCATATTTATATTTTAATCTTTTTTTATATTTATAACTCAAGGATATCATGGAAGTGTCATGAAGGTTGATAAGTATTATAACAATAGAAGAACTGCTTATATTCATTGATTATTGTTCATGAGAAAATAAAATGTCACAAGGATAATAGCTGGAAAAAACTAGTTAGAAAAAAAATCTATACTTTTTACTGGAAGAGAAAAATTTAAACTTCTTTGACAAATATATTTCAACTGTTGCTTTTCTCTGTAACCAAAACCAATCCAGATGTGAAAAAAAATGTTACTCACTGGTTTTCATACTGCATTTGATCACAGTATTTTATTTGTCTGCTTTTTAAGGAAGCATCACACACAAGGGAAGTCCAACAGCCTCAGATTTAATGTTACCAACTTGTTACTTCACTCAAAATTGGTAACGAAATAGGAGACTACACAAGCAAACCTTAGCTTGCTCAATTAATTTAGTTAACAAAATAATTCTTCAAAAAACAGTAAAATTCATCCTTGCCCCTCTGACCATCTGTATAAAAGGCCTTTCTATTCTTTAGTTAGAAGTTTTACATAAGCACATGGAAAATGCCAAATCAAGACACAATGGAAATCATCCATAATTTTATATATAACCCATATTAATTAATTTTATAGGAAGTTAACATATTACTAAAAGACAGACTTATTTCCCTCAAGATGTTTTCCTTTATAGGGTCAGTTTTCCTTTGGTCCCTAACATTTAATTTCCCTCACCTCTGGTCCTTTTCCATGGCACTGAAAGAAATTGCTAACCTTTCTGCAACCATCCCTTTTTATGTCCCTGCTGTGGCTTCCTCACAAACAACATTCCCAGTACGCTTTAGTTCCACTTGTTCGTCATCTCTCACCTTCCTTTTCTAGATCACCTTTTTTTTTTCTGTACGTGTGAGTGCGGTGCAGCAATTTTTGCTGAAGGTAGCTCTGAAACCAATCTGGTTTGGTAGTCAGGAAACAGGTGTACTTTAAAAACACATTTAGCAGAAGAAGATAGATTATGAGATGTTGATGTTTACCAAACTGAACACTAGCGCTGTGCTGTTTGAGTTTTATAGGTTGCACAGGCATGTGGCAATAATTGAAAAGTAGAAAACATCTAAGCTTGAAGAGGTTTAGCACTTACTGAAATATTCCCTCATGACAGGATTTGCACTGTATGTATTTAAAGAGGAAAGCTGAAGCTTAGAAAGCAGTATAATTTATTTTAATCACCAGCTCCCATCTTGAGCAGTTCAACCAAAGATAATTGCAATGAAATAATGAGAGGCACGCATGCCTCTGCTATGAGAAAACAAGATATTGATTTATGTGAGAGGCCTTAAAATGATGGCTTTCATTACAGGATTATGCCAGTCCAATGAAGAATAACCGAGAAGTTCTAAATTAACACATTCACAGCTTTCTAGAGACATTAAAAACTTTTAGGAAACTAAATTTGTCTTTAGGTTTTCTGGATGAATGCTGCAATCTGTGCGTCAGCCCTCTGTTATCGCTTGCAGCCAAGCCTGTGCGTCCCGGCCACTACCCACTCTATCCTCCCATCAACCACTTCTTCATCCGGGGCTACAGCGAAAACCCCGTCGCTTTCTGCAATGCCGGCTTCCAGAACAAAAACAACCGACCAGCAGCTCCCATGGATGCTCCTCCAGTTCGTGACGCCGAGGCCAGATTACCTAAGGATGAGTGCAACCAGAACAGCTCTGCAGAACTCATCAACCCACAAAGTGACGACGACGGCGACGCTCAGAACAACATGTGAGTAAGCTCTGTTTCCCATTTTATAACTAGTTTCTTGAACTCTGACATTGTGGTTTGAACCTGTAGTATTAACTCAAGGTTTCATTTGTGTAACTTTATAAGTCCTTCGAGCTACGTAGTGGTGAAGTTGCCATGATAACCTTTCAGTAATAAGCACAATTACAGGTTCTGGACACTGTACTAAAAATATTTGATATTTTTACAAGCAAATAATTTTTTTTAACTGTTAAGTACAAGTTAAAAGTTGGATGCACACTTATAGAGAGGCAAATACTTCCAAACTGAATCGTGAAAGAGTTTTAGATGCAGCCCAGCAACATTTATGTAAATTTATGTACATCATAACAAGAATAAATTGGTTTGGATTCTGAAACACAAAGGCTGTCATCAAGAAGACAGCTGAGGAAATACCAGTTGCTGCACTCTATGTATTTTTTATGTAAGAGAAAAAGAAGGGGGGATAATGATCTGCTGCTGTAGTGAGGATTATGTCTATCTCATATTTAAGTAAATAATTAAATAAAAAATAAATCAAAAAGATGCCTCAACGGTGTTAACAATTCAATACTTTTCATATTCAGACTGAAATCTGAACCACTGGAACTTTCTAACATATTCTGTTTCATACAGGCGTAACAAACAAAACTTTTAAAAAATTAACTTAATCCCTGGCTTTTGTTGCATTGAAGGTTGGGATTATTTTATCTGACAATTTACCACAACACATGTACAACATGTAGTTATAAAGATTAGCAGGGTGCACACGTTTTACAATCCAATATAGTTTTAACTTTTTCTTTCTGGAATGAATCAAAACATTCAACTCTCTTAATGATCTAGACATCATTCTGAATGTGGTTCTGATGTGATGAAGTCAGCTGCTTGTCTGAAGCTGTCTGTGAGGAACACTTTATTCATCTTCCTCTTTGATTACGTCTGCATCTCCTGTGTTTGTGGTTGAAGAGAGAACAGCTGTGATTTGATGCTACAATAGGTGCAAATTAGTCACAGCTGCTGGACTTGACGGACATGTTTGCGTCATGAACCAAATGAAGGGTTAATAAAATTGCTGTTTCTGTGAATTGCTATAAAAATGTTGAGACTGAAATTTATTTATTTTTTTTCATGATGGCAGAAATTCACTTTGGAACCAACAGCCTTAAGCTCAACGTTCCAGAGAGAAATTCTGCTTGATTTATTGTTCACATAACTTTCTGCTGCCCACAGCGTGTTGACTTCAAATAATACAAATTATTCATTTAATAGCTATGACCAGCTTTTTTTTATTATTTGTTGTTTAATCTGAAGATAAATACAAAGATTTTGTAACATATTTAACATAATTCCCTGTTTCGTCTCTTCTAGGCTTTCAGCTGAAGCAGTAAGCAAAGCGGAGAAGTCTTCAGAAATGCTTGATTCAGAAAACGGTGAGCCTCCTACATGTAAATCCTGCGAAAGCTATGAGTAACCCTGATCAGCAGGGGTTCAATTGACTTAAATTTATGAGTGTAATTTCCTTACAACATTATGCCCTCATACCAGCCATTAAGTTCAGATGTTATTTTATAAACTCTTACAAAGAGCAGACTGTTAAGACAGTTAACGGAAACTGTCCTGCTGCTGTTCATCTGGTTTTCATTTCTTATTTCTGAGGCGGTAGGCGGATTTTAACTTGATGTGAATTTTGGAGGTTTCCACAATGCAGGTCAGAGTCATAAAGTTTCTACATTCTTACAAGATCCAGACTGTCATGTTTTAGGGTTTGCCCAGAGCATGTGCAGCCAACTGTGAGATCCTCCTGCTGCCTGAAGATTTTGTCCGTCTTCATCTCGGTGTTTGTGTACGTGTGTTATCAGCCGCAGACTCTGGGGGAGACAGATTAGGCTTGCAGTGTCATTACTCAGAGAAGCCGACAGACAAGCTGAAGGACCAATTCAGCCTCTGACCCAGTCATGACAGCAGTTTGAGTTGTGCAACAACATCACACCACTTTGATTCACTGGGAATATCAATACAAGTCACAAATGGAGTTGGGATCAATTCATCAACATGCTGCAAGTGTTTATGCATTTCATTAAACATCAGACCTGATCACTGTTCTGCAGAGAACCCTTCAGGGATCTAATCAGCATGGATTTCGTTTGTGCTGCTTGGAAGTAGCTGTGATGTTTTTTTTTGTTTGTTTTGTTTTTTTTACCACAGTAGTTTGTATTCTGTTCAATTTATTTACCAGGTTAAATCTCTAAGGCTGCAGTCCCTCTTTCCCCTCTAGTAATTTCCACTCTGGTACTTCAGTGTGATGAATTTCAATAAGAGCTTGTGGGAAAATGTGGTCAAATGGCTCCACAAGGCTTCAACCCCAAGTTTTTCTCTTGCTTCTTTCCCCGTCTCTCTGATGAAGCCTTGAGAGGTGATTTCCTCTGACAGCAGAAGATTTTTAGTACCTCTCACAAAGCTCCTGTTGTGTATTTTTCTTCCTGAATATAAAGCCAGTGAAGCATGAGTTCTAATGAAATTATTCGCTAATTAAATCAACTTCTCTTTGTCCATCACAGGAAAATTACGCTCAGTCTTTCTGCATCCTGAGCAACAGTGAAAGCTCTCTGTTACGTTCAGTTGTCGATATGTGTGTCAGGCAGCCAAGGGAAAGTTTTGTGAAATCAATTCTTGTCAGGAAAGCTCAGTAGAAGATTATGAGACGGAGGATTTAGTAATAAACTGGTTGCCAGCACTGAGAAGCACCTGGAGAATGGATTTAGCTCAACAAACTGCACAGAGGATAAATATGGTCAAGGAAAAAATAAAAAATAAATAAATTTTCTATGTTAAGCGCTGCTCTGCTGCACTGATTGTCTACCAGTAATGGCAGCTTTTAAGAAGGATGTGTTTTTAATGAACATTTTAATGAAATTACGCTTTTGGAACCTGGATGCTTTCTGATATTTGCTGTACGAACAGAAATACTGACAGCAATGACTCTCCTCTTATTCAGGCAGGTCCAATGAAAGCAACGTATGAATGAAAACAACCAGGAATCACATTAGCATTCATCTTCATCCGCTCTGTGCTTAAGCTTGTATTTGCTTTTTGGTTAAATTCAGACATTAATGTACCTCTTGGTCAGACCCACGTTAAACAGAGGCCTGTTGTTCAGCTCAGTCGGTTTTATAGCTTTTTGTGCAGAAAAGGGTTCTCGTTTCATTTATATTCATAGTCTCTGTCCGGAAGTTTCATTCTAATCCTTTTTATAATTTGCATTGCCATAATGACGGGAAGACCTAAACTGTGCAGAAATAATATTCAAAATGTGCTGCTTCTGTCGCTCTTCATTAGTTTTTCTTGAGAAAAACTTGAGTTTTTTTGTTTTTGTTGTTATATGAACAAAATAACAGAAGAAAAATTTTGCTTTTTAACTGGTAATGAATAATATGATGAGTGAAAGAATTATGGAAAATTCTGGGTGATTCTAATTAGGTTTTGAGTATGATTTTAGTGTTTAAACAACCTTAAAAAGGCACATATATTCATACATTCTTTCCTCTTTCAGCTGCGTTCGGGCTGCTACCTATTAATAAATACATTTTCATGAGAACTGAAAAGTATGTAAACAATATTGTAAAAGATTATTCAATTTGGAAAACAATGCTGGTTGTGACTCATTTATGTTTCATAGTTTCCAAAATGTTGTGATTCTTGCTTTAAAATACATTCTTTGCACTTTATCCAGAAGTAGAATAAAACCATTTTTCCTGAGTAATGTGGGTTTAATTGTACAAACTTATTAAGTAGAGCCTTGCTGCAGCCTTTGTTGCCATGATAATGAGGTTGTCAGATTGCTAAAATGTTCTATGCAGCTGCTTGTTCCAAAGTTACTAATCTTCAGTGGCTCTCAGATGTTATATTTAAGTCTGCGTGTGTCTTTTGTAACCCCACTTCCTCCAAGTCATAGCACCACCAAACCCCATTCACTGTGCACCTGTCTGTGTCCTTATGCACTGTTTCTGTCCACAGGAAACACCACAGATTTCAATGACAACAGGTAAGGCTATGGTGAACCCAGTTTGTCTTCATGTTCTGATTGCACTTGTACATTAAGGACATGCAACATATGAGCTCTGAAATGCCATCCTCACTGTTGCATCTCCCTGCTCCATTGCTGCCCCCTTGCTGCGGACACTGCTACTGCTGCTGCAACGCCCTGTGATCCTGGTGTGTGTGCATCTGTGTATGTGTGTGGCGGTTAGCATGTGTCTGAATGTGAATTCTGTGCCCAGAACTGACGTCTGCGACAATCAGGACGCACCCAAACTCTACAAGTTGCAGAATGAGGCTTCGGCCAGCTAAGGTAAGAGTAAAGTATGTGATATCAAAGAACAGTGTTCATGTGCAAACAATGGATCAGAAATGAATGAAGAATATGTGAAATTTATTCCTCACAGGCTTTTAAATCTTTAATATCAAATCTTGTACATTTTATGTCTGCAAACTGCAGCTGCATTAATTTGGCCTGCAGGACTTTTGCATGGATTTCACAGGTACCACTCAGTGGCATATTCATTAATTAGTGGTATGTTTCTCTGCAAACCTTATAGGTTGGATGGCAAAATAGGCTCTTGGGAATTAATTAAAATTGTAAGCCGATAATTAAACATCACCTAAAAATGCAGGCCGGAACTATGCGGGAGCGTTTTTCTGTCATATATAATTTCAGATTGCCAGCTCTTATAAAAATTTATGATGCCAGCATAAAATAGCTTAGTCCAGAACTATTGCTGTTTCATGAAGAATAACATTGGCTTTGAAAGCTCCAGATGGATTTCTGCCAGCTGCAAGAGACAGAGACAAAAAATAAGTTACAGTGCTTTGAGATACTTTGCCTAAAAATAAAAATACTAAGAAGACAGACGTCATCATAAGGTTTTAGATTATTTCTTAGTCATAGCCCAGTTATACAGAAGTATTTCACAGCGAACGTTCAGAGTGGCAGTTACTTTCTCTTTTGTTCAGAGCTTATTTTTTAATCCTGGTCTGCAGATGATTTCTGCATTTATAAACTCCACTGACCCAAGACTGTATGAGGCCCAGAGCAGAACTCCACTTCCTGTTAACCTCATAACCCAAAAGCCAACACTGGCCAAATAACGTATTTTTAGAGATCCTGTTTGCTTGTATGTCGCGAACACAACAGCTCTAGATTTATGACTTACTAGTTACTAAACAAACTGAAGTGATCACACAGTGTGTCTTGCTTGACCCTGAAATTGTTCGCACTATTTGCTAAATGAAGTTTATTTTTCCAGTGTTCAGTTTCAGTACGGACACAAGAGAAAGAGTCGCTTCTTTAAAGGGCATGTATTATAAAAGTCCAATTTATTTGAGCTTTATTTTATATATGTTATAATGTTATTCCCTCATTAAAAACATGTCTGCAGCGTTGCTTGACTCATTCATGCATATTTGAGGAATCTCCTGTGAAAGCCCTTTGGGGGGATCTGCTCATGCAAAGTGCCGCCTATTTACCCAAAGCTCCACCTTGGAGTTTCGGTCCCCACCTGAGCCCATGCTCCACAGAAAGACCCTCCAAAATGCCTTTCACACACATCTTCACCAGACTGGTGGCAGCAGCAATAAGCTGGTGACACTGCACGTCAGCTGAACTTATCATAGAAGATGCAACGCTCCAAAGAACAATTGTAATTGGCATCAATGGTTGGCAGGGAGAAGCATTGTTGAAGGGGGAGTGAAGAAGAGGTTCTTAAACAGAAGCAAATTTCAAGGACAATTCAATTCATTTTCATAAAAGCTGAAGGTAATTCTTGGTTGTGCCACTATGTGCCTGTAAAATATACAATACGCCTCCTTATCACCTTTAAATTAGTTGTACTTTCAAGCATGCATGGAAAATTGTCAATTAAGTGTTACTGCTTAATGATTACTTAGTAGCTGCAGTTAAATGTGACTCCAGACACAAGCAGCAGAGTCTCTACTGAGATTACATTACAACTGTTCCCAAATGAAAGGCATTACACTTTGAACATTTCTAGTCAAAGTTAAATTCTTTGAAATTTATTTTTAAAACATTCAAACCAGTCCTATAAGGTCAGCGACCTGCAACACTTTGATTTGTCCCTGGTTTGGCAAAACATGATGGATAAATCAACTTCTTCAGTGTTTAGTCAGTTTCTTCAGATTCCTGCTAATGGCCTAATCCTGCTTTGTTGAAGTAAAGATCCATCAAAAACTTGCAAGATTTTGACCCTTCAGAATGAGAGTTTGACACTCTTGCTTCTCATAGTTCACATTCACCGCTTTTGGGTGTTTACCCAACTGAAAATGATCCGACTCAGATGGAAAAGCTTCATTTGTGGTTCAGAATCAGGTTTAATACTTTTCCAGGAGGGACAGTGAAAACGTACCATTTAGTCTCTCTAAAAGTTCTCCATTCTGTTACAGCTCTGAGAACCTATCAATCAAAACCCTGATTATTTTCCCATGTGCAGTGAGTTTTGCTGCAAAAGCTAAATTTGTCCGTAGACTTAAGCTTGTGCAGTTTCCAAACATAACCGCCTTTCTGTTAAGATACCAGACAGAAACTGACACACTCCTTCTGGCAAAGTTAGCATGACTCACAGGCAGCTGTCTCCTCTTCCTACCACGGGTTTCTCTTTGTCTGTTTTTCAAATGCATTTGACTGTCACTCTTACGCTCTGTTTCTATGTGTGTGTGTGTGTGTGTGTGTGTGGTTGTCTGTCTGCAGGCAGGCGAATGTTTCTGAGGCCTCCACTGTAAATCTGCATGCAGACGATCAATGTTGTTCCAGACTCCTCCTATCTGCCCCAAACCCACCTGCTGTAAAAAGCCCTCTTTGTGTCAGTTTCCCATCCTCAGCCTGTTCTTCTCTGGTTCCTTCTTCCTGTGTGTGGGTAACAGTTTGGCAAGCACTGCATCTCAAACACCTGCCAGCCTACACCTGCTGCTGCACCCGGTCACTATTACTTGAAATAGAACGGTCCCAAAATAGAGAGGCGGGGAGAGAGAGAGGCTGCATTGCAATCTGTTACCACCAGGGTGTGCTCATTGACATTAGGGGCAAACAATAAAAAAAATCTCTTTTACACCCCATAGTTATTGTCATCATTAGTAAACTATACATAAGTTTCTAAAAATACAAAAGGTAAAATGTGACATGAAAACAGGTTGAACCTTATAGTCACTTTATTAATGTTATTCTTTGTACTGCATGTTTATTTTTGATGAAACAACTCTTATGTTGAAATTTTTCAGAGTACAGGGGCCTTGTGTTGAAATCTATTAATGGTTAAAAGAAAAACCCTGAAACTAAAAATATTCTACAGTGTTTCAGTGGACTTTACTCAATGTTTCTCTCAGTCAGAAGCCGACAGTTTCCCCTGATTTAAGTTGGGGAAGTAAAAGCATTTATGTCACGTTTGTTGTAAAAGATAAAAAAGGGAGTCATTGATGTATTACCCCTCATTTTTGAAAGGTAAAGTAATTGCTAGAATAGAACTAATACAGTTTTTACTTTCCCTTACTTTAGCTTTTGAAAAAAACATGTTACAAATACTGTAATATTTCTATTTTTACTTCAAACAGACCCCGTGTACGATTTTCATATTTTGTATTCATTTTTATTCCAGAGCTCTAGAAGAGTTTACTTCATCTTTTGTTTGAAACCTGGCAGCTGATCAGCTGTTGTCACTTTTTGATGATCCTCAGTGTCACCAGCTGGTTTGATATAATAAGTATCATGGCCAAGAGATGCATTTTCCATTTTTTCCATCATTCATATCATTTACTATTTTAAAATACAATCGTTTGAAGCTTAGACAATGTGATTGGTGATTCTGAATATTCAAGCATTTTCATTAATTTTACTTTTTTATTTAACAAACATTTATTCAGATTGTTTACCTTTTGAAAATATGTTGATGTGGGCTTCTGGCAAAAAAAAAAAAAAGAGAATAAAAGAAAATAATGTAGCTAAACCTCTTATCCAGAGAAGGTTGAGCTCTTGACCAAGCACTTTCATTTATGTTTACCTCATTCTTTGAAACAACACTGTGACAGATTGACATCCATTAACAAAAAGATATTAGTCCCTTCATAATGGATAAAAACAGTTAAGGTGTGTTTTACTTTTATCCTCAAAGCCTGTGTCTAGTTTCAGTATGCAACTGGTGCCGCTTGGATTACTTAGACATCAAGGTTGATAAAACAACACCTGCAGTTGTGTTTGACACAGATTCTTCATATTTGATCTTTTTACAGATAAATGTATTTTTACAACACAGTATGTAACACCACATAGCAGTGCCCTGTAAAAATATTTATAACCTTTAAACGTCTTCACATTTTATCACTTTACAACTTTAATGTATTTCAGTTTGATTTTGTTTGATAGAGAGACAAATTTGTATGGGAAGCAGACAATATACATATACATATACATATATATATATATATATATATATATATATATATATATTGCAAATTAAAATCTAAAAAGTGTGGCAGCATTGCCGCTAAATACCACCCAGTACAAATGGTTGTGTACAGCAGTCATCTACTTAGTAAATAATCCCCCTTGTGTTATTTAATCTTAGTTAAGCAAAAGTTCATTAGAGAACATTAGTGAACAAACAGCATCATGCAGACCAAGGAACAAACCATGAAGCTCAGGGAGAATATTTTAGTGGTTCACAGCCAAATTAAATTTTAAAGTTAAGTTCAAAGTATCGAATGTCTCAAGGTCAGCGGATAAATACAGAAACATTCCACACATTTCAAATTATTATTACTAAATGATTTTGATTTGTAGTTGTGACTAAATGTGAACAAGATCAAGGCTATAGATACTTTCTACAAGGCACTGCAGAGACTTTTATATTTTAAATATTGAAAACTTATTTTCCATAGCATCATTTCTTTCTTTTTTTTTTTTTAGAAAATGTAAAACTAGTAACAGATGTTTAAATGTTTTTGTTTTTTCAACTGGTTTACTTGTTTTTTTTTAATATCTGCATTTTCTCATGTAGTGTCAGAGGAACCTTAGACCCAAAAAAAGAAGAGATAAAAGAAATGTTATCAGATATTCTGTGGTTGATTTTTGTTGCCATCACACGTCATAATTTGGATTCACATCATTTGCTGCTGCTGCAAAAAATGGACACGCAGAAGTTAAAAACAACATACAGAAACATTGTTTTAAAGAACTCATTGTGTAGTTCTTGCATACTTACATGTACATTATCCCCATCAAACTGCTTGCAAATGATTGTTAAACTTTGAAATATAATTTCATCAGAGCATGGCAAAGTAAAATTAAAATGTAGCAACTATTTTTATACTCAAGGAGTTGGTTAAAGATATAGATTATTTATTATTTGCTCTATTTTAAATGTGATTTATTAGCTTCCTGATTCTTCTTCCTTTATGCTGGTTGTTGAATGTGAAACATTTGTATTTTGTTGTGTAGATGTATTTTTCCATGCCTTTCATTTAGTGTAACCATAAGAAGACTTTGTATTTTCACCAGTTATTGAATGCATGTGTGGAAGTGTAATTGCGATATGATTTTATTAAGGTGATGACTAATCTTGCTTAACCACCTCAGGCGGAAACCAAAGGAGTTATCTTGTAGGGGATCTTTTAAAGGGAATCTAACCTGCAGCCTATTTAAGCTGAGTTGAACATATGACAGAGGGGTTACTGTAGGTTATCAGAAGATGACAGAGTCCTGTTTTAGTCACTCGCTGACAGATACATCTCATCTCGGCGACGTTTCTGACCTTTGAGAATGCAGATAAGTTTTGAGAGCTGTGGTGAGTAGGTGCAGTTAGAGATATCTGAGCAGATAAAGCAATGGACCCAAGGTCTCAAAATGCACAAATAGACAAGATCTACAAACTGGCCGTCACGTCATACTTTCTCTGTCGACATCCTGATCAGACAGTCAGGATCAGAGAGTCCAGGTGACCGCCCAGGAACTGTACTATTGTGTTCTCTAATTGAAACATCTTCTGAACTTTAGTTTGCTGTGATCTCCTAACTATAAAAACACCAATAACCCCAAGCAAATATATGGTTTCTTGCAAAAGCAACCACACCAATTAAGCGCAACAGTTTCTCTGACAATGCAAGGTCAAATTTAATGTATTTTTTTGATACATCAGTATGAAATATTTTTAAAATTATTTCTGTGGATAAAACTGCTCTTTTGACAAGAAGAAAATAGCTGCAAAAGTCTTAACATTAAAGTTACTAACAAACCATGTGGGACACACAGCAAACATGTGGAAACTGTCACAGTAGCTAACCATGAGTACAGCTCACCCCGTGTGAAACAAGGTGGCGGCAGCATCATACAGTGGAAATACTCATCTACACAGAGAAGATGGTCAGAAGTGATAGGAGCATTGAATTAGGAAGGTTAATTAATTTATTTTATTTATCTATCTCTTTCTCTGAACTTTCTTTATTACATTTTATCTGTTATGTAGCATTTGTTCAGTTCAGGTTTTTCCAAGGTCATGAACTTAAAGTCGAGTTTGTTTGAAAAACCAACAGAAACCGTGTGCTGAATCTGAACTGTTAACCTACCTTCAGACTGTGAAAACAGATCTTCTGACATTCATCACAGATTCCTATTAGGCCGCCTGTGTTCACCTTCCAGCCAATCTGAAACAAATCTGGCAAGATAAACCTTGTGTGACACTGTATCCTGAATGTGAACAATAAGAAATGCGGGAATTAAAAAAAAAAGTGCAGGGGAGAAAATGTTTGTATAGTTGTGTGTTGCTTTGTTTGTTTATGGCTTAGTGCATGGAGTACTTTCTTCTGTAGCTGCAAAGAATCATCTTTGTTATGGAAAGTCATTTCAATAAATATGATTCTGTGGACCTAAACTCGTTCTCTCCTTGAATTATTTTAGGTACATAAAATAAAAATATATATATATATATACTGCTCAAAAAAATAAAGGGAACATTTCAATTTAATTTTGTGTGTGGCTCCAAATCCAGGCCTCCATTGGTTAATAAATTTGATTTCCTTTGATGATTTTTGTGTGATTTTGTTGTCAGCACATTCAACTTTGTACAGAACAAAGTATTCAATGAGAATATTTCATTCATTCAGATCTAGGATGTGTTATTTGAGTGTTCCCTTTATTTTTTTGAGCAGTGTATATTTTTGCTTAAGAAATTGCTTTAAGGGATGATCTTGTAGAAGACAAAAAAAAATCACCACAATTCATATCTCACTTACGAATGCCAACATTACAGGTCAAAGTTCAGGATAGGATGTGTCACACGGCTAGAGGTCACTGGAACCAACTGAAGAGTGTAGAGCAAATGGAGCACATCAGGTAGTTCTGCCAAGATAAAAAAAAATTCAAATTCATCTCTGAAGCACAGTTTTGAGAAAAAGACACATAGCAGATTTTTATCAGTAAATTTTAGACTTTACTCAACAATGCAACTTCCCTTTGCTATCTAGTTGACCTTCTCTACATCCCCAATGAATTCTGTGCTATTGAAATAGAGCAACATGCTATCTTAGCTACTTTAATAAAATTAAGACATTAAAACTAGGATTTGAGTTTACTGACTAAAATTATACAACATAATTTCTATTAAGTTCTTCCAGAAAATGTATTTTATGTTTTAGCAACTTTTCAAAATAATAATGAAATATAAAGTTTTACCACTTGCTAGACAAATCTAGTGGTAAAAAAGATGGCTGGCAATAAAACCACCTTTAAAAACTTTAAAAACAAAGTTTTCTTTGTTAATGAACTGAAAGGATACTGAACAATGTTACATGAAAAAGTGGAAAAAACCCAGAATAGCAACAGCATATTTCCTTGGTTTAATAATATCACTTAAATTTAAATTAAAGTAGATTAGCATTTTCCCAGGATAGATTGAAAAGTTGCAGTGAAATAACAGCATAAAACTGATGAAAACCAATAACTCTATAACTCTACAGTAACTCTGCACATTGAACTGATGCTAAGTGATAAAACTTGTGCTCTTCTGTTTTGTGTGTAATATGTTCTTTTTATATATGTATGAGGACAGGCTGCAAATTAATTTCCCACTTTGCACAATCAAATTATCATTATCCACTGAATACAGTAATTTTATTTTTAAAATAACAGTTTAATTTTTACATGATGGCTTAGAATAAACTTAAATGTTCTGCATGACTCCAAGCATCCAACAGAGGAGCAGCAGCCGGGTTGGGCAGCAGAGGACCTGGCCTTTGCATGGCTGAGATCCAAAAGGCCAAAGTTCATCAAATCAGGAGCAAAGCAAATAGATAAGGAATCACAACAGCCGGTAGAGACATATTTAGTCATTTGCCAGGAATATTGTCTCAGTGAGAACCATCGTTTGGAGCAGGGCGAGTCGTTCATCTTGGTGGCTGCTGGTTGAGAACGGTGAGTAAGAAACTCCACACTCCACGGTGTGACATCTGTCAGAGGATTTACTTTTGCAGCTGAGCTGTATTAGTTATAACCTAGTTTGTAGAAGAAGTCTCACTCGGTTTAACGTCAACATCACATCTGCAAACTGTAGGCTGTATAACTAAACAATTTTAAAGTAAGACAGTCATGCCTAGATTTACAACAGCTTTTTATACTTCTGGGATAAATAGAACAGCTTTAAAATATCTATTTTCATAAATTATAGATCCATCAGCTATTAAAGCCAAATGATAATTTGATGTTTTTGTTTCATATAATCACCAATTTAGTTTATTAAGCAATGTTTAATTCAATGAAACTGAGGTGTCCATGCACAATTTTAAAGGTTACAGCCAAGCTATATGAGGACATTATGTGTCATTGGTCCTCCTGTTTATGATCTACTATATTTATGTTTTATAATATTGCACATACACTGCATGGCCTTAACCTCAAACCTTTTCCTTGGTATTTAATAAACAATTTTAGCAAACTGTCATTCGGAGAAACTTGTCATAGGAAACAGATACAAAGAACAGAAGCATAACCACGATTTTCTACAGGAGAGATTATAAATAATGAAAACGCACCCACGCAGGCTGTGAGTCTTCCTCAAATACATGCTACACAGTATATAACCCTCAATTAGATATGGCAGAATGTAGCTGATGGGTTCAAAGGTTTCTCTGTTTCCAGCACTGCGGAATCAATCCAACAGCGTTGCCAATAGTTACAGTTTAATTTCTGAAATCATCTTTTCTGCTTTTCTGCAAACATGCAAACATCAAAACTACCCAAAAATAGCACACAGGTTTTTCAAAACATACGATAAGATCAGTTAATGATATTTGATTCAAATGTCTATCATACATTGGCTCAAACCAACTGTCATCTCATGATAAGTGATTCAGGGGAAATAGTTTTGAGAAAACCTTCACAAAAAGAGATCACATGATCCAAAATTAAACTCAGTCATTACATAAAGCAACTGCTTTTCTCTGTGACTTCTGCTCAACCACCACATTATCTGCAGCATAATCTGAGCAAGTATTATCTGCTAAATTGGCATTTCTCATGAGGAGTGATCAAACAGCACGGATTAGTAAATGAGGTCACTAAATGTCATTTACCTCAAATCTGTCTCTCTCTCTCCAGTGGGTCATATCTACAGAATGTTAACCTTCTGTGGTGACAGCCAGCTTTATCATTTGTTTACATTTCTTGGCTTGACCTATAGATAATTGGTCCTGAGGTAGCTATCGTTTAAAACTCCCAGAGTTCTAACTCTGAGAGAAATGCCCCAGAAAAAATAGAAAATATAATGATGAATTTGGCAAGATTTTCATGGTTTCCAAATGGGTTACGATATCCAGATGTTGCACAACTTTGCAGTAATGTTACAGGACTGTAAATTATGCAATTTATTCAGGTAGTGTCAGTTCATTATGACCAGTTTTGTTCTTTGCTGGCCATAATATTGTTTCCTTTTCAGTTTTTAACATGACTTCTTCGGAAGCGTCCAATGGAATGTGGCATCGGAAAACCAAGGCTCGTCAGCAAGAGTCCAAGTCCGATCAAGGTATGCACAAACTTTGACTCATGGGAAGTTATTTGATATTTTGAGTCTCTACTAGGAAATATGAGTTTTGTATAGACTGTTTTCAATAGCTTTTCACTACCAGGTGAATGTTTTCCCAAATTTCCAATTGCTGCAGAACAATATGTAACCTTCACCAGTTTCTCTTCCAGTTTTGTGAACAAGATGTGCTGTGTATTGTAGGGAAAAAGTAAACAATGTGAGCAGCATCTATTCCTCTCTTTGCAGCCAAGAGTCATGAAAATGAGCTGAAAGACCTGGTTGAGTGGGAACAATACATGAAGGTAACCATATAACCAATGTTGCTCATTTAAAACCAAAGATAATAGTGTTTCTAGACAATAGTATGATTTCATTCAGGTGGCTTACAAAGCAGAAGTCATGGAAATGGTGACATCAGTCATCTGAGTGGGAGACATGTTCATGACATTGTGTTTAACTGTGGTCCTTAAGCTTGAAAAAGTAAAGCCCTTTCTTTTCTGTACGTAGAAAGTAAAAGGGAAAGTTTTAGAGCAGGTCCAGGATCATCTCAGAGATATTCTTGACAAAGCTCTGACTGAGTCTATCGAGCCTCCTGCCCACCTTAAATCTGCACTGAATGGGAAAACATCAAAGAAAGAGTCATCCAGGTGAGACGGATATACACGCTGCACTCGTACATGTTGATCTGGAATACAAATGCTCTGATTACTAAATAGTTGGAGGAACATGCACTTGGTCAAGTCGTGTGTGTGGTTTTTCTTAGATCTCAAAGGATGGATGATGGCAAAGTGTTTCTGGAGCGAGCATCTCTGTTGGAGTGAGTAACAGCAGAACAAAAACAGATCTGTGTCGCAATCAGTTTAACATTTAGGGCTAAAAATATGATCCTGTTGATTGTTTTCTCTGTAAAAAGTGAGAACCCAGTGTAGTACTCTTGCAATTCGAAGCTTAATCCCAAGTTGCCTTATTTCCAAGTGTCCGACCAATCCATGTGGTGGTATATGATTGTGTATAAATGATTGATCACACCCTATTTAATAAAAATAAAACTGTTTATGTAGTGCCAATTCACAGCAAATTTCATCTTGAGGAACTTTTTCTAAAAAAAAAAAAAAAAAGTAAAATTCAATCACACATACATTCCAATTAATCCAAGACAAAAAGTGTGATTGAGTTATTGTATAGTTTAATACAATTTGTGTAGATGTGTCAGATTTAATTATTGTTTTTTTTTTTCTGTGTTTTCTTCTTTTCCTCAGTGATCTGTTTGAAATCAGCCACATTAGGACCATCTACCACATGTTTATTGCTGTTCTCCTCATCTTCTGTTTGAGCACGTTGGCTGTTGACTACATTGACCAGGGCAGGTCTGTGGTAAAATTAATGTACTAGGAAATGATGAGTTAATAGAGAAAATCACAGTTTATTCCATTATGCTTCTGCAAGACTGTGGAGTTTTAACTGAAGCATAAAACATCTTTCTATATCTTCCCACATTAGAGTGAGAAACAGAGAAAATGTGTTAAAAACCCCAGTTCTCAAGACTATACCACTTAATATACTGTTTTAATTTCCACCAAACCATTTAGTGAACCATATTTGTTGTACAGTGTAAAGCTTTTAATCCTTCCCTAATGTTTTAAGAGGGACTTATTATGCAAAATTCACATTTTGTATGATTTTACTTCCATTTGGAATTCTACTGCTTCTAAAAACATCCCAAGTGGTTGAAAAAACATCCAACCAGTTTTCTGGCAATGATTTAATGTTTTTTGGTGCCAGGAAGTGACCCGATTCAAAAACTTGTAACCTCTGAAATCAGCAGGAACTTAGCAACCCCAGCAAAGTCAATCCTGTTACCTAGCAACCCAAGCTGAGCTCCAGCACATTTGAGCAGCTGGTTTTACTAATAAATGTGCTGTACAGATGTTTTGTTGTTGACTTACCATTTAGAAACCATTTGATGCATCCTTGTTGGTTGTGCCTGAGGCTCTTCTTCTGATTTTCAAAGATGTACGGTTGTATAATCGCACATCTGTTTGCAGCCATTTTCACTTGCGAATGCACTGTGGCCAGCACAAGCTTATTTGTATTCAAAGTGACTAGAAGACCTAAAACAGCTCATTCTGAAAGGAGTTCAAAACAAACAGCACTGGGCAAACTAAAATCTCATTGTTTAAGGAGGATGTAATGGACATATTCTGTATAGCACATAATGAAACCTGATCAAAGAAGCATGATAGGCCACCTTTGAACTTTTGGCTCGTTTCCCATGGCTCAATGTGATTCCTAGACCCCTTTCAGTTGCAGATCCATAGGAAAATGATACAGTATGATTAGGTTGCAGCTACTGGTATGACACAACACAGTCCATTGGTTGGGGGGCAATAAAACCTTACTGCCTGCAAGAAGTAGGAGACACAGTATGAAACCTGAGCGAGTCGAGGAAGCGTCCAACTGGCGGTGGAAACGCTCTGGACCATAAAATAACTTTCTAATAACTTCTCATGGAGGGTGGACTGGTGTCAAGTTAGCCGTGTTCGTAGGTCATGTGTAGATCATACCATTTTTATTAAAAAATTAACAGGAATAAATACACCTACCACCACAGGTTTGCATTATGCTACAAAACACACATGATGCTGCATGCATCTGTGAGTGCACTCCTGGTGAGATTGAAATAGTTTTTACAGCTTTCATTCTATGGATTCCTGTTCTTTGGGATAGCGATCCCAAACTACACCACTAAAATTACTCCCTTGGCATAACAGAGCCACCACATCTCTTCATCGTAGGAGGAAAACATTCAGGTTTTTCTTTTATTTATCACACGTCTGTGCTTTTGCCTGGATGGAGATGTTTATGGTCATGGCCCTGTTTCAAACTCTATAACCCTGAAACAATTCTGGTGGAACTCATTTATGCCCTGAAGTCTTTTAAAAACTTCTCTCTCCACGCTTTCTTCTGTTTTCCCTCATTGTGTCTCTCCCTGCTTCCCTCACCGCTCTCGCTGCTCGTCTGGCAGAGGAAGATAGCATAATCAATCCTTCTGGGTTCTCCTCCCGTTGCTTTGGGCTAGTCACTAATGATTTTGTTTGTTGTTTGCAGTTTTATATCTTTTGTTTTTCATCTGAGAACAAGCTAAAAATGATCTCACCCAATTATCAGATAATTTTACCCTCAGTTAACATGGATTTTCATGTGGATAAACAGACAAATTGGAAAAAAACAATTACATTGTTCTTGTGCTGAACTGAACAAAACATCTGAGATGGTAAAATAAGGGGATATTTTAAGTAGTTTATTTTTATCATGATTATGTAAATGAGAGAAATAGAATCTGTCATTAGTGCTTCTCGTCATTTATTATAAAAACCTTAATCATAAATCAATTATGCCTGATAGAGTCTGGGTTTTTACACAGAAAAAGTTGGAGCCTTCTTGCTCGCATGTTATCCCCTAATGTTTACACTTGATTTATTTTCCAATTTCAGGTTGGTTTTGGAGTTTGACCTGCTGTTCTACGCCTTTGGGAAACTGGGGACGGTCACCTGGGCTTGGCTTGCCATGTTTGTTTACACCCTCTTTGTTCCTTACTTCATCCTGGAGTTTTGGGGCTCTTTATACCACACATTCCCCTCCAAGTTAGGGCTCACTCTGGGTGCAGGGTTGATCTTTACAACCATACAGACCTGCGTGCTTGGACTGTTCCCAATCTACACGGTTGTGCATCACCAGCTGCCTCCAGCATCTCGATTTATTGTGATTCTGGAGCAGGTAAGTGTGTAGCTGTGTGAAGGTTTCTAAGAATGCATTGCTAGAGAGGGCTGTGTATTTATCTGACACAGATGTTCCCAGCTATCGCTGCTGTCTTGCAGAAAACTGAAACACTCAGTGCAGGAACTTCGATTATGACGTTATTAAATTTCCTCAGATTCGATTCTTGATGAAGACCTACTCGTTCATTAGAGAAACTGCCCCTGTTATCCTGAAGAATGCACCAAAGGAAGGTAATGTACCATTTCATTTTGATATCAGTTGTATTTACTCCGCAGGCGTTTCCATTATTCACAGTGCCACCCCAAGACATGGGAGAAAAATGGCTGAAACTAAGCAGCAGGTTACTGGGAATATAGCTCACACCAACATTGAACCTTACAATGAAAACAGCAGCACACATATAAATAATGTGGGTCCTGATGATGGTCCATGAGTTGCTCATAAAGAGAATCAATTTAAGTAAAAAAAAAATTGCATCTGTGGTCCATAAATTTAATACTGTTGTAAAAAGGTTTCAAACTCTAGAAATAAATATGACCCAAAAATAAAGGTGGATAAAAGAAGCTCCCATAAAAAAAATACTAAATGTTTTCTTTGAAGAAAAAAATAAATTTAAAGTCACTTCTACTTTTTAAATCAATACAAAGGCTGACCACAATTTATTTATGCTACATATATTCATTTCCTATATGATTTAGTAGTTTTAAACTGTGATACTTACTCATGTTAAGGAAAACAATTTCATTTTATTGATGTAAGGAAATATGCTTATATATTAAAACATAAACGATAACAATACAGCTCAACATCCTCCCAGTAGAGTCATGATTTGGGATTAAGTAACACAATTTGTTTGTTTTAATTTTTTTAAAAAATCTAAAAGAATAGTGAGAAGAAGCAAATGCAATTGATTTGCAGTGCTTGCTGTTAATAACTGAAAACATTTAGTTACATTTCATGCTGCTCAAGAGGATAATCTGAAATACTTCCTCACACAAAGACAGCTTTTCTGAATGCCTATTGAAGTGGCAGCTCACAATTTCCCCAAATAAAGAACGAAAAAGCTTTCAACTTCTGTTTTAAAATAGTTTTAAACAACAGATCCTTTTTGTTTCAGTGGAAATAACAGAGAATAAATAATAGACATTGCGTCTGCAGTTTTGTATTATGGCTTAATGTTTTTGTTTTTTTTTCTTTGATTGATTCTGTACCGTTTAGTTTTAAAGACAGGAAAGTATTAAAGTGTATGACTGTGGTTTTCAGTTTAAACAAATAAATAAATAAATAACTGAGATCATAAAAGGGGTATTTTGTCCATCACAGCAATATTAACTGAACTGTCATTTTCTTCCAGGAGAAAATCCCAGGTTTCCAACATTTTCCAGCTACTTGTACTTCCTTTTCTGTCCAACACTCATCTACAGGGAATTTTATCCTCGGTAAGGCACCTCATCTGGTTTGAATTAGACTAACAGCAATTTGAGTTTCATTTGAAAAGCACATTTAATTTAACACACACTAAATAAGCTGAAACTAAAGATGAGAAGTATTTTGAGGTTGAAAGCCTTCTGAAAAACAAAACTAAACCACAGAGACTCTTTAGCACAACCATAAACACAAAGGATCTCGTCTACCCCACGGCCTGCTATATATTAAAGAAATGTTCATTGTTTTTTGACTGATCAGTGCATGAAAGGGGCTCACAGAGAATTTCACTAATTTCCTGTAACATCTATTTGAGCTCCAGTGCTAACACTAGATTGACTATGTTGTATTGTGGAGAACAATATTAGACTTTTTTTGCATTCTGTGTTTTTTCCACAGAAATAGACAAATACGTTGGAAATATGTTGCTGTTACTCTTGGCAAGGTAACATTACCGGCTTTTACATTTAATGAGTGTGTGATAAAAACGTAAAACATTATGAGGAAGGCCTTATGATAGGTTAATATATTGAAAAACATATTTGTGTATATTGTGATAGCTGACCTACGTCCTTTCATTTTATAAATGTAACCTCTTATTCTGACAAAGCCTTGGTTTTATTATCCTATCGCTTTCACATTATTTATGTCTCATTGTGTTCATGTTTTAACTCCTAATCATAGATTTTTGGATGCCTATTTTATGGGTATTTCATCCTGGTGCGACTTTGTATACCTGTCTTCAGACCGGCTGAGACCAATCAGCCTTTTAGCAAAAGAACAATGGTTCTGGCTGTATTTCACTCCATATTACCAGGTATTTTACACAGTAAAATATCTACACAGACACATTTGAAAATACTACGCTGATTTGCCATACAGGCAAAACAATTGATCTCTGAATTTTCTTGTAACATCTGTTCTTGCTTCTAACATCTTTTACCTCCAGTGGGTTTGCACTGATAAATATATTACATCCCACTAAGTGCAGTCTCTAGTGTGTTTGATTCAGTGATAAGATTAAAGATGCTATTATAAAAACAGACACAGGTAATTAAAGGTTGGCTCGTTTACCACTCCCGTAAAGTGAAGAGCTTTTAGAGTGCTAATATTAAAAGATAAGTGTTAAGTTTCAATTCCTCAAAGGTTCCTGGGAGCAGTGCCCATTTCATGATCTCCTTTTCTTCTATGTGTTTCAGGAATAATGCTCCTCCTGCTGTGTTTCTTTGCCTTTTTGCACTGCTGGCTCAACCTCTTCGGGGAGTTGCTGCGTTTTGCTGACAGGATGTTCTACAAGGTGTGTGATACTTAATTTCCTGTCACACCAACTCTCTCCTGGGAAAGCATTACTGGCAAATCTGTTTCCTTTTCCAAGTGGGGAAAAACAGATTGATGACAAATAAAATTGGAGCAGCAGGGTGGAAAATCCCCCAAACATTTCACAGACTTGTTTTATTGATAGGTGTTGCTTTTTCTGGAAAAAGCAACATTTTTGCACATTCTGCTTCAATAATTTTGCCTTATCCTCATTAGTCCTTCTCAACATTTTAACAGCTTTTCTAACACTGGTAAATATGAGTGAGGAAGTACTTGAGGTTGATGCAAGACAAGAACTTTATGGAAAAGTTGGTGCTTTACGTCACAGATCTTTAATGGCAAACCTTTATGCCTCTATTCTGCATGTAGACAAGTAAAATCATCCTATGAACAACTATAAATCAGAAACATTGATTAACCTCAAAAATTCAGCCACCAAAACATTCATTTAAAGCCAGCATTGACTGTTTTTAAATATAAAAAAGGGTGGTCAAGACTCCTGAAAAAACCTTTAAAGAGTTTCTTGTATCAGTAAAATACATTATTTTCCTAATACTCATTATTTTAATAGTTATTTTCCTTTCTCGAGAATTATGTTTTCAAAGGAAGTAAGTTTGCGAGTAAACCCACTTTTGCTTTAGATAACAAATATGCTAAACATATCTACTGACTGCAAGTAAACAAAACCTGACCTTTATTGTGAGTGCAATAAGTACAGTGCAATTGTTGATACCTAATTAAATTAGTAGAATAACAATTCCTTTAAGACAAACATGTGCTTATTCACACCCAGACACTAATAAAAATATAAATTAGTTTCCATAAATAATTGACACATTAAACCTCAAATTACATCCATTTAATTTGCTTTTAAACATCTAGTTCAACGTATGCTATAATCTTTCATATTTGTCTTCTTTAACCGGAAACAGGTTAACAGCAGGAGGCGCTCTGCAGCATTTAATAACAGGGTGAGACAGTAAATCAGCCATTTTATTCAGGCATGTTGGTTAAGGGACAACTACAAGTTGCAGGACCTTGGTCCCCAAGGACTGGAGTTTGACACCCTTGATCTATTATGCACTATGTGTAGTTAATCTTGTTGCTCGTGTTTATATGTTAGGTGGCTTCCCCGTGGTTGTGCCATCCTTCTACTTTTCTCTTGTGATTTGACATTTTAGAACCAAGTTACAGTGTTTTCTAAAAGTATTCAAACCCTTACAGCTTCAGTTCAGCAGCCTCATAAACATTCATCCAAGTTCCTTTCTCTTCTTATGTACTCATAAATTTTTACAAAAACTGATACACTTTTCAGTTCTTGAGCCAACATTATCCTTAAAAGGGAATTATTTGTTTTCTGAGGTGAAAAATGCCTTTTTAAAGCAGCCAAATCAACATGATCCTATTATGTAGTTTTCCTTTACCTTTTTTTGTTTATTTGACCTGCTTGTTAGTACAAGAAATTACTTTCATTCTGCACGTTTCTGATGTGAGGTTATTTTATTAGTTGAGACAACATGACTTTGGAGACAAGCTGAGCTGTAAAAGGCACTCACTTAACCATTTGGCTTTTGTTTAAATGGAAATTAAATTATGCAAAGGAAAGAAAAAAAAAAACAACCTAACCCGTTAAAAATTGCTCCCTCTGGCAATTGAGTTTATTGCACAGAAATCAAAACAATATTTCAGCTCCAAGCATGACCTTCAAAGTATTGAGCCGGTGGAGCTGTAAAGCCATCATTGATTTGAAATGCTCCTATGTGTTCATAAAGATCAAAGTGTTTCGCCTCTCTGAGTGAAAAACCTGAAAACAATCTGAAATCCTTTATATTCTTGCTGGTGATTAATTGCAGGGCTTTCAGGTGTTATTCAGACTTCAAAAAGAACAAAACAAAAAAGTATTTTAATTTGATCCAGTGACTGAAAATTGGTTTCTGTTTTCCAGGACTGGTGGAACTCTACGTCCTTTGCAAACTATTATCGCACCTGGAACGTAGTGGTTCACGACTGGCTGTACTACTACGGATACAGAGACTTCCTCTGGGTAAGCAGATTGTCAGTGTTGAAGATTACAACTGATGCTCCAAAAGTAGCATACCCTAAGATGAAAAGCTTTTTGGTGTCTGATCCAGCCTGATGCTTGACCTCTGACCCAAACACTCTCTCTGACATGCTCTCTCGCACTCTGCAGCTGTCCAACAGGAGATTCAGAACAGCAGCCATGCTGTCCGTGTTCATCGTATCTGCAGTTGTCCACGAATATGCTTTGGCCATGGGTTTTGGCTTCTTCTACCCTGTCATGTTCTGTCTCTTTGCAGTTTTTGGAGGTGAGGAAATTTACTTAGTCACACACATAACATGCAGAGATTAGGCTTAGGAAACAATCAGTATCATTATGCATCTTAAGACCAAAGTATCATTGAGAAAAAGTCAAATGTGAGTTGGCCCTTTTCTTCAGATAAATAATCTTCACTTATTACTCAAAACACTTTGTTTTTAAAGTCTCCCTTTGAACAGTGTTCAGTATTGTAGCTCACAGGAATTATGCAAAACAAAAGCCGGAAAGAAAGGAACCACATGGAATCCGAAGAGGCAGCCAAAAGTTTCCAGGGGCTGACAGTGTTACATACAAAAGACTTTGAGCATCAAAACATAGGCCGTAGTGAGATCTCCAGCTCAAATGTGAGTTTCTAAGGCACAGATTTAATTTCCAGTTTGCCAAGTGAACTTGGTGACCTAACAGCCCATCCCCCTTCCCAGGGATTTAAAAGAACGTTGTGTCTTTTAAATCTCTTTAGATTAACAACAAAATACTTGTCACAAAAATTCAAATATAAACCACAAATGTTCTGCCAGCATTTAGATATTTTTGCTCCAGTTCTGACCAGCTTTGTTACTCTGATCCACTCAGGCAATCATCAGCACTCCTTTTTTCTACAAACAGTTGTGTCACCAGACCACGGTGCAGTGGTTCTTTCTTACCAGCAATGAATGGAAGCAGCTAAAAGTCTCACTTTTCTAAACTGTGGGTTTTTGTTTTACTCATGAGAGTTTTCCCAGTACTACAGTATAGATGTCCAAGCATTATTTCGAAGATGTGTAACCTATTACGCAACTCAAGTTATACAAAACCTGCAACAAATTGTTTTCCTAAAACAGAAATCATCAGGCAGGCTTTGAGTGGCTCATCTGATGACGGGATTTTCGATCAAAGAAGGCTGAAGTAAAGCTTAACCAGTGACTGGGTTAAAACAGACGTGGCAGGCTAGGCTGATTTCTTTCTTTTTGCACTCTGCTACAGCCAGCTCTCACGTACAACATGTGACCAGATGAACGTAAATGCCAAGCTATTTTTATATGCAACTATCATGAAAGGAATCAAACAAAAAAACAGAAAGCACTAGATATTTAAGCAGCCAGATGTAAACAGATGTTTCTTTAACAATTTTTCTAAGAAGCCCTCGGTGTAAGGGCAAAAATTACAGAGTGAGCTTTAAATAGTTTATAAGCTACGTAAATATTAGCTCCATACTGTTTCATCTGTTATCACAGCGTAATTAAATAACTGGTTGCCTTGGTAACACTACACACTGTTTCAGTGCAGAGTGAGTCAGTTTCCCAGGTTGTATTTCTTGCCACTTTAATAGAGAGATTTCTATTTTTTCTTTTTTTTAATTTATTTCTTTATTAAAAACCAAAAATTGAAATTGTAATAATTCATGAAATATTGTACTGAGAAATTGAACATCTAAAATGATGTTAATAAATAAATAAACTAATTATGTTACTAAATAAAATAAAATAAGCCAAAATATTCTTTAAAACAAACAGCATCATATAAAGTAAGTATAAGCTACACACTTCAGTCAGTACCTTTAGAAAATATTTGATTAACTATTAAAATGCATTTCATTATATCACATTTATGTATTAAAAGTGGTTTTTATTGGTCTTATGTAATAATTTCATCCCATATGTCATGTTTTAATTTTTTGACATAAATTCTCTTTCACCTTTTTTCACCTTTCACCTATTTGTCTGTCAGGCACAACTCAAACAAAGCATTACTGATTAACTGCATTTATTATCAATAACCATCTTTATGTTGTCCTTTTCTTTTAGTGGCTTTCAACTTTGCCATGACCGATAAGCGACAGAGCCCCGTGTTCAACGTCATCATGTGGGCGTGTCTCTTCCTGGGTCAGGGTGTCCAGGTGTGTCTGTACTGCCAGGAGTGGTACGCCCAGATCCACTGCCCACCAGCAGGGGTATGTACTCTAGCTAAAGGTGCTTTCACTGCTCCAGAAATGTTTTTACACTCCTTTACAGTATGAGTAGCTGCTACATATGAGATCGCTTGGTATTTTAATGTAACATCAGAAATCTCTCATTTTTTCATTTTGATATTGATATATGCAAAAAAGGATTACCATGTGACTTGAGTTTATACGTTTTACATCAAATTAATGAAGAAGTTTCCTCAATAAAGAGATCATTAGACAAAACTTTGACCCCTGTTTTAGATCGATAAAAAGTAGGCCAGCTGGTCAATAAACTCACTGGCATTAATGCTGGATCAAAGGGATTGTAAAAAAAAAATAAAAACATGACTACCACATGAGCATATTATACAGTCCTATGGATGTATAAAATAACACAATATATTCCACTGCATTGCTTTTGTTGTAAAATCTCCCCAAATTTAGAAAAATCCAGAATTTAAATGCATTCAGAAATATTTTTAAAAATCTTCTGCATCATTTAATTGGCAGTCTTACAGCAATCAGTTTGTATGACCTGATTTTGTCAAGAACATAGTACTTAATGTTCTCATTTCACAAGGTTGCTGCATAGAGAGAGAGAGAGAGGGAGAGAGAGAGAGAGAGAGAGAGAGAGAGAGACTGAAATGATCAAGTAATAATCCTGCTTTTGTATCCGTCTCACCACATCTGTGTTGATTCTGTCATACCTCAATATCTTCAGTAATGGCCTGTTTTTAATTTTCTCTTGGAGGTCACAGGATTTTTATCTACAATCTCGTGTTTTTTTATAAAACAAAACAATAATGGTCTTTAGCAAGTTTCCCAGGGCCTTTGGAAAATAAAAAGGCCCACAGCATCACTGATCCACCATGATACTTAATAGTAGACATGAAGTGCATTTCTACATATTAAGCTTTTTATATATTAGACCAAGAATCTCCAACCCGACTCTTTGGCTGTTTCACAATAGCTCAAAAGTAGAAATGTATCAAACTATCTACACACACGAGGAATAAATAAGTATAATAAACTACTGAGAAAGGACTGAAGAAAAGTAAAATTGAAACAAGTCAAAATAAGGAACTAAAGAACACAGTAATTATGAAAGTAGAATGAAAAAAAGTAAAAAAAAAACCTGACAATGAGTTATTGTTCAACATGATGTATTTTTTCCCCCATTGAATAAATGTGCTCAGATTGAATGTTTGATTACTTTTCCAGGATTTTTTTTGTGTGACAGTTTTCTTCTGCAACATAACATAAATTTATTTTAAGGCCTTTTTTTATACATTTTAATATCGACATGACAGCATGGAAGCAGCAGTCAGATTCACAGTCAACAAACTTCAAATTGGATACAATTCACACATCTGTGCCGACTATAAGAGTGACAAACAGAGGGAAGCATACCATTTCATCATCCCAGCTTTTGTTCTTATTCCCTGTTTGTTCGAACATAAAAGAAAGATAGTGTTGGTGTAGACGTGCAGAGAATCCTTAAACATCATCTAGAGCAAAACATTTTCAGTGTGCACACAAATCAATGGAAGAATGGCAGATGTGGGAACAATTCATGAGGATTTAACCATTAGAAAGCCAAGCCGTTATACCGGGTGTTACGTATTACTTGGAGGATTGGCACGACAGATGTGTTAACGTGAACTTAAAACTCTGAAGTTCACCACAAATGTCTTTGTCTAAAAATTAATTACATGCTTGTTATATGGTTATAACAAATAATTAACATAAACATTTAAATAAAAAACAAACAACATGTGATTTTTTAAAATATTTTCTTTCATTTTTCACAAACAGGATAGTTTGTGGGAGCTGCTGATGCCTCGATCCTGGTCCTGCAGCTACCAGACGTGAAGCCATATTTCTCCCTAATCTGGATTCAACATGAATGAAGCTGGAAACATTTATAATGGACTGAGAAGACGGAAAAGCAAGCAAGGAAGAAGAAAACTTGAAACATGTGCAATTTAAATTTTGCACAGACAGCCTTTAAAACAATTTGTTACTTAGAAATTTTCAGATGTTCTTTTCAATGAACCGTTTTCTTTGATCGCAAAGAGACAGAACAACATTACACACAGAAAACTGGTGACCACTTATCATTAAAAGTATGTGTTGCTGTTTTGAAGTGGACCATGTAATTATATTACTTCATGTAATGTTAGACTGGAGACATAAACAATAATTTACAAAAGGGTATAAGTACTGTATTTTCGGATAGTACTAGCTGTCTACAGTTATATGTTGTATGCCTTTAAACTTTAATTTTTGAAATTTACATGTCTTGAGCCTTGTAGGACAGTTTCCCTTTTAATGGCTTATTGTTTTTATATTAAAAACATTATTGTTTCTTTGCTCGACTTTCTGTTTCGGTTCTATACAAAGTCATTTCAGCTTTGAAGCATCTTTAAACTGGCTTTGAACCTGATGGCGCCTCTGGCCAGCAGAGCGCATTACAACTTTAGTTCTGACATGTTTGACATTTCCCTGGCAGGGATTGGTTGATGGAGCGGCTGTGTAAACCAGCCAACCAACCACGTTCTGCGGTGTCCTGTCAGCTTGCCACAAAGCCTCTGTTTGCCTGCCTGCAGCATCATGCAGGAAGGAGAGGATTAACTTTGGTACAGTGTTTGCATTAGTGATGTAATGCTCTGTAAACTGATGGGGCACAATAAAAGAGCTCAGTGAGGTAGACGCTGGGCAGCTTTTAGGGAAGTGTGCAATTCAGAAGATTCATGTTTATAATTATTAACAAAAGTGTGTGATCACTCTGGCAGTTTGACATTTCTTTAAATCTCCAAGGAGATTTTATCTGACTCTCTAAAAAGGTTGTTGCACATTTGGTTTCTGTCATGGATGCCTTTTGTCAGACAATGAATCACTGGCACTAGAAAGGTCACGAAAAGAAATCTGAATCTAAACAAATCCTGCAGCAGGCTCTGAGTTCATTTTCTTGGGAACGTTTGACCACATGGGGGCAGAGCAAAGGAGTCGTATGAAAGAACTTAACATGTTCAGAGTTATTTATTAAGTCTGTTTCATAGGGACTGACACAATAACATAGACAAACCAAACAGACATGTTTGTATCATGTTTCCTATAGTATTTGCAGCACTTGTCACTTATATTGACAAAATATCTTTGAAACTTTAACTCTCTCTTTCTATCATATGTATATTTACTAAATCTAAAATAACTGAGCTTTGCAGCAATACTTGTATCCTGTATTCTAATTTTGATGTATTTTTCTTTAAATTAAACACATTCATCTACAGGTGCATCTCAGAAAATTATTAGAAAATCTTTAAAAAGTTTTACCGATTCATTCCAAAAGTAAAAATGATATTACTCATAGATTGAGACATTTCAAGTGTTCAGAATACTAAAAGTATGTCCATGAACTGTACAGAATACTCGCTCATCACAGCAGTAGTTTTATCTGTCTGTAGCTCTGCTAAAGTGTTCAGGAAGCCCCTGATGCTTTAGAAGGGGAATGTAACTGTTACTTTGCATTGTTGGCTTTAGTGTTTCATCTACCTGCAAACCTCCATAGGTTCTTTATGGGATTCTGGATAATCAAGGACAGCAAAAGCTTGGTCATTAAACCAGGGGTTGGTGTTTTGGGAGTGAGAGCAGTTGTCCAGTCTAATGGAGAATTACTTTTCCAAAGAGCTTGTCAGCTCAAGAAAGCATAAAATGCTCTAAAAAAAGACTTTGGAGTCCCCGAATATTCCTTTTGGGATGGTAACTTCATCAGGAGTGGTTTAACTCCAAGTATGTGACACTGTTAATCCATGTCCTGGATAAAATTGTATGTAATTGCAGTCTTGCAATCCTTTAAAAAGTGTGATTATCTATGTTGCTTGTGACCTTTTAGTTAAGCATGTTTTTCTTCCACTCAACTTTCAATGTGTTGGATATCTCAATCTGTAAAAAGCTTGCTTCTTCATAAATGTTCTTTCTTGGCTTACCTTCCTAATGGAGGGTGACAGTGACTGTTGGCAAGACAACTGTCCTGTCAGAAGATTTAGCATTACATTTCTGTATTATTTTTTATTTTTTTAAATATTAAAATTTCCTCAGAAATTGAATTGGCTTCTGAAGAGCTCTAAGACATAATCAACAAAATAAACAAATATAATGAAGATGTGTTACTCTGTAACGACACTATGAAATACAGTATGTATGTTTCAGTCTGTAACTGAATTTCTGAAACTAATCAACTTTTTTTGATATCCTAATTTACTGGTGAACACCGATATATAAAGAAAAAAATGGCTAAAAGTGGGATGAAGGAAAAGTACAAATTTGTAGACTGTAAAATACTAACATTATTGGGGTTAAGTTACTTATTTTTCCAAGTAGTAACAATGATTAAAAATACTAGAATGCTTTTCTTCACTATTAAAATCCAGTAATCCAGAGTTAGACCATACAGTTTTCGTTTTGTTTTTCTTTAAGACAAAGTTGCTTTACAAACTTGGATCTTGAGTTGAGCCTGATTTGGTTTTTATAATACGGAAATTACAGCAACCACAAGAAATGTTCTGGTTTTACATACTTAACAATGGAAAATGTTGCAAAGCAGACCAAGAGCGCCTCATCCAACAGACTGGATTGTTGTCCTGACTCCAGAATTAAATCTGAAATTATTACGATCTCTTCGGTTTCATCTCATACGAACGTTTTCAAGCTTTCTGAAAACAAAGCGGCAGAAAATTGAAACGACAAATCGCAATGAAAATCCAGATTGTTTTATTGGTGTTTAATCGGCTGGCAGGTTTGCCAAAGCACCATAAGAAACACAAGTGAGTGGCAGTACGATGCATTCAGGAATAGTGGAGCATGCCGTCAGTAAACAACTCTTAACAAAAAAAAATAAATTGAGAACATTTTACACAAATGCACATTTTATACAGCACTGCTTATATTTTTTTTTGACACTGTGCAAAAACTCTTCACAGAGGGGGCATCATTCACAGAGATCAGAGACTGGAAACGAATCGAATGCGAGCCACACGCAGCGTGGGGGAAGGGCGGCGGGATTCGCTGCAGCCATATACGGGGATTAGAGATGAATACGCAGATACTCGCTTGCTGCCATCTGAAAACACATCCAGACAGCCCTGTCCTGCCTCCGCTGCTGCGTTCGCGTGCAACCGCGTTGGTGTGCAAGGGCATCGAGAGCGTGCATGTTGGGGAACAGATCAGCTTTGGGTCTGGCACAAAGTGGCTCAGGAAGCAAGCATAGCTGTGACGTTACTCCAAACTGTCTTTGAACATCTATAATCAGGGGTTCTGGAAGCACGACTAACGGAAGGCAGACAGTCTCCTGCAGAGAGAAAGAGACTCAAAGTCCATGCACATAATCTTACATGACCACACTTTCTTTAGGAGTGACTTTCAACAGGAAGAGGAGGATAGATTAAGTGTACAGACGCACTGAATCTGTCCAACACATTTTTGTGGGCTAGCAGTGGGAGCCATAGCCATAAAAAGCTTTTTAAAGAGCTCCGGACCACATGAGGACAAGAATGATGGAGATACTTAAGCCAAACTATCAGATCATATGGCTGGAAAACTGCAGCTTCCGTTAAACAACAAACACATGATTTAAAAAAAAAAGAGAGAGAGAGAGAGAGAACAAAACACAATTGTTATTCTGCAACTCAGAAGCATTAACCCCACAACGAGAAAAAAAAAAGCAAAGAATTTGCTTTTTGGCTGGAAGATTACAGCGTAAACGATACCAAAGGGCTTTGGTCCCAGACTCGTTTTTGTCCAAGTGCTTTAAAGGAGCAGACTGCGGCAGCATGCTAATCAGAGGTACTTTACATAGAAACATGGTGCTGCAGCACCATAATACATTAAGTACATATAGCAGGCAGATTCAGCAAAGTTTGAACAGATTTCCACTCGGTGCAGACGGTGCCTCCTTTAATCTTAGTCAAATGTATAAAACATAAACCTGCTTTGAAAGGTCTCAACAGAATGAAGCATCAACTGGTGCTTGACTGGTTTCCATGAGAAAGTTCCCAGCCATATGCCTCCTTGTTAAGTCACAGACAGACTGACGCTTTGTTTGCTTGCAGAGCTGCTCTGGGCTCTAGACGGCGGACTGTCCCTGCTCATTTTAAGAAAGTGGAGGCTCAGCATTCATGTGACTGTCAGTGAGGGCCTCAAGCCATGCACAGACATTTACACATTGTGGGAGGTTTGCATTCAAAATGAAAACACAGTTTAAAACAAGGAGCAAGCGGAAAAAATAATTATAATTATCCACATGAGCTCTGCACCAATAGTAAACATATAAAGACCTACATATCCAGCGTCGTATAAAAATAATCTGATGAGTTGAGTGGCATTGCTCTGTAACCCTTGACAATTTTTGACTGAGAAGTTCACTTCAGTGAAACCTGTACAGATTCCAGCTTCAAACCTCTTCAATAATCTTTACAAAACCTTATTTAGTTTGATCACAACTTAAAGAAGATGATGAAAAATGTGGTTTAGCATCACATGAAAACAGCTACCAACTCCACTTGAAAAGTGAAGCAGAGAAGTCAATGGTTCAAACCTCTTATGGGGGCAAGACGTGACATTGAGAGAGTAAAAAACAACAAAAAACATTTTGGCAGTAATTGTGAAACTCAAGTTCAAACACATAAAATCCATATTAAAATATGTCAAACTCCTTAAGTTAGTCTTGAGGTCATTTTGGAGAGGGGTGACATTTTCCTGCCACAGTAATCTCTGCAGTACCTCTTCAGGTAGAAAAAGCCAACAAAGCTGGCGGCAACACGGACATCTATTTTGGAGCTCTCTGTCTTGCTAGCCGCTTCATGAAGCAGCAGGTTACAGTTGCGATGATGAAGATGCCAACAAACAAGGCCGATGAGACTCCAACCACCAGAGGGATGAGCAGCAGGTCAGCAGCTGGAGAAGCAGAGGAAAAAGTGGAGAGAAAGCTCCTATGTAAGACATCGAACTGCTTTAGTTCTGTTTTTCATTGGATAAATTTATAATTTGGTAACATGAATGTCTCAAAGTTTCAGGGCTTAAGGAATAAGAGCTTATTCCTGCACTTTAAGGAACTTCCTTCTGAAGCTTTGTGCAAACATATATATCCTGTTTTTGCTTTTCCAACCTACTTAATTGTTTAAGATCCCCAAACTAATTATTGTATTACACACAGATAACCAGGTGCAAATGTGATTCTCAAAGCATAATTCCATTTACTAAAATAATTAAAAGGCTATGATCCAAACCAAACTGGATCTACATGAGAAGGAAAATGCCCCCTAAACCTAAACCCTGGTTTTGCCTTCCTTAAAAGCAACAACTGCCATTATATTTTTCAAAGATTACTTCTAGTCCTTTACATCTGTATGGAGGAATTTTGTCCACACTTCTTTGAAGAATTGTTTTCATGCGGCCATACTGCAGGATTTTCAAGCATGAGTGGCCCGTTTAGGATCAATCCACAGCATTGGAGTCAGATTTAGGTCCACAACTTGATTAGGGCACTGAGGAACTTTCATTTTTTCTATTTTAAGCCACTCAGAGGTGGAAATGCTGATGCACTCTGGATCATTGACCTGAAGGGTGTTTGAGAGTGAGATCACAAGCTGGTGGCTGGACATTTCTCCTTTAGTGCACAAAGCAAATAACAGTATTTATCTATATTTTTTCCTAGGCACAGACAGAAGACTCAGCAACCTGATGTGAAAGGTGAAGAAAAGTACAAAGGTGGAATGAATTGACGCAGAATGTTCAGCTAATGTGGCAGGTCGCTGCATTAAATGTGACTGGCTATGCTTCAAGTTAGAATCACTAGTTGATTCCTCTAAACATTTAAAATAAATCTAGTTACTCTGCTAACCCCCAAGAATCTTTGTGCCGCTGCTCAGAAGTTCACTTGTCAAGGCTGGACCAAACAGTGACCAAATATTAGCAAATAACTGAGAAAATGTCCGTAATACAACAAGGCTCTCACCTCTGGCATACAGATAAACAGTCACTTCATTTGACTCTGCTTTGGCCCCCGTGTCGTACCAGCCTCCATGCGGATCCTGGCCCCACACTTCTGCACGACATTCGTACACGCCCTGGTTCTCCACCGTCGCCATGTGAATCCTCAGCCTGTAGCTGACGGCAGAAAGCCGGTCGATGCTGATCTCGCTGTCGTTGACGTGGATATTTGATACACCATTGTACATCAGAGTAGCAATGAGCCTGGGCTGTGCTACAAGTTCAGCGTCTAAGGGAGCGCCACCCGAGTTCCTTGTGACGACGGGTTCAGGAATCGGCCGCCGCAGCCATTGCACTTGAACCTGCACCGGACCTGTGGTTGTCACTGTGGCGTTGCAGATCAGGGTGATGGTGCTTCCCCGTTTCAGCAGGGGGCCATGCGGGAGCCGAGCCACAGCTGAGACCAAAACATCTGAGGGAAAAAAAACGACAACATCGAGAGATGAAAAATAGGTAAATAACAAAAATGGATGAAATTAATGAGACAAAAATCTACCAAACGAATTAATATTTGGCTGTTTAAGCTTTTTGAGCTCCTTCAGAATGACAACAATATCAAACGCGCCACCATGTAATACATCAAAAGAGATATTTCAGTGAATTTTATTTATTCCAAGTCCATAATAGCTATTAAGCAATGCAATTAAGTTCAAGGTTTTTAATTTAGCCTGTAGTTTGTTCTGACAGAGCACTAGAGTTTCAGTGAATACCAGGAAGGCTGAATGAAGCACAGGAAACTTGCTTAGCGTTATCTTTTGGAGAAAAGATTTTGTTCTGTCTTTTGACATGCTGCATCTGGAAAATGCACAAAGAGGCTAATGCTTTAGTAAAAATGGCTGAAATAGCTAACTTTAGATGCTAAAGACAGTTTAAAATGTCAGTATTAGAAGAATTGGGTCAATAATCAACAAAAAACCTCTCTTGTATATTGACTACTCTGTCACCACACACAACCTCTTTTCTGCTTCTAATATAAATAATTAATGACTGCTGTCAGCAGAAAGGCTAGAAACAGGTTTTTACTGATGATGTTTTAATATTATAGATCTGTTTAATCCAGAAGCCTTAAATGAACAAAATCGATATCCACAAGTTATCGTCATAGACCAGAGAATGAACATTTTCGATTGGAGCATCAACATATTTCGTTAGGGTTTCTGAAAGCACAACTAGGGCTGCTCCATAGCAGATGATCCTGTGATGGTGATAATACTGGTTAATTTTGAGATGATTACTTCAGTTGCCTGTTTTCTTCTTTACTTTTTTTTTCTCTAATCTGTGAAAAAAAAACTAACATTTGTCATTAGTGTCCATTATTTAGTCACTGGATTCAGTCCAGCTGACTAAATATTACTACATTAGGATGTAAAATGCAATTTTACAACACTTGGACTACATCATTTAGCAATTATTGCCCTCCAAACAGTCATTTGCAATACGTATCATTACTCCATCATCCTCTAGCTTCACACATTTTTTAAAAAAATTCTTAAGCTCACCTTTAGTCTTCAGGTTGACAGTGACGCCCTCTGACCTCTGGGTGAGTGTTGCAGGAGTAGACAGACTGGGGTTTTTCCTGCCAGCATACACACTCACCACACAGCGATACACGCCTGAGTCGGCAGGCCGGGCTGAGAAGAGCTTTAAAGAGTACTTCCCCTCGGACACTTTCTCCATAGAACCGCCGCTGGCTCTGCTGAGGTCGTCTCCCCAGCTTACGGTACCGTCCGGGCTCATCCGAGCCACTTCAACCTCAACAGGAAGCACAGCAAGCCACCAGTCAGTAAGGAATGTAATGTAATTTGAGCTAATTGATGAGAATATTATGATTTATTCCAGTATTGAGTTCTACCATATAATAGAAAATACAATCTACTACAATTAAAAACCATATTTGTAAATAAGTGAGCAAAATGAAAATGGCAGTACCTCCACTCCTCCGGTACCAACAGCATCACTGCTGACTGATCCTCTCTTCATCCACTGCACCAGCAGACCCGAGTTCACCTCAGACGCCAACCCCAACACCTCACAGGTCAGGATGAGAGGGGAGCCAACCTGGAGGGTCACCTCCCCCCGGGGTGAGGACGTGACACCCAGAGACTCCGCTTGAGAGAAACAGACACGGATTTGATGAAAACCAAACTCTTCTGAGTGCCAAGGCACAAACCGGCACTTGGACTGTGATTAAATAAATCTCTACAGGAAGTGAGATACAGCAGAGAGCAGTTTCCTAGAAGCAGGCTGCTTAAGCAGACTGTAAAATGCTCAACAGTGTGCCCTGCATTGGTATCCAACCCTCTTTACTCAAGTACTTCTTAAGAAAAAGCCAGTGAAACTAAATGCCTTCAGGAGCCATCTCATTAATAGAGAAAGCCCACAGTGTTAATTAATCTCAGCATAAATTCAGCTTTTCTGTGCAGGCCTCGGAGATTTGTTAGAGAACTAATTAACACACAAATCCTGGGTTTTCAGCATCTCGAAGGCTACGGTTCAATCCATCAGCGGAAAATGGCTGTGCAAAAAGAACCAGCGAGGCAGCCAGGAAGCCAACTCTGGTGGAGCTGCAGATATGTACAGCTCAGGAGGGAGAATCTGCAAATCTGTCTATTCATTTTGTTTTTTACATTGTTCAAAGAAAGCCAAAAAAAAAAAAAAAGGTCTCATTTCAGTGGTTTCCATGCAGCCCAAACACAGCAAAACCTGTTTCTACGTAGTATTGATTCAGGGGGCTGAAGGCAGATGCACACCACACTTCTCAGATCTCAATTTCAGTAAAAACACGTCATCTTCATTTTTTCATTTCATGAGTATTTACTCCTTTGTGTTTACTCCTTTGTAACTTTTGGAAAACATTGTAGTCAGCTTAACTTGTGTGATAGTCGCTTTGTATTCAGGAATCCTCCATCTTTCCTGCCTTGGTTTGCATGTAAGTAAACTTAACTGGTGTAATAACAACACATCGATGTTAACCCACTGTGTGTGCAAGACTTGTTTAACAATGACATTTAAGTTAGCAAAAAGAGGCCATTGTATGAGCTGAACAACAAGAGAGACAATGGACAATAACATAAAGCCTCTCAGTGAGTGTCTTTAGAAAGGAAAACAATGCATGCACTGATAAGCTTAAAGTTTGACCTCAATCTTATCATAGAAAATGAGTCTAAATCTTTGCATGATGCAACAAAGCCCCTGATTATCTCTTTCTGCAACACAATCAAGTCTAAAATAATTAATTTGGAATGAAATGCATCAATAACAAGTTAAATTATTGAACTGAGAATCTGTACTGACAGCAGATATTTACCTTTTACTATATGTAACAGGTTAATGCATGATAGAAAAATATGCTTAAAGAGGGACTGCCCAACACAGCGGTGCTTATCTAAAAGAAATAATGGACATGCTGCTCTGACAGAAAGAAAGTTATCCTCTCTGCAGGCTGAAGGAGGCCAAGGTGGGAAAAAAAGATTATATAATCCTTCAGATCTGCTGCAAGGCCAGAGGCATCTATCCAGTCATACAGGCAGCCGGCTAGTGACTTATTAAATCCAGCTGGATAAGCAAAAGGAGGGCAGCGTATTTAGACTGTCAGTCAGACAATCTGACTGCTGAGGCACCAAAGGAACAGATCTGCCAGAAATTAATTCATAACTACTTTAACCAAATGTCATTTTTAGTATTAAGGCAAGAATTTGTGTACATTTTTTTTGTTTTGTTTTTTTTAGCACAGTTAATGATGTACGATGTATTAAGTTTTTTTTTATTTTTTTTTTTTTTTTTTTTATAAAAACAGTTCCCACCTGAAGTTGGGATTTGGTGAAAACAATTTGCCCCATGACTTCCATCAACCTTTTCCATATCCAAGTTGTTAAGAGACTGGCAGCAAAATGAACACAAATGTTTATCCTATTATTTAACTCGCCAGCCAAGCACTCAGTTAAAGCATCTGCAACACAAACTTGGAGCGCCTAAACTCTGGAAAGAGCCCGGGGTACTCAGTGGCACACGGAGCATAAACCAAGCCTGCTTTGCTGTTAGAATTTATTGCTATTTACAAACTTTTCCACAGCCTGGCTGAATATTGCTAGGACTGTTTATGAAAAAGGAGAATTATGTTGTTTTTCACTCGAGGCCTTGCTCCTGTTAAAGCTTTACTCATTGAGCATTTCAAGTGTTTTCCTAATTCCTGTCTTCAAAACGTTGCTTTTCATGAACATTTTTCAGAGCATTCTAATTTATTCTTATTTCCTTTTCACTGCAAATCCAAGAGTGTTTGGCCAACAAAATTACTAAGGTGCAGTTTGAGTCGGCATAAAGTTAAATTTTCCCAACTGGAGCTCTGAGGTAGTTTTTGAGTAGTAAAACACATCAGCAGTTGTGTTTTGTGTCGATTGTGTTTTTTGGCACCTGAAGCCTACACACAAAATCTGTTTCGCTTCCTTAATTACCTAGTTGCTGAATGGTCAAGTTGCCAATATCCAGGGTCCTTTGAGCAATCCTCTGCCACATTCGATCAGGGTCCCTAATCCACTGTGAGGCTTCACAGAAATACGACCCAGCGTCATCGGGCTGCACCGCCTTCATCTTCATCACGTACAACCCCTGTCCGCCCTCTCCGTTCCTCTTCTCCAGCGTGATCTCTCCGTCATCGTAGCGTTTCTTGTAGAACCGTCCTGGAACAACCCCTAGAAGCTTGTCGATGGAGATGATCTCTCTAACTGTGCTGACCTCGCTGCCATCGCCGCTGTCTGAGCGCTCGCCGCCACCCCGCTTCCCGAACACAATGGACAGATGGGTGAGTTGCTCCGACTGGATGCTGGATGAGCACGTCAGAGTTAATTCAGATCCTTCAGGAACAGGCTGGCTGGTTAGGGAGCGAATGTAGCTGATTTGGAGTGAGTCTGGAATCACTGTGGGGCAACAAAACAGAAGGAAAAAAGCACCGACTAAAAAGACTCCGCTAAGACAGTTTGCTGAAAACATATGTCACCGAACAGATTTCTTGTGTTGTCTTACTTTTACACACTTAAAGGGGCAGAATTATGCATATTCCAGACATATACTGCTATTTTGTGGCACAATTGTTATAAACATGCTGTAAATATCAAATATGACTGAAAAGAAATGTGACGATTCAATTTAACGTTTTGGATTTGTTTCTGTCTTTTTAAGAAGCTCCTGCGCTTTCCGACGCTGCCTTCGGCATCAACATCATGACAACAATGACAAAAAGAAACCGCCCCCTAAATTTAACAACCAGCTCTGCCGCCCTTTGCAGCAACAAATGTGATCATTTATTTTTTACAATAATGTGAAGAAATTGTTGGCCCATTCTTCTTTTCAGAAATGTTTTCCTTCTGCCACATCAGAGGGTTTTGAAGCATGAAGGTTATGCCACAGCATTGAAAATTAAAGTTAGTGTTTTTTGCTTCTTTTTTTAAGATGTGGTATTTCTACACCCAATTTAACAAAAACATTTCACTTTTGTTTTATAATGTATTTTTTTTCAAAAGACTTGGGGATCACCAAGATGTATTTTAGTGCACGAGTGATTTATTTACTCAGGTTGTCTTGGTCCAACATCCATTTTTGTTTTGAACATTTAAAATGAACACAGAAACAAAAATAGGAGACATATGAAAGAGAGCAAATGGTTTTACATACTGCTGTATTCACTCTGAATTAAGAAAAAGGTAATGGCAACGTGCAGCTGAAAACGTTTACCACAAGGAGCTTCATTGAGAGAAATGAAAAGATAAGCTGGAATGAGGAATGCTGCTGGGAACCAAGTCCAGCCCTCGTTCCCATTAGTCAGAAAACATTCATCTGGTTGATGTAAAGATAAGATCCACTCACTGTAATCTCCACAACGTGGAAGACGGCTATTTTCCTCTGATATGCAACTAGTCTAGTTACAACAAAATCAGACCTGTCTTATTTGGAGAAAAAAAAAAATTATTAACTACTTTTGATAGCTTATGCAAAAGTGCACTGCTAGATTTTCTTATAAAACAACCAAATATATTGGTTTAATACTAGTGCACTTTTCCTTACTTCAAACTTGACAATCGAAAATCGTATGTGAGTCAACAATCCCGTTCCTCAAAATATACATGAAAGACATGTATAAACATTAGCATTGATTATATTTTTTAAGCCCTCTTGGCATTATGTGACTTGTTACCACATCTCTTTATGTTTAAATTACATTAATTCATAAAATATACTTCCGTTTTAGATATTTGCCCTGCTGATTATGCAAGTCAAAAAAATATGCAGACTGGTCCCACCATAAAGCATTTTTTTGCCAACTAAAACTTAGCTATTTTTAATTAAGTTAAACATTTAAGTATTTGTTTTCTAACCACCAGGTATTAGTTGTAAGAAAGGAGTCGGTGGTGTTAATATTTATTAATGTGTAAATATTGATCAAAAAGGTTTATTATTATTGTAGCCAAACAAACAAGCAGCTTTGCTAATTAGTCTACTATAAAAGGTTAACTTTGTGTTTTTTACTGAGTATGTTCTACGTGATTTATCCCATAAATTTTATGCTGCATGAATGATGACGAAGTAATCTGTCTACATCTTTTTTGTTAAAAAAAGACGTAATTTTAATGAGGCAAACTGTTTTTAATATGTAAACGAAGCAATATTCTATGCAAAATCGCAATAAGCATAAAGCTTCTTTGTCATTAACTCTTGATTTTTTTATTTTTGTCCCAATCATTTTTGAAAATGAAACTCTTTTGAATGAGAATTTTTTTTTCTCTTGTAGTTTATAGTTTTGGTCTCCTAGCCTATGAGCTGTCAGTCAGTTAGTCTGTGTATTGTTGCTGACGTGTGAAGTATCTTCTGAACATCAATGCTTGAAGTCTTCTAGTAGTGAAAAACACAGTTTATTAGCTGGGTAATGGGGATAACACTATTTATTCAGTGGAAACAACCTTTTAATTTTTTATTTTAGTTTTAATTCAGCTTTTAATGTTATATATTGTGACTCCGTAGCCATTTTGTTTCCAGATAATCAGTAACATTCCATTTTCCAAGTGTAACATAGAAAATACTTGTGTTCAAGGTTATCTTGGTTCTGCAACTTCAACAAATTAATGTTTATATTTCCAATCAAACTGTTATTTGTGACAACATTTTAACATAAAATCTTCTGTTGGAGTCACAAATACATACTTTATAGAACTCTCTACAAAAGACTGCCTTGATTATAAAAGGCAACCAACTTTGCAACTACATTCAGAGAAATTTGCACTAGCTTGTTTTACCTTTGACAGGAACCAACGCGCTGTAATTTCCCTGGTAGGTGCTGTCCGTGCTGGGTGTATAACACTCATATTTCCCCTCATCTTCAGCTCGAAGCCTCTGGATCACCAGTCTGACCTTATCCCCCGAATCTCTCTCAATCCTCACCTCCCCATTCCTCACTCTGGCCTGGAATGGGGCGTATGGAAAACCTTTGTCCCTGGTGGACACCACTCCTATCTGTTTTCCTCCAGCATCATTCCTATAAAGGAACCACTCAAATTCTTGGGTACGTGAACCTTCATATCCGGACACTTGACATGGCAGGGAGAGACGGAATCCGGCAACACGGAAAAGTGGCCCAGTGGGAAGAGTCACGTCCCGGCACATAGCATACTGGAACACTGTGATAAACGGAGAAGGAAAGAAAGTTTTGTGTAAACTTTGGTAAGTTATAGTTGCATCAAATGAATAACGTCTGGAATAGATGACTGATTATGCAAATAATAAATTAAAATGGTGTGGATAGGAGCCGTGAAGGTTAATGCTCTCAGTGAGTTTCCTGTTAATATGACTAAGGGAAGTCAGCGGGCCCAATTTCAAGCTGGTAGAAACTGAGTAAATACTTATGTAAACAGAGGAACTAAATTAAATCAGGAAGATACAAAATGTTAAGAAATGTTACAAGTTATTCATCAACCAGCATTATGCATGTTTAGTAAACATGTCTTTGGTTCCAAGCAGAAATATTCAGCATGAGTTCCTCAGGGCTGAGATCAGCCAGGTTCATTGTTTTCTACTGAGCCTCTTTGTCTGGTTTTAAAAATAAAAATACCCTTTTTATGATAGTTCCATTTAAAGATAAATCTGGTCCTTTCAAACACTTTAACTCTCAGCATCTGAAACTCACATATGCTACAATTGAATTTATATATATATATATATATATATATATATATATATATATAAGAAAAATCCAAGGAAAAGTTTTAAAGGATCAAAAGGCTAAAGAAATTTGAACATTACAAGCAAAACAAAACAGAAAGTCACCAAAGAATTACTTAACAGTACCAATTCATGAGATAACTATTTGAAAATGTATCATAATCCAAGACAAAAAGAAAAAGCAGAATGACATTTTTAGTAATGTCTGAAACGAGCGGTAAAGTTCACAATGAGGACATCTTTATATAATTTATGCTTTGTGTCAAATAAAACAAGCCAAACAGACAGCTCATCTTGTGATTAAATGTTCATGTCATCAGTCCTTGAAATTAAAAATAATTGAATACTTCTTTGATACATGACACCATTTCACCAAAAATTTAAAGTTCATAAAATATGAATCCCTTTGGCCACATCTCTTGAACAAAGGAGCATAAAAATACTAAACTACTGCAAAGCAAAAATACCCAACAACACCCACAGGTTATGCTATTAAATTAGTGTCAGTGCAGTTATCGATTTGCCCAGAAAGCAAGAGCTAAGGCAGCTGAACTGCTGCTGTGTCTTTCCAAAGCAACTGCAAACAAGATTCTGTCCTAAGAGACTGCAGATATATCCACGACTCACCTCTGACTAACCCTCCTTAAGACTCTTAACTACCGTAACAACAAGAAAAACCAGGTGAGGCAGTTGTTTCTGTCCACTGTTTGTGTGGGGGTGTGTACAGTACTGGAACAACTGGACCTTTTACCAAAAGCAAGGCCTCGCCTGATGACAGACACACATACAAACCCCACACAGATAATGACATGGGAGACTAGAGGGAGGCTTAAGCGGATCAAGTCCTAATTAACATTGGACTCAGCCTGATAGAGCTGGGGGACACCACAGCTCGTCACAATACTCGATGCTGTATGGATCAGACCCCATGCATCAGGGACCTGGGGGGCATTTTCTGAACCAAAACAAACACAGAGATGGTTGTTGCACCTATTGATCTAAAAGCTCCATAGGAAGATGGTCCTGTTATTATGGAGCTAAAAGGTGAGGGAATACTACACATACCCATGTCCAATATTCAATAAATTAAAAAAATATATATCGTGATGAGTCTCATTTGTCAGATTAAAAGTACCTTTTGAAAGTAACCTTTAAGCAGGTATTAACCTCTTAACTGTCACCCTCAAAATGCTTACATGTAAGTGAATAGGTCCAAGAGGACACAGAATGTGTCATCGTCATGACAGTTAAAATGTAACTATGGGTGCTGTGGTGACGCAGGGGCGGAGCAAACAAAAATATCTACTTCTCCATGCATGCTTTACAAGTCCTTTTTTCTTTAATGTAAACATTATAATGTTCAATCTCTGGACATTGTACCAAACATATGAGATGAACCGCAGAGCTTTTGGTGAGCAAATTGAGGATACTGCATGTTTAAGACATAAAATAAGCTCTAAAAGACAGAGTGTGCTGTAGCCCTGCAGAAGATAGTGAGGGGAGCGGAGAAGATCATTAAAGTGTCAACTTTTTAAACCGCTGCCACACTTCAACGTCAAAGCTGCTGCATTATTGAATTTATTTGATATTCTTCATCTGCTTTAAGCTTTGAAAAATGCATCTGTTAAATTATTTCTCACATTACTATCAATCCCTGTAAATGTCTTGCTTCATTGTGGTCCATTAGCCACACAATGCAATCACATCAAACTAATTAGAGCTTAAACCACCAAGTCAAAACAAAAGCTCTCCAATAAAACATATGATCAATCTAACAAACACTGCGCATAAAATGCCAACGTTCAGGACTTTATGAAATGGAGGATGAGAAAAGAAACACCTGTGGGGGAAGTGCAGTATCCAAACAGTCAGAAAGGTGATTGCTTCACAGGTAATAAACCTCACTGTGTGCATAATGGGTGTGATTCAAATTCTCACCGGTGAGTTGATAATTCGTATAAGACTGGAGCATTAGAATAACGCAATCTGCTGTATATTACATCAGAATAAAAAGGATTTGTTTAGTAAGCCGTCTCCTTCTGTGACAGATGGCGAGGCGGTTGGGAGACAGAACACAGACGCGGATGGACTCACCCCAGTGCACAATTACGAATAATGCTGTTTTCATCTTCGGAGCCATCATGGTCCTCATCTTCTTCCCCCCTCCTGAAGTCCAGATGGATTATGTTGATCCAGATCTCTCTCTCCTCGTTCCTCTCCCCGTTTACCGCCGATCATAGTTCACACCAAACCTGCCGTGGGTTCCATTAAAAAAATAAATAAATAAAAATACTGAAAAATCTGCACAATTAGCGCCAACTGGAATAAGAAGAAGAAGAAGAAGAAGAAGAAGAAGAAGAAGGCGCCGAATGAATGAAAATGCAGGAATACACATGCAAACCTGTAAATTTATTCACCCATTTTCCATGCAACACATCCATCAAATACGTCGACTACTCCATATTATGTTTTCAGATCATACCGCCTCGCCGTCCATTCTTACCACAGGGCAGGGGGCTGGGCTGCAGCTTGGACGTGTGTGTTTGAAGGGGAGAAGGAGTGGTTGGTCACAAGAAGGTGGAGCTTAAATGTATTAGAAAATGAACCACGGTTGGACGATGGCGTGTTGAGCCAATCACAGTTTAAAGAATGGAGGGGGGCGGTGAGGGAAGAGCCAACAAAGAGAAGTTGAAAAACCACTAGAGGGTGACAAAAGAAAGCATAACAAATCTGTGATTTTGAAGTCGGGTATTCGTTTAATAAAGGCTATAGAAAGCCTTTATTAAACACCTTTATTATTTATGTCTGTAAACTATGTTTGAAAAACAAGTATCACAGCATTATAAGTGGTGAGTGTTTTAAAGACCAAAAGTTTTCAAACTGACAGAAATCTTTTTTGTTGTTGTTGTTTTACAAATTAACTTAAAGGTCACTGCTTCATTTTTGTCTTGGTGGAGATTTCCAATTTGCATTTGTTGCATGAATAGTGATAAAATGAAAATGCACGTAATGTAAAAGTAAACAAAATCTTTAAATAACTAAACATATTTTTGCACTGTTCTTTAATCCTTTCAATGAGTTGCAGAATAATAAATTTGATTGGGAAATTTGCTTAAAATCTTTTTGTCAAGTAAGGCTTCCTCTAACTACACACATTATCATCATCTGGCTTTACAAAAAAAAATGATTAGGATGCTGTTGGTAAGGCTGCACCCAAATCAACCATTTCATCAAGAAGTTCAGCTGCTGTGAAGAAAGCTTTAGGTTTCAGGAAGCAAAGCCATCCTCCAAAGAGGTTCTGGCTAAGGCCGTGGTTGTCCAGTACCTCTGTGCTGGGCAATCACTGCCTTGGGACTAGCAGAAAACAAGTGAGACTGAGATTTGTCAGTACTGGTCTGGTCATTGGTGTTAAAAAGGACTGAAAAGAACCAATGTCTCTCCAAAACAATCTTCAGAGAAAGACTGAAATACTGCTGGAAGTGTCAGAACAGATCTGCAAAGGACTGAGGAAACACTATTTTCTCAAACAAGACCCATTTTAGACTTTGTGTTACAGGAAAAAGGAGTCTGGACAGGAAAAAAAAAACATTAGCCCTTTCATGAGTTTCGACTACAATTTCTCTCAAAATATTGCCACAAATAAAGAATGCATTATAAAACCCTCAAGGAGCAACTTTGCCCTATGATTCAGAGGTATTCTATCAACCAACGATGCTTTTTTCTGCACAACAGAGCATCATGCCACAACGTTAGCATTCTGGGTCTGTAGCCAGGAAACTCTTCGGATCCTAACCTCAATGAGAAGCTTCTGACATTTTGTATATATCTGATGTATTACTCCTATGAAACACATGAATGACTTCTTATTAAACTTCATTTTACTACTGAAGCATCTGATAAAACAATCAAAGGACTCGTCCATAAACAACCCTTTTATTGCTTCGGATTGCGTCAGTAAATCTCTGAATGTAAATTTGCGGAAAATGACAACTTTGAAGAAGATGATCTAAAAAAGCAACACTTACAAATGAGTATTTTAAATCACAACGTGCATGATGAAACAGAATTTAAACTACACACTACTAAAAAGTTTCCAGGTAAAATGAAGCCCTATAACTTATTTGAAATGCAAAAAATAAAGTATTTAACTCCAGCTGAATGCTTGAAACCTAAACAAACCTGAGTGTTCATCTTTATAATATATGTTAAAATATGTAATAATTTAATTATTTGAAAAAAATATGCAAATAAACTATTATGTAAAGAGAAAAATACAAGGAAAACATGTAAACCAATTTGTAAGTGCAGCTGTCTTTGCCTTAAATGATTGTGTAAAATATTAAGTGCTATGCTAAGTGTTTTCTAAAGTAGCTGCATCAAAAAAGAGTAATAAAGTTTAATTTGATTAATACAATTCTTCTGATTTTTGTGTTAAGAAGAGAAAGTAATAAATCTCAGCTATACTTTGCTGCCTGTAGATTTGAGCAAACTTCCTTTTTTTATTTCCTGATAAACTCTGATTCTCCGAATTCATCCTGTCTAAAATATTTTCATTATTGTATAAGGCTGATGGAAAAACATCACCACAGGCCAACAAAAATAAAATACATGAGCTGAATGTCTCCATCAACCACAAGATGGAGACATTCAGTTGCCAAACTGGCAAGGCTTTACGTTTCAGGTTGCAAAGTAAACTTTTCATTTACATACATCAAATCAATTTGCCCTTTTTAATGTAAGGAAAAGTCGCAGTAATGTCTGTTTGTGAAATAAAGCATTTTTTACTTCTACCAATATTGATTGTAAATGTGCGTTCTTAAAGTTCTTAAAGTATTCAAAATTAACACGATTTTATTAAAATCCATTTAAAATATCCGACTTTTAATAAAGCCCAAGTTAATCTGAATAATTTATGTGCACTCTGCAAAAGCAGTTTCATGCTTTTTCTTCATTTTGACACTCATCAAAAATGATGATAATGTGTTTCTTACTTTAACGGAAGCAGCTTTCACTGTAAGTTCTCACTGTATTGTATGACATTCATTAGCGAGTAATCACACTCAGATTCATTCTTTCAGGAGACATCTGGGCACCCTGTCTACCGTCCTTCTTTCCTCCCATTTCTCCCTCTCCTCACTTTGAGCTACATGGAAACCTGGACGACTTCACAGCGTGGCTCGGCAGCTACAGAGGAAGTCATTAGGGTATTCTGGGTTAACAAGGCGGCAGGCAGGATATGCAGACTTCAGCAGGAGCGCACACCAACACTGAGGGATGGCACTCATGCAGAGAAAACTTCCTCGGTCTTCTAATATATCACAATTTTAACCGAGTTGGACAGCTAGAACATGATGTAGTGTGTTTCGCTTCCAGGGAAGTAAAATGAACCTCAGGAAGCTGTGCTAATCTTCCTGTACTCTAAGCTACAGAATATTTATGTGAATGACTCATAAGAGGATATACTAAAATCTAAAAGTCTTCTGAAGTTATGTTCTCTACTTTTGCAAATAAACTTAATTTTTTTTTTTACTCGTGAAACTTTTATTCTTCAATCAACCAATAATCACATCCTTTTTAAAAAAAATCATTACTCAATTTGTAATTGAGAGTCATTTGACCACAAAGATATTAATGACAATTTAAATGAAAATTATTTTTTCTGATATCTGTGTACTTGGATACATATCCAACTTCACTGAATTTCACACGGCATGCTGGACCTTTCTTAAACAAAGCAAAATTAAATAAATTCATAAATATAATTAAACCACTCATAAGCTACAGTGTGTAAGAAAATGTTTGGATAGATTTGAGTTAATTTGCTCAGGTTTTTGTCCACTTGGAGGCAGCAGAGTTCAGTGATCCTGAGGTGTCTGGCAGACTAAGAGGCGACCACTGAAACTATTGCTTAATTGCTGAAGATCATGAGGTTGTGAACAACACAGACGTGTTTCATGATGTTCCATTAACACCACAGAAAATTATCCTATTTCCATTTATGTTGGTGCTTTCATACAAGCTATTTGTTGGTAAAATGCACCGTAACCTTTATTTGACTTCTTTGCTGAAAACAGTAGATGTGTGTGGCAAAAAGAAACAGAGCACTTTGAGACACCGGGCTCTTTATGGACCCTTGGACGGTTTTATCTGCGAATAACTGAATGATCATATGATGAAATCTATTTCACCCCATCTCATCAAATGCATCATTTCTGATACATACATATAGACATATAAAGAAATTAGGACACCCCATTGCTCTTTTTGCACAAAATGGGAAAATAAACATGCCCTGCGACAGACTGGCAACCTGTCCAGGGTGACCCTGCCTCTCGCCCGGAACGTTAGCTGGAGATAGGCACCAGCACCCCTCCTGACCCCACTAAGGGACAAGGGTGTAAAGAAAATGGATGGATGGATGGAGAAAATAAACACTTTTAGGAAAAATGTTAGCTATTTCTGGAAAATAAAGTAATTCAAATACAATTAAACTATGAAAAATAATCTTGTTTTTCTCAATAAACAAGAGATATTAACCAAAATGTCTATTCAGACAGAGTATATACCCCCTTACAGCTAGTGTTATGACCTTTGGCTGAAATTCAGTGAGGTGTTTCTCTTAGTGCTCCACCACATTCTGACATTGGTTTAAGGAAAATCTGTTCCAATCCTCACTCTCTGCAGTGGAATGCTTTAGGGGTTTCCTACAACCCACTTCAAGTCACCTTGCAGGAACTTAAAGGTGTGGGCTCAGACTCTGCCATTCCAAGATCATTTCTTGGTTTTAGGGCTGCATGGTGGAAGTTGGTATAGCAACAAGGAGCTGGGTTCAAATTATGGTCAGGGTCTTTCTGACATGGAGTCACTTTGTGTGTGGGTTCTTTCTGGTTACCTGTTGCCGCAGTTTAAAAACATATGTTATGTTAATTGGTCTCTCTAATTTGTGTGTGCATGGTTGTTTCTCTTGTGTCTCTCTATGTTGCCCTGTAAAGACTGGTGACCTGTCCAGGATGTACTCATTCTCTCTACCAACGACCCCTGGAGAGAGAGGCCAGTCACCCTGTAAGGAGTTGGATGGATGAACAGTTTTCATCCAGGCCTTGATGGATTTACAATAATATTTAGGTTTATTGTCATGTTGAAAGGTTCTGCTTCGATTAAAAAAACAATTTAAACTGATGCTCTCACATTATTGAATTTAGTCTACATCATCTCGTCTTTTATTCTAGAATTCAAATGGTCTCTAGAAGTCCTGGTCTTTATCTACACTCTCTCTGGCAAAACTTCCTCTGGCCAATTTTAGTCCTGCATATCTTCCATAAAAGTTAAACTTGTTCAGTCTCCTTCTGATTGGGGCATGCAGTTTTACATAAACAGAAGCAGGAAAATGTTGTAGCTCCAGTGAAGATATCTGAAAGTTATTGGAGACAGTGAATTCACTTGGCTAGCAACATCTGGGGCTGTTCTTTAGTAGCTAAGCTAATCAAAATTATTGTTTGAGGATTAAACAAATTTGAGTAAAGATGTGATGATCATATGCACCTGATGTGGTCCTCCCATGTATAATTTTATGGGGTGTCCTAAATTATTATTCACACACACACAAAAAAAGAAAACAACATTTTCTTACTCTTTGCAAAAATTCTTTGATTTTTCTTTGGCTTTTGTTTATTCGTAATAATTCAAAATGTGTTAATATTAAAAGTGTTAAAAGTCACACAGGCTGTTGTTGGTCCTCATTTTTCACAATTGTATTTCTAAAACCTCAGCATCTTTACCAAAGTAGACCAGTTATACTAAATTATATATTTAGTGGAGCCCCACTTGTTGCTTCCAATATTACGCAAAAAAAAGGTTAACATCAGATTTAGTATGTCACTTCATTCTTTAAATAAGAAAACAATCCCACATATTAGGCAATCCATTGCTTTTCCTTTTGATACGAGTAAGGATGTGAAAACAGCTAGAAGTATTCCCCAGACACCAACTTCTCACATATAATGCATATGTCATATGCATATATCTTTATCATTGTTCAGCAGATTTTGTTGAATTTAGTTAATTTCTGTGTGTTTATTATTGCTTGAAAGATGTTGTCATGTTAGTTCATTCTTTTAGTTTGTTAGTTTATGTTCTGTTCTTTGTGCTGTTTGGTTTCTTTCTCTTAGATGAGTGTTGGTCTTTCCCCCTTGGTTTGTGGTTTCTTTTTGTCTAGTTAAGCTTCCTTGGAGTGAATTATTCATCTCCCCCTTCAGTCTGGCTGTTTGATCTCCTTGCAAGCTGTTCCTAATGCCCAGACCAACTCACCTGAATTCAATGTCTTCCACTCTCATCTCAGTATATAAGGTCACTGGTTTCCATTGTCCTTTGTTGGTTCTTTCTGTTACAGTGACTGTGGTCTCCATTTCATCCACTTCCTGTGATTTTCCTGTTAGTTCTTTACTTTTATCATTGAAGAAGTCTGTTTTTGCCACAATAAGTACTTGGCAAAAAAAGTACTGGCTCTTAAGCCACATGTTTCAGACCCCTGGCCTAACTATGCAAAAACAGAGATTATAAAACACTATCAAGACAAACCACATGCACCTAGATGTGAAAAACACTTCTAGTCATTTACTTAGGACTTCTATGTACATTTTGCTAAATGGTGATTTCTTTTCAAACCACCTCAAAAGAAAATTGTAAAATTTATGTAAAAGAAATTGGTCCATTTTTTTTTTTTTAAATAGTAGACGCTGTTTAAATAAGTAATTTTCTTGGACACAAAAAATAAATTTCAAGAGGGAAAATATAAGCTAAGAAAAATCAATTTATTAAATATGATTAAAATTAGAAATGTAGCTGAAATTAGTTCAGTTCTTATTAAGGGATACTTACAGTAATGGTAATTGATGCTGCTTTATTTGAAGCAAAATATATATATCAAATCATGACCCAATCAGATTTTTTTTTCAGGATGGAATCTATTCTTTCATAATTTTTGCCCTCTCACCTTCCTCTCTTGCCCTCACTCCCACTCTGTCTCTTTCAAGGCCACTGCAGACTAAACTGTGACTCGGTGCAGACCGTCTCTAATTACTTTGTAGTACAGTCAGTGCTCTCCTGTCATCGCAGGGACCTCATCATGATTGTAGACTGAATCCTGTGACTGTGTGTGGCACTGGCTCCCATTCTTTATACATATATTCTCACCTTTTGTTCATTCATTTTGTTTCTCCTGCTCTCAGATTATTTTCGTTGGCAAACTGAGTCATGGTTTCTGTCTCCCGATGTTTGTTTCTTTCCCCACGTTTCCATCATTTCACCATGTCTCATGTTGACCACAGTTTCAGAGCATGACTCAAGTGCTTCCTTGGTTTATTTCCTTCACCTATAGATACATGGCATACATAAATACATCCACCTACGAGCGATAAATCATTTTAAATCAAGCATAAGTCAAACACATGTACTATGTATAATCTGCATTTTTTTCGCCATTTCTGTCAGCGTTTTTATGACCATCATGGCTCACTGCTTAAAAGAAAAATTGGTTCACACAAGGAAGGATCGTTGCCTATTTTTTTTTTGTTTAAAAAGTGAATTTACTGCTGGAGGGATTTTAATGACCTTCCCTTAGAGAGCACTTGGTTTTCTAGGTTTTCTTTCTGTATTACAGAAAGCAACTGCAATGTTTAGCCAGGCAATTGACCACATAGTCTCAGCTTTGCTTTGGTTGCTGTTTTGAACTGGAAATGTGTGAAGCTGATCTGTCATTTTTCTTAAAACAGGAGATTCTTTTTTTTTTTTCAAACCGCTCTTTCAAAAATATGAATAAGAAAACACTGAAAAGCAAGTCATGAGGTTTACTGATGGGTAAAACCAAATACTATGTTAGACTCATTTACTTAAAATGGTTGGCACATGTGTATAGTGCTAAAAAGCCAAAATTGTTTATGTTGATTTTTTTTTGTTGTCACACTTAAATGTTTCAAACAATTAAGCAAACTAAGTACAAAACGAAGTTTCTGAATTAAGATGTCGTTTATTAAGGTTGGTTTGGATATTAAAGCTATCCAAACCAACCTTGCTTTATGTAAAAAAAATAAATAAACTGCTGTGATTGAGCATTTTCAATGAATGTTATCTTTTAAATCACTGTGTAAAAATCTTCAGGACTTGTTATCTGCAGAAATCTTGAACATTATGTCACATTGAAGGGTTCTGCTTAAAGGTAAGGACCAAGAATCAAGTCTGTAGTTTTAAAGGAGCATTACAACTGTCTGTGTTTTAGAACTACAGTCCACATACAACCAACATCAAATTGTTCACACAGGGAAGGTAAATTATTGATCTACATACCAAAGAGGACTGAACCCAGGGCACCAGTTGGTCTATACAGGATTTCCAATTTTAAGAGTTTTGCCCTGTTGAAAACAAAATAAAAGTATTTTGTCTTGAACAGTGCTATGGTTAAGTCTCAAATTGTCTCTGTGATGTGAACCCAGTCCCAGCATTGCTGCCTTTACACATTGAACCTTTGAACGTTTCCAAGAAATTGCACGCTCCCGTTTCTGTGGAATGACCTGGTCTAAAACCATATTGTATATCTCATAAACTGCTGTATTTCTTAAATATGGCACACAGTGTGACATCTTTTTACCAGGTGGGTTGTTTTCATTATAGAGTCGATGGTGCATTAATGCAGTGAGGCATTCAGTAGATTCATGTAGTTTCATTATGTCAACAAACTGTGCATAATTCTGCCTGAACTAGACTTAGTTGGCCAATGTGTAGTATGAAAAGTTAATGACGGTCCCCCATGGCATGTTTGGCTCCCTTTGAGAAAGTTTTATTGTCTGCCATGCCACAGACAGGCAGCCCGGCAGGCAGACAAGCAGAAAGTCTAATGGACAATTTGGTGGACATAAAGAGAAAGAAGGATAGAGAGAGAAGAAGAGAAGATAAATGGGAGGGCAAGAGGAGGCCAAACGAGGAGAGGCGAGGTCTGTGAGGGGGAATTGAAAACATATGCAGTGGTCTGAGTGCCGGTCGCCCCCCTCTTCTGCGCCACCACCACCACCCTCTGCCTCATCCAGACAACCACACACAACAAAGACTGGAGATGGGCCAGAGATGGTGTGAGGCGGAGTGCGAAGGTGATGATACATGGGCAGTGACTAGCGTGTAGTATTTATGTAAGAAAAATGGCAAGCAGCACAGGGTAAACACATGCAGATGACTGAATTGCGTTTTTAGCATCATGCTTTGGCTTTACATTGCAATTTAGGAATGTATACACACAGTATGTCTGGGAAAGATTAAAACTGGGTAAGACTTGTTTACCTATTCTTATAAAGTCTAGCATTTACACAAGGAAGGCATAGTTAGACGTACATCTAAGTAAAACAGTCTGTGAAATACTTTTTTTTTATGTTATGCTCTTCTTATTTTAAAACAAATTAAATTAGTTAATTTTCCTGCCAAATATATTTGCCCCCAAAAACTCCAGCTGGTCTGCAGAGTGTGACTTGGTACCCAGAACCAGCAAGCAGCAGTGTGAGTCAAAGCTTTTTTCCCCCAAAAACAATTAATTAACCACAGCCAGGCATGAAGAAGATGACACAGTTTCTGGTTAGGATTGATCAGGATGCATCATTCCAGGCAGACAGCCATGCTGGTTAGCAAGAAACTCCAGATTATAACCCAATTCTGTCAAGATGCTTTGTCAAATCTTAAATGAAAACAATCATCGCTTGTATTGCACTATTGTATTGTTAAGACATACACCTTACTAATTTTACTTTAAATAGTCAAACAGCTCTTGTTCAGATCCCCTTGATGTTCATTTGCTTGCCAACTGTATTTGAGTGTCGCTATTCACCTTTACTAATGTTTCATAGTTTCATGGAAATATCTACAAAATTTCAATGTCCTAAAAAATATCTGAAGATTTCAAACAAGATTTATCTTTTTTTTTTCTTTTTTTCCTGGTACCTGTTATTCATTAGTAGCTTCCATGAAAAAGTTAAATATGAACAGTTCGTAAACTGTTTTTTGCAAACTGTTTCCAGGTTTAGATCATCTTTCTGAAATAATAAAATATCAGAACAATTAGCCAAGTTTTGTTTTTTAAGCACTTTACTGGATTTTTTGGAACCTTGTATCCAAAAATGCACACATCCAATTAACAAGTGATTAGAAGCTGTACATTTAGAATTTCAACTATTTGCCCTTAAAATGTCGCACAGGAAAATGTACCCTTCAAAATAAGTCATGGACTTGTTGCTAGTATTAACTGAAAGGATTTAAATGTCAAGATTTCATTGAAAATCTTTTGGTCATCAGATCCTAAATCAAGTGAATTCTGCGCCACCAGTGATAGATGTAATCACATAACATTATGATGCAAAATCATAATTTGTAGATGTACAAAACTCTAGGGCACATGTGTCAAACTCAAGGCCCGCGGGCCACGTGTGGCCCGCCATGTCATTTTATGGGGCCCCCGCAGCATTTTATAGGCCGACATTGACTTACAATAGGTTTACCAGCTAACATTACGGCTTCCCGCCACTAGAGAGCAGCAGAGTCACCTCAAGCTGCTT
>NW_006799941.1:1523212-1524108 GCF_000485575.1 Poecilia formosa
ACTTCCTCCTGGTTCCCATCTGCAGAAAAATCTGCGCTAATTCATCAGTCAGCCGGATCTGTCTGATCCAAACAGATCAACTGAACTCAGTGTTTTACCCTGTGCGATCCGGTGTGCGCTTTTACCAGGATTATTTATTTATTTATTTATTTATTTATTTATCGTGGTTTCGCTTCTCCGAAACGGACAGATGTTTTGTCTGCAGCTCCTCCAGAACGCCGCTCTCCTGGGTAACGTGCACCAAGAAGGCTCCATTTGTTAAATCCGCTGGATGAGTTACTTCCAGCGGTTTCTAAATCTTCGCAGCGACGGAGCCACGTCCGCAGTGGTTGAGCTGCGGACTGCGCATGTTACAGTCTAATTAACTTTTGCAACATCATTTATTTCCTCCAGATAAACTACCGGCTCCTCAAATAGATTAACACAACGTTGCATTCTCTTTAGTTTTCTCTGGTCTGTAATGGAGACTTGAATTTAACGCGCCATTTCAACCAAAGGTTTGTAATGCGCTTCCTAACCAATTTTTATTTGTAAGTATTGATTTTATTTTTTAGCCAAGCCTCTGTCTCTGCTAATGACATGTATTGACAAACAATACATTTTTTGATCCCAGGCTTAGTTTATGTACTGAACAGACAGAAACAGTTACCATTATACATTTTGAACTGTTGATTTTATTTTTGAACCATTTTTTATTGTAAAGTGTTGGTTTTATTTTTGAACCATGTTTTTATTGTAAAGTGTTGATTTTATTTTTGAACCATTTTTTAATGTGTTGATTTTATTTTTGAACCATTTTTTATTGTAAAGTGTTGATTTTATTTTTGAACCATTAAGTGTTGATGTTATTTTTGAAACCTTATTTATTTTGAAGTGTTGATTTTATTTTTGAACCC
>NW_006799941.1:1525563-1581928 GCF_000485575.1 Poecilia formosa
ATTTTAGTTGATAATTTTTACATCTATCATTTTTTTATATCCATCAAATTGATGCATACAAATATTACAAACATTTAGACAAAATGAATTTAAACAAAGTTTGTGCTGCTTCTTATGATTAAGTGATATTCAGTCCTATTTGGTTGATGGATGTCTGACTGTGACAGTGTTTGAATTTTTAATCTTTCCCACACTAAGTGCACCTGCACAGGTTCGCAAGTTTGGTGAACATTCCTCAAGGTAAGTTGTTGTCATTTAGAGCAACAAAGAGCAGACATCAGTCTGATGAGGGGACCGATGGCTGGAAAAGCAGAAGCGATAAAAGGAGGAATAGTGGGCTGGACATTGAGAAAGACTCCAGGGTTGGTTTGGATCTGAGCCTGGAGAGGAACTGCGGCTGACGACGGCGGGTGGAGAAACTGGAGAATGAGGGAAAGAAGGAGAAGATAGCAAAGTGGAAAAAAACGTTTTCGACTGAATAGCTGAGTTGTCGGCAGAAGATAGTGAAGAAGAAATGTTAGCAGTGAAAGAGTTGAACAAGCAGAAAGAGACTGAAGATTGAAGCCTTACGGATGTGTGTAGCTGGAGGAAGGAAGGAGAAGGAGGGGGCTTCTGTCGTATGAGCTTGCTGCTGGATGGATGCTGGAGAGTGAGGAAGGGGAGTAGGAAGAGGAGGAAGAAAGAGGGAGAGAGGAGGCTGATTAACCAGGGAGAGATTGGAGCCTCAGTGGCTTGCTTGCATTCGACCACACTCTTCCTTTGATGAGGGCTGGATCCTTAAGCTCAATCAGTCCCACATGAGTCCAACTGTGAGGAGAGGGAGACAGAGAGGCCAGAAGAAATGTTGGAGGGAGGCAGGGGGTGGTAAAGACTGTCAGGGAGAAGTGAGGAAGAGGAAGGAGGAAGGAGAAGATAAAGGAAGCATTGCGTGACATCAAGCCCTGGGGATGAATAAAGGGTGGGCGGGAGAATAAAATAAAGGAGGAGAAATGAAGATCAAGACATGGGGTATACTTAAAGAATAAGTAATAGAGAGGCTATTTTCCTTAAATGCTCTTTAAATACCCAACGTTTAAAATGCTTCAGTGGATAAATTAATCATTGTAAGTCGGGAGGAATCAGAAACAAAGCACACTGAAACGTAATTGTGCAAAAGTTTGCAATTTTTCTTCTTCTGTTTTGTGTATATATACTTGTATGCGTAGAAGACTGACTACTAACTTTATTCAACAACCTCATCAGACGATGAGGTTCAACGTCCTCAAAGTGACCAAGGCTGCTGGAGCCAAGAAACAGTTCCAGAAGTTTTAAACCAGTCCGACCAGCTTATCTCACTGTCTCATGAAGACAATCATGTTTTTGGGGGAAAAAAAAAAACTTTAAATATAATGCATAAACTACTCACCAGTCACTTTTTTTTTTTTTTTTTTTTTTTTTTAGATGTTCTTTCCAACTATTAGTTTGGACCTCCGTTTCCAGTCAGAACCACCTAAGTGAGAGGTGCCCAAGTCCAGTCATGGAGAACTTTTAGACACATCCTTTATCTAACACACCTGGATCAAATGAGTGGCTCGTTAGCAGGCCTCTGCAGAGAAGATGTTATATCCAGAATAAGATTTGGAGATACAGGATTAAATAGTGCTCTTAAAATAATTAATAAACATAATACAGGTTATTGTAATTATTGTGAAAAATTAGAAACAGTACAACATATATTTTTAGAATTGAATAAGTATGTTCACGAAAGAGACTTGTTAATTAGAAATTTAAATAGTAATAAAAGTAAATTAGACATAGATCATCTGGCAATGCAGTTTTTAGCAGTATTTCTAGTTTTCTAAGAAGAACGGCTATTATGGGGAGACTGTAGTAGTAAAAGCATCTGATACATACGCCAATCTGGAAGGTGTCAGTAATGCACCTAAAAGTTTTTGCCAACCACCATAAAAAAAGGGAAGAAGACGAAGGAGGGCCTCTGCAGAGCTGAGTTGCTGCTGGTGAGAGAATGATTTTTGACTTAGGCGTTTTGGAGCAGGAGTGCATCTAAAAGCTGCAGGGTGGTAGATATAAACTCAGAAACAAACTGTAATCTCATTGTAGTGCTACAGGTTACACATGTCCCTAAAATTGTCCTTAGGTTTGAATTTATACTTGGTTTTTTGTCAGGTGTGTAGTTGGGTCATCCTGCGATGGACTGGTGACATGTCCAGGCTTTACCCCGCCTCCTGCCCACACATAAGCACCAGCCCTGTGACTCTGCAAGGATGAGTGGGTTTGAGAGGCTATAGGCAGTGGATGGGTGGATGGCAATGTGCTACAACTAAAACAAAATGCATAAAAGCCCAAGTTTAGAAAAAAGAGTGAGCAACTACGTCACCACTGTCATTCTTTCTGTTGCAGAAAATATGGTCTCAAAAAAGGAACAATATTTTTGAAAGAGCGCATTATTCTAAATCTTGACAACTAAGTATTTGGCTTATTTCAATATATCATGTTTTAGTACATGTGAACAGTTTGATTTCTTTATGGCATCGCCTCATTTGCTTTCAAGGTACCAAAGATCTGTTTTGAAGCTTCAATAAGCTTGTGGGTCGACTGTCGATGTGGGTGTTTTTGTGCCCTCTTGTAAAACTGCGGAAGAAAGAGTTTAAAAAAGAGAGAGAGTTTGCTCACATGCTGTATGTGCCTAATCGTGTGACTGGCGTGTGGCATGGCGTCACTGCAGTGGATGAATGTGGCAGCATTTAGTGGTTCACCCGAAGCTCAGGTCTCCTTCTCTCTTTCCTTTCTCTTTTTCTCTCTTTCAACACCACATCAGCGCCAGAGGGCCGCGGCATCATTACCCCATCACTGCGTCTTTGCGCCAGAGGCGGAATTAAACCTTTAACAGCCCCATCTGCTGTCTTCTTTCCTCTTCGATGCAGCGTTCTGCAGGAACCAATTAATCACAGCAGCCATGAGGGCTGCAGTTAGTGAGTATTTAACGGAATAAAAACAACTTCAGTCTGCTCTGTAGATAGCTGTGTTGCCAGTGAATGTAAATGTTGGCTTTTCTAATGAAAGACTGTGAAACCAGTGGAATCTGATTGTCTTGTAGAAGGAGCATATGAACCTTGTTTTATTTGATGTGCTTCTGTGAAGGGGGGAGAGAAGCAGAGCAAAACTGGGTGATGCAATCAGGATGATAACCTAACAGGCTTCATGGAAGTAACTGTATATTCTCCAGTTGAATCCCCTCTGCCACTTGGCAGACGTATAGAACTGAGGTTGCTTTATTGGTTTCCCCTAATTGGTGCCAGTTTCCATTTCATTTCCAAAAATTACAGTGGCGTCCTGCTTGCTCTGCGTGCATGCATTCTGGGTACATGTAACAGAGACACACTGACAGAGAAATAAAGGAAAAGGGGGAATGAAGTGGAAAACGAGATGTAGAGGTAGCGGCGAGACACTGCTGTGCTGCTATAACCCTGTGATGACTGTTTGTGCTTTGTTCTGTTTATGTGTGTATAATGAGTCATCAGTGATTGGCCAAGTTGATGTGGTCAGCAACGGAGGCAGAGGGAACACTTTACAGTAAGTGCATCAATGGAAAAGAACTTCGCTGGGAGGGGAGAGGAGGGCGAGGTGGTGCAGAGGGGGAGCAGAGCAAGAGGAGCACACATCATTCCTCCAATTGTAGGAGTAAATTACACAAAAATACACAAAACTCACCACAGCCATGCAAGAAAGCCACCGTGACGGGGAGCCGGAAAAAAAAAAAAAGAAAAAAGAATACTTTGGATTTGGATAAACACACGTGCAGAGGCTGCAAGTAGAGTAAACAGGGCTCAGAAATTCAGTGTTTGGAGTAACTTTTGGAGCTGATCAGAAATAACAAGGAAAGTAAAGCAGCATTAGAAAACATTTGGATCTTCTGATGAAGGGCTTCTATTACACACAGCTGGAAGGCCTGAATAAAGGAGGATCCGTAGATCAACCGCTACTCCCTGCGACGCATTATTCAGAAGCTGTTCCCCTAAATGTGATAATTATATGCTTACCCATTCTCAGTGCAGCACAAATATACAAACCGTGCTGCTTCTGTTCGTCCTCCTTGTAATTCTTCTTTTATTTCCTCAAACACTTTAAGCTACTCTGTTATAACCCAGCTCCATTACGCCGTTAAGCAGTTGTCTGTCTGATTCCCGAGTCCTAAAGCCAGGACATGCAAGAATATTAAGCTCAGAAAATGTGATGCACCTATTTGGCAATGAATGTACATCTGGGCTTCCATCTGTGGATTGAAAAAACATGTAGGTGTGTGTGCATGTACATCGGTGTGTGTTTAAATGCGTGCATGTGTGTATGTGTGCTGGCAGGCCAATGCACCATTGTGCAGCAGCAACCACAGGCCCCCCCCTCCCACAACCCACCACAACAAAGAGCAATTAAACGCCGCTGCCTTGCCAGCTGAGGAGCCAACCGCCGGCCACACTTCCACAAACAGGCAGATCTATTTAAAACCAAAAGGGGAGAAGCAATAAAAGCCAACCTACCGAGAGCAAGCCCCTTGCTAGTCCCATTCCCCTGATTCAAACCAGAGGCTGGCTGGCTGACTGGCTTCACCCTGTCGCTTACTATCATTGTTCAGGCCGGATTACCGTCAGATATGCCGCTTCATTTGAAAGACTCTCAGTTCAATGCAATGCTAGCCATGTTTAATGTATATAAACTACTCAAGCAAGGGATTTTGACTTTAGCTTGATCAGGAAGTGAACTGAAACCGACTGAATGCCACTTTAGTTCTTTTTTTTTTGTGTCACAGGGCTTTGAGTAAGGAAAAAAAGAGTTCAGATGGACAGTGTTCCTTCAACGTCTGTTGATGTCAGACAATGACAGACTGCTGCTTAACAGGATGTGTACATGGAGTCGTACTGTTTGTTTGACCTGCCAAAGGTCGCGTTAAGGATTACAGCCTTTTGTTAACCACATTAAAACAGTGGAAATGGCAGCAAAAAGCTCACCGGCTTCTTTCATTCTCTCATTTTTTGGCGTCAGGCACCTAGCTTCTACTACATAATCTGTCTGCATTATGCACATTGTCGCCTATGTTGTAGTTACTCACTCATTCCTTAGATCTGAAGTGGTGATATCAGACATGTTAGAAGCTGTAAGAATGCATTATGAATTCAAAGTTCTAACTGTGGAAGTATTTTAAAATGAGTGAATAAATCTTGTTACATTGTAGTAGAAGTTGGCCATACTCCAGGCAATTCCTTTCTTCGAGTTTGCTCCTAAACACACATACATTAATGATGGTAAATAGAAGTATGACTATTTTTTGAACATCTCAGATTGAAAAAAACATAATTTACAAAAAGTAAGAGTACATTTTAGCATGCTTTCATTGTTTAGATTTTACGATGTTATGATACATTGTTCACAAAAACAAGCTTTGAGGAAAATTTACGAAGTGATAAAAGTACTAAATTTCCATAAACCTTTTTAATTCATGTCAACCACTCAACCCACTTAGACCCACAGTCACACAATCAAACACATATCCATACACTGATGCACAGATTGGTGACAGGGACTTGGAAATGTTTTAACAATTCTTCTTTTTATTTGTTGTAGAATAGCAATCTCAAACTACAATGTCATTTATAGGGATATTGTTATGAACCATTACAAATTGGTTCTTGAATTTCAAAGGGTTGTTCTGGATTTATTTTCTTTTTTACCTATTACAGAAAGATGCCATACTTGAGCTTTAGGGGGTTGCATATAATCAGATCTATGCTGTAACAATTTGCTTCGTCGGCTGATATGGCGGATCAGCTGATTGAGAGTTTGCTGTGATCATTTTAAAACTATATGAGACGTGAAAAGCTTTGGCACAGACCAGCTGCACAACTAATGCAACATATAAAAGTTTACCCCATTCTTGGCGGAGCTTGAATGGACTGGTGAGTTGCAGCTGATTGGTGGAGTGGCACAGCCGGCAGGCGCAAACAACACAACTTCCCATAAAACCACATACGCTGATCAGCCAAAAAACAGTACCAAAGTTGATGGCATCTTGTGAAATTGATTGACTTATTCAGCAGACTCATTGTCCACATAGAAATAAAAGAAAAACAAAGACATGATGTACAACAAGACTGTTAATCTGACAAAGTAAGAACATTTTCACTTTGAGTTGTTTAAATTGTAAAAGCGATCTGTGTGCATCTGTCAAGCTTGTTAACTTTCCACAACTTATCTAAGATTTATTTCATTTCCAACAAACTCAACATGGTATGACATTATTCTGCGGAACTATTGACCATAATTTTTCACAGAACAATTGCTTCAAAAGATTACCCAAAAGCTTTAGTAAAATAATACATCTGGGAGTTTTTTTTTTTTGTTTTTTTTTTTACATTTTTTACAATTACACAAGTAGGGAGCGGACACAATTAGGACTTATCATGTCAACACATTCTCCCACATGACCTGTTAATCTACGTAGCTCCTCTAGAGTTACCATCGTCTCCTTACTGAGTTTGTTAAATTAGGAGGATGTCATTTCTTTAGAGCTTGGGATTTTTTTATAATCTAACCCACTTTTTAACTTATCCACAGCTTTAACCCTGACCTGTCTGCTGTGTGTTCCGAAAGTTATAAAAAGTTCATATTTTAAATTATGCATGAATGAGCTCTGTTTTGTAATGAAATGAGTTTTGAAGGCAACAGATTGCAATGGATGTTATTTAGTCTGAAGAAGTAAAAGGGACTCAATGCAAATTCATTTGAAAACATGAAAATACATTTTCACAATTTTAATTAAACACCACTTTTGGTTGGTCTGTCACAAAAAAATTGGTCGAATCAAGTGATTGTAATGTGGCAAAATATGAAATGGTTTAAGGGGAATGAGTATTTATGTGTGCTCTGTATTTCAGCTTCAGATGAAATAACTCAAGTGATAAAGAACAATCTACATGGAGATCAGTGACTTAAAACCAGAAATATACAAAAGCTTTTTAGAATTAACATTAGCTCATGTGTTTCGCCTCTTTTCTAGTTTTTTAGACTCGTGTGCTTTGGTCCGAAGATTTTCTTTGATGCTTTGTTTCCTCTCTGACCCCAGTAGAGGGCAGGAGTGCAGGGACCTGAAGGAAGCATCCTTCCCTTGGCCCAGCCCAGCCCACTCTAGCCCGGCTCGGCCTGGGTTCAGCGTGGGCCACATCGCGGTGTCTTTGGTCAGGCAGCCTGGAGCCCTTGGGCGCTGGCAAGGGGTGCGGGCGTCCGGGAGGGGCCCCCTCAAAAGCCATCTACGAGGGGCCACACCCACACGGCCATTACGGTGTAGGCTGTTCTGGGCTTCTCCCGAGGCCGCCCGCCTGCCATTTTTAGAGCAGCAACACAGTAGACCACATACTGTGGCTTCAGGCAAGTGGGGGGAAGGAAAGGTTTCTTCTTTATTTTCAGTCAAAGCGCCAAGGGCTTTGGGAGAATTTCTACAATTGCTCTCCAGTAGAAAAAGTTTGTCAAGAGGAACATGTTTATCTCAGTTTCACTTGGAAAAAAAAAAAAGAACAATCAATGGCTTTCAGAGTTAGAACCCAAAGTTTTGTCCAGCAGCATCCGGTGGAAATCGAGCCCTCAGTACCTTTAATTGGACTGTTTTACTTGTGTGGTTTGGTCTTTCTCTTGGTAATAAAAGAATAGATGAGCCGAAAGCATCAAGCTCAACTCCAAGATTTGGAGAAGCGAGTTACGGTTGGTTTACACAGTCCTGCACAGTCTCAGTGTTTTTCAGGAGAGTATGTGGGTGAAGCATTGGGTGGTCTGAAGTGGAGAAGACTTGAGCTTCCTCTTGCTCACATATGGTGCGGGTTGGCCTTTTTGTTTTGATTTCAGGGGTTTTAGGTTATAAGAAAGTAAGTCCCCTTTAGGTACAACCTGCTTATTTTACTTACCTATAATGTAATTCTATTTCTGTGTACGGTTTCTCCACTCCTTCTGCAGATTCTCCAAGTGTTTTCAGACTTTTCCAATTTGAACTCACGCCACATTTAAGTGTGAACATTTTGCGTTACATCAAGCAAAAAGGTTGATTTAAGCATCAAGCCCTTTTCTTTTAGTGTTGTTTTTGCTCATTTTCATCATATACTGTCTTATTGTTGAGCACAGCCCTATAAATCAAAATAATCAAGAATGCTTAACTGATTTTCCACACAATTTCTCAGTTGTCTGGAACATCTGATACTCTCAGTCACCCGACTGAAATGTAGAGACAAATGTACTCTTTTGACCCACTTGAAGATCTTATCCCCCTCCTGCAGTGCAATGTGTCTGTCATAAATAAACGATTGTTCCAACCCCCCAAACCACATCGTTATGGCTCGAAACGATCTAACGTAAAGCTTTGAACAATCGTCTGCAAAGGAGCTGGAAAAGATGGAGGCTTTGTCTTGTGAGTGGCAGACCACAAAACTGGAGTGGATCTCTGAGGGAAAAAAGAAATGCAATACAGACAGAAAAAAATTGAAGAAAAAAAAAAGAATGCCTCCACTAAAACCAGTTTTAGTAGAGGCATTCACCACGTCGTGTTTTGCAAGATGAAAAACTTATGAAAGTGTAGATTTATAAGTATGAGCTGACCTGTTGGTGAAGAACAGGTCAAGACAGAGGGAAAAGTCAAACTGTTTTAAAGCCTCGAATGTCTCGATTCTGAGAAATTAGAATTAAAAAAAAAAGTACAGATGCTAATTCTGGATTTATTGCAATAAGGAGGGAAGTTCATTAAATGAAGAGAGCGGAAATTATTTCCAGGGTGACAGAGAACCAGAGCTGACTGCTGGTGGCACACACACGACACATGGAACAGATCACACCATGCATGGAGCTGGATTTGCCCGTACAATATAAAGAAACCCAAAAGAGAAAACCTCAATTTACTCCCTTTAAAAAAACCCTTCCTTCTTTTCTGGCGAGGCTCCACCAAGAAGTAATGAGCTCCCACCCAAACCTCAGCAACAGCTGCTGTCAGGGTCTGGGGGCACTGACTAAATAAATCTGAATCGGCGGGGGCAGAGGGTAGGGTGGTCTGCTGAAGCTGGTGGAAATAAGTGAGCATAACTACAGAGATTGTGATGCAAAAATAAATGAATACACCTGAAAAAGCACAAAAAAATAAAAAATAAATAAATAAAAACAATAAATCTAAAAATAGAAGAAAAAAAACCCCTGAAATTATAAAGTTATTTTGATCCCTACAACACTTACTTTCCACTCACAGGAGCTAAAATGTCAGTGTTTTATAATTTAAAAAAATTAATTTTGATAAACTATCTCAAAAACTTGTTTCACATATATAGTTGAAGTACATAATTTTTACATTGAAGTTAAAACAAATATATTTGTAAGAGGGGAAAAAACATGAAGAATAAAAAGCTACACTAATCTGGTTGCATAGATGTTTTTAAGCTATTGCGCAACTATTTTTTACTTCTAGTTCAGTATTCATTATTGATTTCCCAGTATTCTTCACATTTCTTGATTAAGAAGAAAATTCAATGGAGTTTAAATAAAAAAAAATATACAAAGAACAATTGAAAAAAATCTTCTGAGTTAGATCTCATTGAAACCAAATGGGAATATTTTGTTCCAAAAATTATGCAACGTTTGACAAAAAAATCAAACACAATACATCCTAAAAGAGCACAATATCTACTTTGCAGATGTAACTAAGGCTGTTGTCAAGGTGAAACAGGTTAAATTATGCAGGATAAATGACGCAAATGCTAATGCAATACAAATGCTAGATCAAGGTAGAGCTGAGAAATCATTTAGTGAAATTATTCAGTTAAAAATATTATAATTTTTTTTTTGTTTTATTCTAAAATCTTTGCTCCTTACATCTTAAACATTTCATATTTGCCACAGTAAGAACACAATTTTTGTCATTTCTTAGGGAAATAAAGACCTAGAAAAAAGACGAAATATAACTCCGATAGTCATTCTCATGCCATTGCAGACAATAACACATTTGTTTTGTAAAAACTCCTTCACAACCAAGACAAACAATGCTTAATCTTTCAAATAGCCCGTTTAAGTATTTAAAAAGTACAACAAAAAAAGGTCCTGATTATTTGTTCAGAACTCACAGGTTTTGTGTTGTTGTTGCTGTTGTTGTTGTTGAAGCACCTCTTTAATTGCCTTGGTGTTTTTTTTTTTTAGGTTTTTATTCAGAAAATATGAAATCTGAAATTTCAGTTTTAGAAAATACGTTGTACAGCCAGTCAAACAACCTAAGCACAAGATTCCCTTACTCTCAGTTTCTGTGAGTGTTAGCCTCATAATCCATCACAGTAAGTTTAAGTTCCTGTATTTTTGGACCAAGCAGCAGTGGCTCAGTGAACATCACAGGTAAGAATAGGTATGGTAAAAGTCAACAATGGTGGCTCCAAATTGTTAAGTTGATATAGCTGCAGCAACAGTTGCCAGAAACGTGCAAGTCTTTTGTTCATTGGAACAAAGTTACCAATATTGACTTTCAATGAGCCAAATTTTTTGGGCCAAAAGAGGGAAAATCCTGAATTTGTAAAAGCATTTTGAAATGAACTTCCATTAGTATGCTTTTTGAGATTTTGGTTCACTTCTTTTGGAACCAAATAGCAAAAAAGTTTAGTAATCATATATTTTTTAATCATGGAGAAGAACAACAGTTTATTATTCTTTTTATTTAATTTTATCTACACAAGACTTTGCTAAAGGAATATTTTCTCAGTTTTTCAGTAGCTGTTGAAGAAAAATATCCCCCCAGCATCATGCTTCCATGTAGGTGTTGTGTTCAAGGTCATGTACAATGTCAGTCTTCCTATGGTTCCTATTTACTTTTAGCCCCAAAATGCCAGTTATCTAACACATTTTCAGCAAATCTGCATCCTTTGAGTATATACACAGCATTTACTCTTGCAAGTAAGATAATCTTGTGCTTAGGTTGTTTGACTGGCTCTACAACATGTTTTCTGAATCTGAAATTTCAGATTTCATATTTTCTGAATCAGCAACACATAATTACAGTAGACTTGGTGCTAATCGTTTATGTAATCCCAGTCTAAATTTGAACCCACCAGTCATTTCCACCACACACCTCACCACTGTCCCTCTGTGGGTGTATTTAGGCTTAATGAGGAAATCACAGAAAAGAAGGAAAATAAAATAAAAATAAAAACCTAAAAAAACACCTAGGCAATTAAAGAGTTGATGAGAAAAAGAAACAATTTCTTGCCGTATCCATCTATTCTTTCTTATAGTTCTAAATATGTTCTAAATAAACCATATCGCCCCTCAGGGTAAGAAATAATATGTTTTATTTAGAACAAATAAAAAAAAACAAGAATACATACATATGTACATACACATACATAATAATACTACCAGTAGTGTCAGAAAAACTTGAATGATTTTCTAGCAAACATTTTTGATAAACTGCAGGAATAAAATTACTTTCTGAGGTTCAAGTTGAAGTCATGCCACCAGACTTCCAGAAGTTGCCAGTACTTCAAAGCTCTATGTAATTATTCTTAAAAACATTTCATATTCTGTCACATACTTTTTTTTATAGAGCATGTTAAAAGTTTATTCTAAATGCAAGCTAGTAAATCTTTTGATCTCACAGTTATAAAACACATAATTCAAATGAAAATAACTTTTTTTGGTCTGTTTTTGGATTTAAATCTGACATCAAAAGTTAATATAAGTTTAATCGTAACTACGTTAAATGCTAGATTTGTTTATCTTCATGCTGCTTACTGGACACCCAGCAGAGTCCAGTCAGAGTCGTGTCTCGGGAGTCCCTCTCATTTTGCATAACATGTATAAAGAGACATTGAAAGACACTGTCATTGCTACTATTGCACCATGCTGAGCAATTGCATGCATGACGCCTGTTTGGGTCATTAGACGGCCACAGGTCTCGTCAACAGACAGCGAGATTACAGGCCAGATGTCAGCTTGTATACAGCATGAAGGCGGCTCACTGGGATTTGTTTAGGGGTAAATGGACTTTTGTATTCCTAGAGCTGATACTTGCTTGTAATACTGTGAATAACAAACAGGACATGCACTATGTTGCGTAACATACTAGCTTAATTATCATTTTGAAAACAGTGAGTGTTATAAATAAAAGTAAAAACACTACCTCAAAATATGATGTAGGGTTGTTTCTTGTAACAGAGATATTGTTCATCCGGTTCATAATTCACAAGTATTAAGAAGGATGTAGAAAACTAAATTTTATTTTTTTTAATTTGCATTTTCTTTTTATGTAGGTATAACAGTTGACAAGAGAAGATGCGGGTTGTTGATTTACATAAATAAAATATTTGATTCTGTCTGAAAGGAGGATACAAACAATGTGGGTTATTCTATTTATCATTAACACTTAAATCAAGAGTTAGAGAAAGACTGTAACTATGAATGAATTAATGTAATCAAGTATTAGAAACCGCACAAAAAGGCATACAATTGAGACAGTGGTCAGTCCTCGGTTCTGACATGTCAGGGCAAGACTTCTTGTAGCTCCTGTTTCTCTCCGTCAGTGCCAGAACACAGCTGCCTGTCAGCAGCTACTGGGGAAGAAGTTACTGTTTGCTTGTTTCCACTGAAAGAACTATAAGAACAAGTTATGTGTTCACTTGCCTCAGAACATCTGTGTTTTGCTGAAAGCCAACGCCCTTTTCCATCTGTGTTGGGAACAAAGCATGCATCATCAGCAGGGGGCCTTACACAGCACAGAAGACGAGCATAGCAGCAAGATGATGGACGCCGGTGGAAACATGCAACACCTGATCAGCCATCGGAGGCAGATGCGAGCCACTTTCAGCTGACATGCAATCATTTTATTGAACTTATAAAAGACTAAAGGCTTTCAGAAATTTTAAATTAACAACATAAAATAATGTATATGAGATATATAACTTACATGTTCAGAGGAGACTGTTTTCCTAAGAACTTCAGAGTCATAAAAATATAAATATTTTGAAAAATAAGATATTATTATGGCTTAAATTGGGGGTATGTAGCTTTTATTTAAAAAATAAAGTTTTTTTTGTTTTTTTTTTACATATTTATTAAAACTGTCACTATCCTGACAGGATAATATGAGAGATAATCTGGGAAAAGATAAAGCTCTTCCACTCCTCACAGAGTTACTATTGCCATCTGAAGAAATGCCCCCAGTCAAAAGCAACCAATCAGAGCCAGTATGAAGGTGTTAGTGCTGTCAATCATCCTCGTGTACCAGGAAATCCTTCATCATTGGTGACCATGCTGACTAGCCCTGCTGACGGGATGACGTTGTTTTCTGTCAGGTAGCATGTGGGAGGGCATGCGCAGCGTGTACATGAGCATGACTGATGGCGCTAAAAACCTCCTCCTGGCTCTGATTAATTGTCGTTGACTGAGCTGTGTTTTTCTGTAGTTGGCAGTGGGAGAACTAGGAGAAGGCAGAGAAAATCAATTTTGTCACAGATAATCTGTCTCATACTCTTCTGTCATGACAGAAGCAGTTTTAGCAAATATGTAAAGCATATATTTTTAAAAAAGTGACATACCCCAGGTTGAAAGTGTGAAGAGCCTTAGTGAAAGCAGTTAAATATGTTTGAATGGTCATGTCTGAGGTGTTGGTGTAGACGCTCCTTGCTTCAGCTAATTATCATGATGCATAAAACATGTATTCACTGGTGGAAACGCAGTCTGCTGGTGGTGAAATTCTTTGAAACCACCAATATGGCTTAATGGAGGGAGAGAGCAGTGAAGCAAAGAGGGTCATTATTAAAAGCATGTCATTCCTTTTCATGTATGGCCTTATGAGAGAGCAGAAAACCAGCATCTGATGCCAAAATCAGCATCATCATCAGCATAAATGAACATGAAATTTGATGCTCTGTTGTATAACCTAAAACCCAGTCTCGCTGTCTATTTGTCTCCCCCTCGCCCTCTCCGTTTCTCCCCCATTTCTCTTGCTTCCCCATTTTCCGTTGACAAGCTCTCTGAATCTTTGACCACACAGCCTGGAAAAATAGCACGGAGTCATGCTGCACGGCAAGTCTATCCCTGACCCTGATTCCCCCTCACCACATTTCCATCAGCAGCAAAGTAAAACACATCTAATCATTTCAATTTTCCCCCTCTGTTGCAGTATTATTAACAATGTTAATTTTCTGAGGGCTGCCGCCTGGAGGGGAATGTCAAGGGAAATGCATTATGGCAAGATATTCCATTGATCCACCATTATGCACACTTTCATCGTCCCTGTAATGGCCTAATGTTACCGAGAAAGCAATTTAGCACAAATGTAAAAAACAGCAGGCTATTCAGCCTGAAAAGAAAAATACATTAGAAACTTTTTATGCGGTGTCAAGATGTAGATGTCATCTAAGATTTGAAGATTTTCCTTCCTTTGAGTCGTACATGTTTGCTCAGCTTTTCTGAATTAGAACCACTATGGAAATGAGCAGATTTCTGATGTGTGCACAAAGAATAATTGAAGCCTAACATGACAACACGTCAGCGCTAGGTGCTACAACATGCACGGGAGTCATGGGGAAGAAGCCAAGTGCACCTTCGTCAGTGCACCAAACGTCAGCAGAAAGACAGGACCAGAATGGGCTGTGGGAGGAAGATGGAGGAGCTGGAGAGAATCTACACATTCATGGAGAGAACACGCAAACTCAACTCAGAAGGTCCTGAGGCAGGATCCGAAGCCAAGACCTTCTTGTTCTGAGGGAACAGTGCTAACCACTAAGCCTCCACGCTGCATGATTTGTTCTATTTATGTTATTTTGCATGACCTGAATTAGACCCTTGGTATACCTTGATACTTAGTCTTTACTGCACTGGAAATACTTTTAAAGTGGTTGATGGAACTTACATTTATATTTTGCAAACCTAAGCTTTAAAAGATAAAATAAAAATGTAATTTGAAGTTAAATATTTGCTTGACAAAAACCTTAGTGATTTATAGGAACCAGAACTTTGAAAGGCAGCTGTGGATTTTAGGCTGCCTTTTTTCATAGAAATAAATGTTTAAAAGACGCTGCTAAATTTTAAAGTCATGACAGATTTCAGCCACACAGCTGCCAGTAGCAGCTCAAATGTATTTTTCCACAATTAATTGATAAATCTTTATCTTCCCTGCCTTCGAAGTCAGCAGTACTAGCAAAAATGTAAGAGAAAAAACATTAAAAGCTATTACTAGCACTGTGGATCTGTAACTGTTTCCTTGAACACTTATAGATCCAATTTACATCCAGAAATACAGAACATAATTAAATAAATCCAGCAGAATCCTTTGATTGTGCATAGTTATAAAAACAACTGTATACAGTTCAGTTTGAAACTTGTTGCAATACCATACAGCTAAATAAAGCTTACAATGACAACTGGGGAAAGTTGTCCAAGCATCCCTAGCAGATTGCCCTGAGTCACAGACTTTTTAGCAAGACCTCATCTTGAGCAAGCATGTGGCAACAGTGGACAGTTGATTGCATAGAGTTGAGTCATCACAAGGTGGCCAAACTCTCCATCAGTTTTTGTTACTTAGCTTTCTACACACTCCTGGTTTGAGAAAAGAGATGATGACAAAGACCAAATGATCCAGAGGAACTCTGTGGCATATGGTTCATTCAGAACAAACAGGAATAAGTGTGAACAAGTGCACTTGTATGTTGTAGCACTGTGATTTTTTATATTAGTGAGGTGTATGTAGCAAGCATTACTGTTCTTCAGTTATGCCATTTTTGTCAATATTTTTGTAATTCTGGAAAGCTTTTTTTTCTTTCTTTGTGGCCTCCACTCCAAATTAAACACTTTCAAAACGTTCAACATGCTGATGTCACATTTACCATCAATTCTCCATTAAGCATCCAGCCACATGCACGAAGAAAGAACTAACTTTCTTTTAGAGCATTTTAAAATAAAGTTCAAAGCATTGTCTATTTCATATTTAAAAATAGAGGCATGGTAGTTGACATTAAATAAATACTGTTTTCTCTATTTCATCCACCTGGTGTTTATGAGGTATCTTTGCAGCAGAAACCACCTGGGATATCCGATACTACCGTATCTACATAAACATGCCCACCCAGTGCTCCAAGAACCCCCAAGCCTGGAGCGCCCTTACCCAAAAATCCCAACCACACCGGGAAGAAAACAGCAAATAGAGCAGAGAAAGCTTTTTGATGAGGACGTTATAGGAGCGTAACACGTTCTCTAATTATAGATCTCACTTGCTCTCTTTTGAAGACAACAGTAAATGCGAACACGCCACGGTTTTAGATTACGACGAGTCTTATAAAATGGGGAAAAGCGTCCCTTTGCGGGACCACTTTGCAGCAACTTCGAAGGCTTTTTTGATTTACCTCCCCTGTCATTTCATCTAAATGTAAAACATTAATGAATCCTACACAGAAAAAAAAGAGGAAAATTTCACTTAAAGACTGATGCCGGTGACAGACGGTAAGTCAAATGAGAGGGGAGGGAAATGCCTCAAAAAGTGTGAAAAGATTGCCACGTAACACACGCATTCATCAGGATTTGGCAAGATTAAACCAAGATGGATGGACGAACAGATAGATAGATAGATAGATAGATAGATAGATAGATAGATAGATAGATAGATAGATAGATAGATAGATAGATAGATAGATAGATAGATGAGAGTGTGTTTATGATTGCATGCAGCAGCCTTTGTTCTTTCGTTCACACCACTTCTGGAAGAAGAAAGCGAAGCAATGAAGGTCAGTTGCAGAGCAGGCTGCCAAATATAGCCGCTGTGTTCATGTGAGGGCCAGACTCTCCAGAACGACAAGCCCTGCTCTGACCATGCCCTGTAATTGAGGAGAAAATAAGGACAGAAATTATATGTTTATTTTTGACAACAATTTTAATCTTCTGTGCTCTCCTTCAGAAAATGAGACGCCTACAAAAAAAGGCGCTGAGAATCTGTTTTCTGCTCGTAGGCTCAGAGTTCAGTTTTTGAACTTTTTGGTGTTGCAATAAATTAAATTCTCAAGAACAAACCTTGTTTGGTGCTTCGAAAAATATTATTTCATTTTGAAGCCTCAAAAATAATGGAGATCAGTTTATTTCAGGAAGATTTTACAGTGTAGTTTGAGGTTGTTCTCAAACATGTAATGACAGTATATTTGCCACAAAAAAAAAAAAAACTTTGTTATGCATCGCTTCAAATGAGCAAAAGTTCAGCGTTCTTGTTGGACAAAGATCTTAATGTTATCTGTCTTTTTTTTGTATTTGTTAAATTGCTACTATGAACATATACTTCAATTCCTACACATTATTTAAAATAACAGTGATAACAATTTATTTGAAAATCTTAATAAACTGTTGACTATTTAGGTAACTTAAGGCTAAATATAATGTTTTATATATACCAGTTTACATTTTTTTTTTTTTAATAAAATACATATTTAAAATTGTGGAAAAAAAATAATCTGCCTTTACAGATGTCCTCTGTTTTTGCTTTGTTTTTTCAAAATGTTTCAAAAAAAAATGTCTACATAAGACAAACATATCCTGAGTAAATGCAACATTTCTTATCCTTCTGACTACCAGGAAAAAAATAGTCCAATCACCATTTTTTTTTAATCCCACAGTCTTTGTAAGGTAATAAAAGGTTTTATGCACTTACTATGTCTCTTCCCATAAAATGTGTTATTACTGATGAACGCCATTTTTATGAATTAGAAAAAGGTACGCACAAAAGTCCCACCCGTTCACATGTGGTATCATTGAAAAGCCCTAAATGTCCTCTCCAGATACCAAAAGGAATTAATTCAGTAGAATGCAGGGGGTGGGAGACATTCAAGTTTAGAAATGTCCTCTACAGAGGACAAAAATGAACTACTGGTAGTCAGGAGGATACGTTAAGTGAAAACATCTTTCCAAATCAGCTGGTTATAAAGATGTAATAACTGGTTGTGCTTCCCTTGGCTGTAACAGCTGCAGTCAAGCGTTTGCGATAACTGGCAGTGAGACTTTCATATCTCTGTTCTCCCACTCTTCTTTGCAGAATAGTTTTACTTCAGCCACATTGGAGAGTATCCCAACCTGTTTTACATCAAGCCACAGCAACTGAATCAAACGTAAGTCAAAATTTTACAAGGCAGCTTCACAACTTTCATTTTGTTTTTTGCAGTGCAATCAGAGCTGGGTTTACTGGTGTGCTTTGGGTCACTGTAATGCTGGATGACTAAAATCACTAGCTAACAGTCATAAACTGAAAGACGTTTTTCACAAGATTTGTTGCTTAAGAGGAAACTTCAGTTCAATCAATTACAGCAAATCGCTCAAGCAAAGCAAACCCAGGCAATCCCACAACCACCACCATGCTTGACTGAAGGCGGAATCTTTTTCTGAAAAGTTGTGTTCATTTTTTTTCCCAGATGTAGTGCTAACACTATGCAAAAAGTTCCATCTTTGTCTCATAAGTCCACACTGTATTTTCCCCAAAGACTCTGTGATTATCATGACAGTTTTTATAAATGTGAAACAGGTTTTTGTAATTGGTGTTCAGATGTTGTTGTGTCCTAAATTCAGAGCTTAATCTATAGCATTGGTGCAGCTATGCCAACAATGCCATAGCTGTTGTCCTGGATTATTTTGTGTTCTTCCAGATAAATTGTGGACGCACTAATGGAGTAATTTAGATTGTAAAATTCATGGTCTCCACTCATGGGAAGGTGGGCTCACTGGAGTCCCAAAGCCTCAGTGCTTTGTAGTTATAGGCTGAAAGAGATCAAGAAGACTCTATGTTATGGATTCCAGAGTTTCTTTAGATCAGTTCCTGATTTTTGAGAGCTTTTAATCTTCTTGGTGCTGCCAGACAGGTTTTACTGACACGTTTTGAGGTCTTTTTCTTCATATCTGCCCATTTTCAGGCCTTGGTTTACCTTTTGAACTCTAAAATAAATGTTGTTAATCACATGACTTAGTAATTTAACATTTTCACACTGGCCACGCTGGTTTGGATGGCTTTTTATCCTTAAATAAAAGAGCTTTTTGAAACTGTTTTCATATTTAGTTTTAAGTTAGTTTGATTATTTGAAGAGTTACAAAAAAGATCTGTTAATGTGTCTCTCTCTTGCATAGCTAGACAAACAGACAGATAATTTTTTTCTGTTGTTTACTCGAACATTTGTTTCATTTCTAATGAACCTCCAACATATAAAAGGCAATCTTTCCCGTCGTTTCCGCTTCTTGATGTTTGAATTTATTTTTAATTACTGTGATAATCTCCTTTTTATTTTATTTAACGACTTAATCCTTTTCTTCTCGACTTGCCTCTGTAGTGCAGCCTCTTTAACCATCGCACTAATGTCTGAAAATGCAGTTAACTACATTTGGGAATATTGGAAACAGAGAGAGGTTTTGAACCAGAATAATAAAACCTCGGATATGGAAACCGCAGTCTTGCTCAACTTAATTTCCTTTATTTGTGTGGCGCAGTCGTTCCCGACTCACAGAAAACGCACACGTTTCACATTTATTTCTCTGTAAGTTGCGGAAAAAGTTTAAAACGCGCAGTGAAAAATAATTTTAGGAAGAATACGTTTTCTTCTTTGTTCAGACTCCAAAGGACTAATCTCAGTTGGGGAAACAATAAATGAAACCGAGAAATTGAATTAAAGTCCATATGGTGATTGATGGGTAACCCGTCAACTCACACAGAATAGGGAATTGAAAACTGATTTTCTCTTTTGGGGAGGTGGGATGTCCTCGTTTTTTAAGCCACCAATCTCCGTCCGTTTCCCTCCATCTTTTGGGGTTTTTTATTGCCTCTTAGCAAGTCTTCAAAGAGCCCAGAGCCTATAATTAGGGGGCGGGCCCAGAGCGCCTCAAAACGCTTCCCCGCATTGGAGCCCGACTCCATCCAAAGTGTCCCGGGACTCAGAGCTGCGCCTCTCCCTCTGCCCTCAGCTTCCTAAAGGATTTAGTTTCTCAGGGATGGCCGCATCTGTTCTGGAGGTAGGGAATGTAATTGTAAGTACATTTTCTTCTTTTTGTTGTTCTTTTTCTTCTTCTTGAAACAAACCAAACTTGATGATGAGAATATTGTTACGTCTTTATTCTGAGATTTTATTGATGTCGCGTTATTAGGACACGCTGTGTTGCATGAATGTACGTCCTGTTACGTCAGGTATTACTGAAGAAAATCTAAAATATTTAAATCAATGCAACAGTTTCAATCGGGAAGAAAGTTTACAATTTACATTTGGGCTAAGCTTTATACGTCTGGGAATAATATTTTCTTCAGTATAGTCACTCCTACAGAAAATAGAGATTTAAACAATTTAAACAATTATTTAATTTAAACAAAGTTATTATTTCCCGTGGCTTAGACAACATCTACTTAAAAGGTTTAGAAAACCATCTCTATATATATATATATATATATATATATATATATATATATATATATATATATATATATATATATATATATAATCTTTATAAACATGGTAAAATATTATAGCAAAATTAAATCTATTCTGATCAACCCTATTTTATTCAGATTTTATATCATAATAATGTTAGTTAGGTGGTTAATCTAAATTTAAAAAAAAATTCCACCTTTATATATTTGTTGTCTATATTTTTAAAATTGCTAGAGTACAATATAATCGCAGAAATTATGCAAATGCATCAATGCAGAGTTGGTTTGTGTCAGTTACAAAGAAATAAAGAAACATTTTTAAAAATACAATATTTTCATCTGTAAAATGTTTTATTTTAAATGGTTAATTGGGCATCCTCAACATTATTGTAATTAAGGAAAACCAAAATTATTTGAGTATTTTGTATGTGTGGGATTTTATAGAATAATGAGTCCACAAATTTGAGTCTGCGTGTTGGAAACATTAAACAGTTGTTAAGGAATTTTAAGCACCATTAATTGTAAATTCAAGAGCAGCTTGTTAAAAGAGGCTTAAAATCAACCATGCATGATCCAGTGATTTATCAGAACATTTACAAGTTTGAGTATCGGCTGCCTTGACCTCTTTGTAAATGTTGAGAGCAGAAAAAAAGCCAAATGTGTCAGTCAGAAATCCGTTTTTTATTAGAGCTGACACTTACAGAGGCTGTGGCAAGCAGCCATATCCTGCAGACAGATCGTTTCACTCTCCCCCCCTTGTCTTTTTTTTCTTTCTTTTTTTACTATTTTGGTCTCCAGGAAGACGCACGCTATGGATCCAGTCCTCTGGCTATGTTAACTGCTACCTGTAACAAGTTCGGTAGCACCAGCCCCATCAGGGATTCAGCTACACCCGGAAAAACCGGCAGCTCTCCAGTGAAGAAGCAGTACACCATGACCTCTGACCTTCAGACAGCAAAGAACGGGCGGGTGTCGGACAGCAGTGGTCTGACGGACTCCTACACCGGCTCTTTCACCACAGCTGGAGGAGGTGGTGGGCTGCTGAGTCCCACTGGAAGCCCTCCACCGTCGGCTGGGGGGTACACATCAGAGTACAACCCTTTCTCCCACTCCTTCCAGACCTCTGTGTCCCAGGACCCGTCTCTTTTAGTGTCCAAGACCCATGCTACCCCGGCCGACTGCCTCACCAGTGTCTACACCTCTCTGGATATGACACACCCGTATGGCTCCTGGTATAAGGCTGGGATCCACCCCGGCATCACTGCTGCTCCAGCCAACGCCACTTCCTCCTGGTGGGACGTCCACCCCAACTCCAACTGGCTGTCAGCGACACAGCCCCAAGCTGATGGGAGTCTCCAGGCTTCACTTCAGCCTGTGGCCCCACAGGCATCCCTGAGTCCCCAGCTCCCGAGTTACAGCTCCGACTTTACACCACTTAACCCAGCCCCGTACCCCTCTGTTGGACTGGGCTCATCCTCACACCTCCTCCAACCTTCCCAGCACATGTTGCCCCAGGACATGTACAAGCCCAAGCCTGTGTCAAGCGCTGGGCTAATTGAGAATTCAATGGGCCTAAAGCCTGCTAGGGGATCGGGAGGCTACAGCGGAGGGGCTACACCCAGCCGGTCTTCATGTGACTGCCCCAACTGCCAAGAGCTGGAGAGGCTGGGAGCGTCTGCCGCCTCCCTGAGAAAAAAACCTGTGCACAGCTGCCACATCCCAGGCTGTGGGAAAGTCTATGGCAAGGCTTCCCACCTGAAAGCCCACCTGCGCTGGCACACTGGCGAAAGGCCTTTTGTGTGCAACTGGCTGTTCTGCGGGAAGCGCTTCACCCGCTCTGATGAGCTGGAGAGGCACGTGCGCACCCACACGAGGGAGAAGAAGTTTACCTGCCTGCTATGCAACAAACGCTTCACCCGCAGCGACCACCTCTCAAAGCATCAGAAGACCCACGCAGACTCCGCAATGCAGGGCAAAACTGTAGCCGTGGAAGGAGATACGGACCCTCGGACCGAAGACACATCTGAGCTCAACTCCAACGCCGTGCCAACCAATCCTGTCGCTGACCAAATCGCCAACGGGGATGAGAAGACCACCACACCTAATGGAGTGGAAAACAGCAGTGGTTTGTTGGAAATCTGACTGCCTTAAGTTTTTCCTCTAGCATTCTCTCCTTTTTGAAATAAAAACAAACTATAAACTGCAATCGAAAAGAAAAATTATTCAAGACAACGTTTGGACTCAATATAATAAATGACTGAGCGTGCAGCAACCACATGCAAGTCCAAGAAAAGGCATGCAAGCCTGCATCCATACTACCAAAATTGTATGCAGACACACTGCCAAATACACAACCAAAACCTTGATGTATATGAGCACAAATATTCCACGCACACGTGCACAATTTGCATGCACAATAATAACTATGAGCAAATGCACAAGCATATATAATGCATTCATGTATGCATGGGCACCCGCAAAAAGTGTTCCTGCTCAGACCCACATACGAGTAAACATTCTCATGTGGACATTTAGCAGTCTGCACACATTTTCTGCCTTTTAAATGAGACAAACCACTGGGGAAATGTAATCTGCAAAAGCAGAAGGAAAAAAGCTCCAAGGCTGCAAAAGGAAAGAACAAGACTTATGGTCGGGATGACGGAGTTGATGAAGCATTGCATGCCTGGAGTGAAAAAAAAAATCTGATATAAAACTGCACTCTGATACTTATTCAATATTCCTGAAATGGACAATCTCACATAGAGCTACTTGTTGTCAGAGACGCCGTGATGAAGGTGTTGCATTGTATTTGCTGTTCACTTCCTACTTTGTCTAATTTAATTTCATATTTACATGAATAGTCTAATTTATGTTTTAAATTATACAACAAAGGGGATTATCTTACATGTTGTGGGACATATTATACCTAAAGGGAAATGAATGGTTGAAGCTGGCCAAGAAGGAAAAATATGGTGCATTAAATTAAGATTTTTTTTTTCTTATTTATTAGTTATGAGTTGGAATTTAGGAAGTATGTTATTAAAGTTTTATTTATAGATCTTGAATCTTTTGTGTGCATTACCTAATTCTGTAACATTTCTCATTGTGAATTCTTCCACACCATGCAAAGCAATGAATAAAAAAGGGTTTCCTGGATTGTTTAAACATACTATATGTAATAATAACAATATATAGATTTTGTTAGGTGATATTTTTCTACTTTTTTTTATGCCTTTTCTATTTTTCCTCATGAAAAGATGTTTATTTTACTGCAGCTGGCAAAAAGATTTATCATTTGGTCCACACAGGAGTTGCCAGAGTTCGCTGTCTTGTTGTGAAATGTGTTTAGAAGAGGCTGTAAATAGTGTTAAAGCAGAAAACCTCAGAAATGTACACATGTACGTTGAAAGATTCCTGGAGCAGAATCATGAATTTATGGTGCTTTCAAGAGTAGACAAACTGAAAACAAGTATTTTATTTGATGGTTTTATTTTCTATTCAAAAGCATTCTGACTTGATTGATAAATAAACGAATAATTAAAAATATGTCATTCCTTTTGCATTAACTTCACTCCTCTGTGCTTCATCCTAAATCCCTCCAATCGATGAGCTTCTTTCCACATCCTTCTACATCCTTAGACCCAAGCAAATACTTTCATTATCTTTTACAGTAAAAAAAAACAACAACAAAAAAACAAAGCCATTCACTGAATTGAAGTCTTGACTCGACACAATGACCCCCTTTCAGGGAGCCACTGTAGTTACACTCAGGACAATTATTCCACTCTGCAGCCTGAAAGGGGTAATTATGGCGAGCGATGCTCCAGCAGAGTCCGGAGAGAGAAGAAGAGGGGATTAGGACAGGAGAGCTGCGGTTGCACTGTTTATGGAGGGAGGCGGTCAAACAAAGAACCCCAATTAGGGCAGGAGGCATAAAGAAAGATGAGATCTGGAGAAACAATGCAGAGAAGAAGTTAAGCTGACCAAATTTGCAAAATTTGTGTTTTGCAAATTGATTTGTTTCTTGTGTGTGGTTCTTCACCGGGTTTCTGCAAGAGTTAACGGTCACAACAAGTGGAAGTTCATCTTTTCCTGTCCGTGTTACTATCTGGCTTTTCCAGACTAATTAAAATACCTCAGGAGGGAGGACTTCATGTGCTGCCTTAAAAGTTATACCACCTAACAACAAACCAAACTAGACCTTTAAACATAAACTCTGCGCAGTTTAGCAACAACATAATTAAGTCGAATTTTACCTCACTTGTTAAGAGCTATATTGGTGCAGGTGATTTTGCATTATAATCAGGAAGATTAAAAAAATTCACAAGAGTGTTTCTGCTCTGTGAGCTTTTTAAAAGTTTGAGCTTTTATGTGGTGCGAAAGGTGGTGCACAATTTGAAGAGGGAGAAAAAAGCTTTTTTTATACACATGTTCCATTTAACTGACAGGTTGGACAATAAGATGACAGAGCTGCAAAGATCCTGCAAAGAAGGTGGAACCTTAGTTCAGTGGAAGAATGTATTTACAGAAAAAATAATTGCAGAGCAGCCAATGCACTTCAGAAAGTTGAAGAAGAAAGTCATTGCTAAATGAATCTATGTGTAAGCTTATGGATGGCTAAAAAACTGATGCTGCAAAAATATTCTGAACTCATGCTGTGGGGATTTCTTTACCAGGTACTGGGAAGCTCATCAGAGCTGACACTAAGAGAAATGGAGCTAAATACAAAGAAAAAAAATCGATATACAACATCATTTTTTCCATTTCAAAATTTTCACAATTGCACAATTTTCTGTCTATCAAATAACATCTTGATAAAATGAGGAGATGTTTGTGGTTGCAACTTGATGAGATGAGAAAACTAAATGGATTAAATACTTTTTGAAGGACCTGCATTTTTCTACCAGATTTATAAACCTTTCAATTTAACTAAAACAGAATAAATGATAAGAAAGAAAGTCAACAAAGCACTGATTATATTGCATAAGAAGAGACCGGTACAGCTGACGCTCTCTGAAAGCTTCCGACTCTTCTGCTGCAACATTTACACTTCCCAGGCTGGATGGTTCCAATTTAGGGCTTCTAATAGGCTGTAGTTGAGGTCAATTTATATAAAACGTCCCGGGGCCGACTTTGTCATCAGGGACCAATATGTTTACGGTGGTCTGAAGTGGGTGCACGGTCCAGTCCACAGGATAAAAGGCAAACATGGGGAACAGGGAATGGGTTGGGTGTGTCAGACCAGCAAATGAGGGTGGGGTTAGGGGGAGGGGGTTAAGAAGATGGTCAGTGGCTTTTGAAAACCATCCTCTGCTACTGGTAGTTTCTGTCTGTCTAAAATACACTCCTGGTGGTGGCATAATGTAGCCTTAGCTTTATTTTTACTTCTTTTATTTAGAAAGCCAGGAAACATTAAGTGTCGCTTCAAACAAGGTCATAAAAAGAAAAATATACACGCAGTGACACACAGAGGCCGAAGCAGAAACTGGACAATCTGTTCCATATGCTCTTTACCCACAGATCCCCATTTACTCCATTTAGAAAATCAAATCACTGCAGACTTAATAAAACTGAAAATAGTTATTCCATAGGATCCCAGAAGAACCACCTGTTAAAGCCATCACACATCTCATTTCCAGTCTAACAAGAAGAGGAAACTTTAAAACATTTTCTCATGCTGTGTTTGGTTTAACTCTCAGACTTGATGAGTTACGCAAACTTACTCTAAATGAGTCACTCCTACTTGGATGGGGATTGCAGACTTTAATCATTTTCTTTTACAATGCCCTTCAAACACACACGCGCACACACACACACATATATATAATCTCTTTCTATATAAACATTTTTTTCACATCCTTGCTACAAATATATCCTATTGACATTTGATTATTTGAGGCAGACAAACAAACAGTGGTGCACAACTGAAAGAAATGGTTAAACGTTTTACTTTTATATCTCAGGAAAGTGTGGACAGCACATATTTTTAGCTCCCTTAAGTCAATGTTTTATAGAACCACATTTAATGGTGATTATAGCTGCAAGTCTTTTAGCGTTAGTCTAAGATCATTCTCAGTCAGTTTGCATGAAAGTTTGTCTGGGCATTGTTATTCAACTTTTACCACAAATTTTCATTTGAATTTAGGTCTAGAGTTTGACTGGAACATGCTAGCCCATAAATATCCCCATGCATCTTCCTATCAACACAGACCTGCTTCCCTGCTATGAGTTCATAAAGGGCGTTAATTATGAGGTTGAACAAATAGCTGTCATCTACAACTCTATTTTAACTCTTTGTTTGATTTTATAACAGCCCTCTAGCAGGTTTGTCATTAAGTATTTACCTCCATCCATCCTTCCATCAACTTTGACTAGGTTCTCTCTGTCCCGACTGAATCATGCCCTTAGAGTGAAGCTTGCACCAACATTTTTTGCTAATTAAATTGTGTTTTGAGGATGATGCACAAGCTCTGATCATAAGACATTCATCCTCATGTTTGGTGTATCTCTTGTGGCCACCTGCCAGCAGAGCTTCTTATTGCTTTCTTTCAACAATGACTTTCTTCGTACAGAAAAGGCCAGATTTATTAAGTGCATGAACACATTTTTCCAAATGAACTGTGGATTCTACAGCTCCTGAAGACTAACCCTAGGTTTTGTGGATGCTTGTTGGATTAATGCTTTCATTAATTGCCAGGATTTATATTTTTGGTGGATGGTCATGCCTTGGTAGGTCTGAAGTTGTACCATATCATTCTGTCTTTTAATTAAGATTCAGAGTTTGGAACGAATTGTTTTACAGCTTAAATCTGCTATAAAACTAATACATAGCTTTATTTCTAACCTGTTTATTTCTCGATCTTCATGATGCTGATTGATTAGATTAATGTTCTCTAAACAAAACTCTGAGGCCTTTAGAGAACAGCCTGGTTAGGGGTACCAGAATAAAGGGGCTAAATACAAATGCATGCCATACTCTTATTGTTCTTTACTTATTTTTATTAGTAAAAACTGTTGAAAACTATGCATCACTTTACTGCTACTGGTCTATCTGAAATGCAACAGACTGAAAAAGTAAACAAATGGTGATTAAAGCATCTTTTCCTCCTATTATCTGATCCACATTGCCTTGTCAAGTAAAACAACTGACTGTGATTTGACATAGCCACAGGCACAGGCACTTGTGCATTCATGGTAGGAGGGGGAAGACAGGGAGCACAGGGCAAGACAAAAGCACAGGTGTCTGCAGGTGTGACTGGGCCTCTTTGACAGGGAAACAGATAAAGACTGTCATCAGGCCTCAGGGCTCAACAGCATGGCTATTAAAAAAACAAGGTAATGCTTTGTTTTGTGCCAGAGAGGTAAAGGTAAAGTGACCAGAGTGAGCCATAACATGACCCAGAGACCAGATGGGTTCAGGTCAAAGAAGACAAAGGTTGAAGAGGAAAACAAAAGAGATTAAAAAGGCCAAAAGTTGAAGAGGCAACATTACCTTCCAGGTGTACGTTGGTGTTTTCCTTATCATTTTAGCCATTGTTTACATTTCTGGATAGGAAGCAGTAGAACATTAAATAGTCTTTTTTTCTCTATCCTGCTACGTACTTGCAAAAGTTTTTTCAGTCTCATAATATTTCCACACTGGTCAGATTTCATCAGTTCTTATCAAGAGCACAAACTTTAATGTAGTATATTGTGTTATATGCCTGCATAGCTGTCACATGGAAAGAAATGGTTTCCAGTTTTTTTTTACGACTAATAAATTCAGCTACTTCTAGTAAGATAAACCATAAGTGTAACCAATTGCCTTTCGAAGTCTCCTATTTGGTTAACAGAATCCACTTGTGCAATGAGAGCATTACCAGAAAAAGCAGCCAAGAGCCCAACTGCAAGTCTAGGCCAAACACACACATGCATTTGTATGTATGCGTTCGACATGCACACAAATGCATGCATGCCAATCTTTTTGAATTTTATTACAAGGTAAAACATTTAATAATCTCCTTTCTGCCACAATAATGTACTACGTTGTGTTGGTCTACCACATGAAATCCTACAATACTGGTTGTGTGAGGTACCATCCTGCTTCTCCCCCAACAAAATAAATTACAAATAAATACAGTATTTGCCAAATTTCATTCATCTTCACTTTTTAATCAGACACACATTCATGTCTTGCATCATCACGCCTGGAGTGCTTTTCATTCGTGCTGCTCTAATTATATCCTTTTATGACATTTAAAAGCCCCTAAGAACTGCCCTTTAAGTTTAAAGGGGATCCTTGTTTGCTGCCCAACGCACCAAACCCTCCACCAAAATGAGACCATTTTGTTTATAGGTACAGTGTGAGGGTTGTGGGTGACTCTGTGCCCCTTTATAAGACAATGTGCTTCCCATTTAATGGCATCCGGATGACAAATTGCTTCCAGGGGAAAATTAGGTTAAGAAAATAGCCTGTGTGACACGTAAAGGCATATTTTGTCTCCTGAAGAGGTCTGACATCCATAATTTCCTTTATGCGCAGCAGTAGGTGCTTTTAAGATTCTTTGAAAAACCACGTTTGCTCCAGAGACTTCTATATTGATAATTGTGTGCTTTGTTTTTTTGTTTTTTTTGGAGGGGGTGGGGGGGTTTCTCTGTTGGTGCAGATAACTTTTAGCCGCAATGGAAATTTATGTCCTTTAAGAGACTGGTGGTCTGATATCTCTTGAAATTGGATTTGGAAGCCCACTCAGAAAACAATTAAAGTATTGACATACTTAAATAGTGTTCCTTCCTTTTTCAAAAAACTACATCCCAGTCCTTTTCTTGCTTTCCCTTTGTTATTATTTGAGTTAAAACTGCTAAAGGGACATTATTTAAGAGCCAATGTGCAGGGAGAGAGTGGTGGAGGTGCAAAAACACAATGTCCTCAGGAAAAAAGGTACTAATAAAAAAAACACTAGGGAGTCCAGCAAACCAACAATTCAGTGGCGAGTCCGAAAAAAAAAAAAGAGCTCAGCCAGACAGCAAATGATTTTGAATGCGGATGAAGTGATGAGGAAACAGAAGAAGGAAAAGTTAACCGGGCAGGAAGGAGTGAGACAAAATGGAGAAAAAGAAGTGAGTGATTTGGGTTGGAAGCCGGAGCAGGGAGCCGGGGTTGGCAGGGTTTTGGTGGAGGAGTGTGGTGGTTCAGAAGTCCTCCAGCACGAGGCGCCAGTGTGTCCGGTGGGGGCCCTGACCATGAGCTGCCTCACCCCCCAGAGCCACGGCCACAACGCCCCCCTCCCACTCTTCACCCGTCCAACCCAAAACCCACTGGCAGTCAGAGCTTCACTGAAGCTGCTGCATGTTTATTTAATATTTTCAAGAAATTGAAATATCTTTGTGGGTTCTCTCACACACACACACACACGCACACACACACACACACACACACGCACACGCACGCAGACGCACTCACACACAATTACACATCCCTCACACACATTACCACCACAATATATAAATAAATAAAAGGGGAGCAATAATGTTCTCTTGATCTGTGGCCAAGGAAAGAGTTGGAGAAAATCTTTTTCGAATGGTGTTTTCAGAAACGTGGTGGGAGGAGCATGAATGTTTTATACTTCGTGTTGCCGGAGCAGGCATAGTGTCTCAGTCTGACTCTCCCACAAAGGAAACAGTGCTTTAACAAAGTGGCTGACAACAAAAAATAGTTTCCATGTGACAAAAGCACAGAAATACGTTCAAATCTAAGAGCCAGGATGATGTAGATTTTATATTAAAAAAGGAAGAAGTGTGTGTGGTCTGCTGAATGAGAACATGAGGTGTTAAATGAATACATTTGCATGCCAGTTCTTTACTGTGTGTGTGTGTGTGAGAGTGAGCGCATGATGGCATGCACACACACAATCATCAGAGGCCAATTCCTTCAGACAGAAATCCCTTAACAGCCACGATTTTGGTCTCCATGCTGTACCCCTTTCTGTCTCCTCTCCCCTCAACAGCCACCAACCAGCACTGCTGCCAAAAATAACACAGGAGCGCCACTCGAACCCGCGCCTCACCACAGAGCAGCCTGGCCGCAAGAGGGGGATCAAAAAACACACAAAAAAGGAAACACATCATATTGTGGAAGGAGGATGGAGGGGGTGGGGGGCATTCACCCAGCCCTGTGCTTGAAGATCTACTGATGATCTGGGCAACCAAAGAACCACACGTGCTGCGCCTTGCAGTGTGCACATCTCCTGCATTGTTTTTTCTTTTTTTTTCACATTTTGCCCCATTACAACCAGAAATATTGGTATGTTGTAGTGGGATTTTATGTGACAGACCAAAAGTAGAGCATAAAGTCATGATGGGGAAGAAAGATGATAAGTAGTTTTTAAAGTTTTATTTATTTATTTTTTTCTGAAAATCTGATGAGTGTGATGTGCATTTGAATTCAACCCCCTCTACTTTGATACTCCCAAATCAAATGAAACCAGTTTCCTTCAGAAGTCACTTAATTTGTAAACTGAGTCCAGATGTGTGTAATTTAAATTTAGTATAAATATAGTTAGTTATAGTTAAGTAGACAACTCTCATAAAGCACCGATCAACCCATCAACCAAAGCCTACAAGAATACAGTACAACTGCAAAGCAAAAGGCCTGTGGAAACATTTCAGACATCCACAGCTCAGGTTATACATACCTATATGTCACACTCTCCACAAATCTGACCTTTATGAAAGAATTAAGAAAGACAGTTATTTTTTTTAACAAATGCCACAAAGCATTTAGGGGACAGAGCCAACATGTTGAAGAAAGGGTTTTGGCTACATGACAACAAAATGAATTTCTTTGGCTCAATATCATCAGATGTACATGATTACTACTGTTCAGCATCGTGGGGGCAGCTGTCGGAGCTTAAACCAGAAGAAACACTGTTAGAAGCTACAATTAAATTGTTTAGATCATTTAGATCAAAGGATGTTCACGAGCTAGAAAGGTCTCATTGAAGTCCAGACATAAATTCAAATAAGAATCTATTGCAAAACCTCAAGTTTTATGTCCATATGTGTCTTCCAATCTGACTGTGCTTGAGCTGCTTTATGATAAATAAAAATGGGCATCACTGTTTCTGTCAGAAAATATATAAACAAAAGGAGAGGGGGTGCACACATATGACATGTAAATAATTAAAATTAAAAAAACAAATGGAATTGCACAAGTTCAGGACATTTTAACACAATGATTTTTTTTTTAACTTTAGCTAAGACTAGAGCATTTACATTTAACTATTTCTTTGTAATACCTTTTCGGACCACCAAACATAAAATATCAAAAATGGGCAAAGGTGGCATTTGCCCATTTATCTCCAAAAACTGAGATAATAGCAAAATTGATACATATTCCACTTCACAATTGTGTTACTCTATAACATAAAATTCTAATAGCATGCACTGACATATGTAGCTGTAACTTGATAAAACATGAAAAAGTTCCAGGAATATTAACACTTTTGAAAAACTCTAATGCCAAGATGAGCCAAAGAAACGCGTCTCTGGATGTTAGTGCAAATTCTATGAAAAGCATCATAACTGCTAAGGTGGCATTTAAACGTCTGATGTCATTCAGACAACGATTTAACCACCAGATCCATAAAACACTTACACTATCACGTATAGGTCAATAAATTAGAACATTCAGCTGACAAGTGAAGTCACATCAGTACTGAAGCTCAGAGTAATGAGTAGGAGGGATAAACTCTGGTCACAGCTGCTCTTTGTTGGTTTGGGGGTTCAAATGGGAGACAGCTTCATAACTGCCATGGCCAGTTCTCCTCATGTTGGCAAAATGTGCTTATCCACACTGACATGTTGATGCCAGTGGATAAAGCCATCAAAATCCCTGCTCTGCTTCAGAGGTGGCCAGCAGGGTTTTACAAGCGAGTCATCATGGGATTAATCGTCAAGCCGCAGAAATAAAAGTAACTTGTAGGAAGATGGAAAATGGAACTGCAATATTTTATGGAAGTGCTGCTACATTCATCGGAAAGGTTGTGGGCCCAAAAGGATTTAACTGGTTGGTTGATTCCTTTTACTGACGCAAAAAGATCCAAACTAAACAGAAACTTGGCAAAAATTGGTAGCACTGTCAGCCCTTAAAGCTATCTAAATTCATTAGGAATAAATGTTGCTATCATGAGAGCAAAGAATCTTCCCATTCACGTCACACTGCAAACATATGTGTTCAGTTCAGTTGTCTTTTTAAATTAATATCATGTGAAGCAGCTTTATTTTCTTCTGCTATTTTATCGCTACAGTGAACAACTTTAATGTTTAGATTTAAAATGTGGTTTTCTTCTGGATTAAACAGGTAAAAACTTTATCAGAGAGAGCTGGTGACAAGTGAAGACTTCACAATTCATACAATAACGACAGGTATGTATACAAAAGTATGTTTTTATCTTTTTTTAAATCTATTTTTCCAAAATCTCTTTCTCTTTCTTACTGTTTATTCAATGTCACATGCTGTTTTTATTTTGTTTTTTAATTATGTAAAGCACCTTGAAATGCNCAACTTTAATGTTTAGATTTAAAATGTGGTTTTCTTCTGGATTAAACAGGTAAAAACTTTATCAGAGAAAGCTGGTGACAAGTGAAGACTTCACAGTTCATACAATAACGACAGGCGCGTAACAAAAGTATGTTTTTATCTTTTTTAAAATCTTTTTTTTCCAAAATCTCTTTCTCTTTCTTACTGTTTATTCAATGTCACATGCTGTTTTTGTTTTTTAATTATGTAAAGCACCTTGAAATGCCTTGCTGCTGAAATGTGCTATACAAATAAAATCTGATTGATTGATTGATTGATTGATTGATTGATTGATTGATTGATTGATTGATTGATTGATTGATTGATTGATTGATTAGTTTCATACGCTGGCAGTACATTGGTAATTGCTGGAAGAATACTTATTATGATTGCTATTAATTGCCAGAATTAAAGTAACGTTGTTAATAAGTAATAGAGAATTTCATATGTATTTTTCACTGATAGGGTCTGATGGTGAACATTGGGGTTACATAGAATCAGACATGATCTGATCTGCAACAAAGCTAAATGTTCCAGACAATCAACCAACTTATTAAGTGTATTAATTACTGAGGTTGACTGTAGAAGAGGCGAATAAAAGGTCAAACAAATCTACGATAGTGTACTCCTCAAGTTCACCAATATTGTAATATCAAAGGTGACTTTGAATTGAACTTCGTCCTAATACTTCTTATTATTGTTTTTGTTTTTTGTTTTTTCATTTGTTTATTGTTTAACAAAATAACTAGAATTTCTTCAAACAAATACCAAGATGAGACTCTTTTCAGGAGATAAGTGAAGCGATTGCACAACAAAAAACAAAAAAAGAGATCACAATTCTTCAAGAAACAATTTGCTAGAGTTTAAAACTTTAATTCTCTAACTTCCTGCAATAACTAACTGTACTGCAGAGCTACCAATTGTGTGCATGTAAACAAGAACAATAAAAGGCTGTTTAGTGTAAGCTCTGCTGTCATGTATGTATCTTTTTAACAACCAATTTTATTTTCATAAAAAAAATCTATCCACATTTTTAACACTATTGTGCCCTTTTCATTTATATATACCCATCATATTTCATGATAATATATATTCTGATGAGAGAAAATACCATACTTCCAGTATAAGAAATCTGACCACTGAAGTTTTTCAAATGTTTCTGCACAGATTGTTTAGATCATTTCTATTTTATCATGTATTTCATTGTATCTTGCTTTTTCAAAAAAAAAAAAAAAAAAAAAAAAAAAAAAAAAAGGTGCCAAATATCCTTAAAAATGGGGCTTTCCACACAGATTGGAGATACGGCCTTGGAGACGGCAGGTGTTTGACAAATTAAATATATTTACGTTCACAAAGCCTCATGAAACAAGTTGAAAGATAGGTGACAGAATGTCGCCCTCTGCTGGTTAAAATCTAGCACATCATTTACAGTAAAAACATTTTTAAGCAAATATAAACTTGGAGGGATTTTTTTTTACAAACTCAACAATATAGGAAAAACTTTAAAAATAAAATAAAGTAAAACAGTAACATATTCCTTTGTTTCTTAAGTCAATACTTCTCCCTAATTAACAGCCATCAAGCTCTTTTATTGCTTTTGAAAAACAGATGCCTTGCCAAATTCTGCATAGTGGAGTTTAAATATTTGTACAGACTATTTTAATAAATTAGCTTCGCTGTACGTCTATTCACAATGCTCTCCACAATTACTGGAAGAGATGAGTGTGGTGAACACATCAAAAATGGCTTTGGAATTATGAGTCAGGCTAACAGGCTACAGTTTCTGGAAAAATGGTGATTTTTACCACAGCAGGTCTTAATTACAAAATTAAGTGACAGTGTTTGTTGTAGAGTCAGTCCATTTTGAGAATGTGTGATTCAAATAAATTACAAAAATAAAAATAAGTAGTTCCATCACGATTGCGTGCAACCTAACCTCAACTCCACAAGGGCACGTTTCTGCTTTTTCTCTGTGGTTTCTTCTAATCCTTCTACCTGATTATGACAGCATATTGACAAAATTGTGTTAAGAAATAACAAAAAAGAAAAAGAGTATCAGGGCTTAAAATACATAGGAAGAAAAGAATCAGTTAGCAGTGATTTTAGGAATAACAAAACCAATAAATGTCCTGAATCAGGGCTTGAGACAAGCATAATCCATATCCATTCATCTGTTTAACCATATATTGTCTGTGTCTGAATACATTAGAACAGAATATAGTAGAATAGAATACACATAAATAAAAGGTAACAAATGAACTAAATTCTAATTGCTGTAATTAAGTTAAAAGATGTGCATAATTTGTGCCTATATTTTTTTTAAGTTAACTTAATTTGTACAAAGCAAGTCTTTTTAGCCAAGAAACAGGTTATGTTAAATATGTTAAATTTTAAAGGAATGAAGGTATAGAGAAGCTTTACTGTATGAATATCTGGTAAATGTGACATACATTTTCCTCACAAATGCATGTAGTACTGCTTTAATTTTTTGATGGGAACACTGCTGGTTATAAAATGGTTACTAGATATGGGAATGGACAAAAAATGTACTCAAGTAGCATTACTTCAACATATTTTTACTCAATTAAAAGGTTCTGAAGTACTAAGTATCTTTTTGATCAAAGCAAAAATTTAAAGCCTTACATAAAAAAAATGCAAATAAATAAATAACATGTTTATAAAATATCAAATTCAGGCAGAAGAAATGCTTTTCCAAATTATTTTTAATTTGGAAAAGGTACCTTGAGGAACCAATACACATGTTAGAGCAGCATATAAACTTTCAGTGACAATATCTGCTGAGCAGATAGAAAAAAACATTAAAACAATAAGGATTGTGTAAAAACAGCAAGCATAACTTTAACATAAACTGTTTGTGTCTGGTGCGTTTTTGGTTGAAACAAATTTGTTATTCATTCTGGTAAGTATCTCGTGGTTGGTACAGTAAACAGCCAAAGGTTTTGAATAAATATAGTGATACTTTATAATAAATATACAATAATTAATTATTATTATTATTATTATTATTATAAACATTGGAACTTTGGAACTTCTGATATTTATCAGAAGTTATACTGATATAACTTCTCATAAAAGAGAAGTTATATCAGTATAACTTCTCATAAAAGAACGTTTTCTTAAAAAAAGCTACTCCATTAAATGTAACTGAGTAAATGTAACTAGTTACTCACCTTTGATGGTTTCTATTATATAAGCTGCAGTTTAAATCCATATGTTCACATTTGTTAAACAATGTTCAACTGTTTTTGTTTTTGTTGTTATTTGTTCAACATATGTAGATATCTTGCCTACCATCTGGTGGGAAAGTTGGAATACAACCTCAACTTCGAAGGCCTTTGGGTCAATCAGCAGTCGACTTTCACAAGGCGTCACGAACTACGTCATCTTTGTGGGCCGAAGCTTAGCAGATGGGGTTCTCTTTTTCTCCTTTCCCTCCTTCCATCATGTTGTAGCCTCATCATCTGCTTGGAGGCAATAATAAATACCGTCTAATGAAAGCTCGTGTATGTTCTGGTGGGGGGGATTTGCCATCCGAAACCGATCGGTTCCGTCTGCACGCTATAGGTAATGAACGACGAGACAGAACCGGAGAGCTGGAAGAGAAACTCCGGGAGCTCCAGGTGAGGATGATCAGAGCCGCAGGGAGAGTTGAGCATCCAGGCTCACAGTTAAACGACATCATTTTATTATAGGATCTTCAGAATATTTTGATTTCATGTATGTTTGTTTGTTTGTTTGTTTGTTTGTTTTTCTAAACAGATCTGTTTATTTCATTACAAGTTAACTTAATTAACAGGCGGTATCTTGGATTTAAGCATTCATGTTTTATGTGACAAACAAACACAAAGTACCACTTTATTATGAAGTGGAAAGAACAAAAATCATAAAGATGTGTCATGCATTTCTATTTCGCCCCCTTTAATTAGATTCTTTTGAAAAGGGGTCTACAACCTGCTTCTCTGGAGCCTCTATTGGCTCTTCAAACTTTCCACTACACCTCCTCAATAATTTGGCTAAAAATGATAAAAGAGCCAACTGTTGTTTTAATATATATATATATATATATATATATATATATATATATATATGATAATATAGGCTAGTTTTAGCTTTTTTATAGAATAAATGCATTGACATTAAAAGTAGCAGTAACATTTATTTAAATCTTTTTCTTGTCATCAGGTTGGAAACATGCTTTCTTTTTTATAATTTTCCACTAAAGTCAACATCCTGTAGAATAAATATGAAACTCTGCAAAAGATCTGTTTTTTCCATTTTAAAACCATAAATAAATAAATAAAATTGTTACGTGAGAATGGCCACATTTCCTTTACTACATATTTTGTCAAAAAGAATATTTTTATTTATATAGCATTTTTCAGCAGCAAGGCAGTTCAACTGTGACTGACTGTGGCTCTGTGGGAAGAGTAGTTGTCTTGTGATCAGACTTGTGATTGAACCTATCAGTTGTAGGTTCAATTCCAGCTTCCTCCTCCACATGTCAATGTGCCTACCAATCTGTGTATTGGTATATGAATGGGTGAATGTGACTCTAGTGTAAAGTGCTTTCAGTGGTAAAAATGATTGGAAGAAGGGCTATATAAGTTCAGTCCACTTACTATTCAAAGTGCCTTCAGTTGAAAGTGTTCAAAATACAAGTTGTGCTTTTCTAACAGGGTGATTTATTATTTATTTTAAATGAGGGAGTCAGTTGAAATTTGGGCTCTCAGCCATTTAGTGGTGACCCCAAGATTTTTGTTGGAACAAACAGTAGCCTGTCTTACTGATCCTTCTCACTGTTGACAGGATGAATTTAAGTCCTCATCCAGTGGCAAGTATCTTACAAAAGGGTGATTGATAGTAATTAGAAGTTTCTGGAAATCCTGATCAACTTTGATCACTAAGATATTAATTGAAAAAAAAAATCTCCTCTCCTTGTACAAAAAAACTAATTTCATGCTTCTTCTCAAAAACACACCTATGTGTGCATTCATACTTGCTCACATATGCAGGTGAGCGCTAAAAGGAAACATTAGGAAAGTGATTAATATTTCTTTAACAATAATACGAAACTTGTATGTTTAAAGACACACACCGGCCTTGTTCTTTTGTATTACTGTCAATTTCAGGATTTAGCTATTTTTACAGATTTGTTCTTATTGTGACAAGCTTATTTCTCCAACATGTCCTTCTATTGTTTCTATTGTTATTACCATCCTGGGAATGTTTTTCTTTCTCTAAATCCCCTTAAGTCTTTCAAATTGCCCACAACTCAATGTCTTTATCACCATAGTTTCTATGATAAGCATCCATTTTGAAAGCTCAGTAAAACAATACTTAATTTCCTTCTTAATTATGTTCCAAAACTGTGTCAAGAAACAACAGCATGACTTTTTTTTTTTTTTGTTATTCTACTGTATTTTGTCTTAAATGATTGTTTCAGGATGCTGCATCCGCCTGTTGGATCTAAGTGTGAAGAGTGAATATTTGTGCAGGGAATGCTGATTTAATTTGCAATGAACTTAGATTTACTTTACTTTTAATTAAATGTAAACAGATAGAAATGCTTGTAAAAGGCAGCATATGGTAAAATTAAACTTTATTTGCTAGATCTTACTGTGCTATTATTTTTAATGTGTGCACAACATGTTGACTGGCATTTTCTAGCTTCTTTTAGAAACATCAAAAACAAGCTTTTTTTTTTCATCTTGACTGTTGCTGGAATCAATTTGCAACTTTACGAGATGGTAGTTTAGACTTTTATGTACAAACAAAATCAAAACAAAAAGTGCTTCCATTACTCTCGACATCATGCAGGGTAAAATGTGTTCTTTGTTCTTGTTGTTTGTAGTATTGAGCAAATGCTGGCTGTGAATCCCGGAAAGACGCCCATCAGTCTGCTGCAGGAGTATGGAACGCGGATAGGCAAAACCCCAGTGTACGACCTGCTGAAGGCCGAGGGACAGGCCCATCAGCCCAACTTCACATTCCGCGTCTCTGTTGGAGAGATCAGCTGCACCGGCCAAGGGCCCAGCAAGAAAGCAGCCAAGCACAAAGCAGCCGAGGCTGCTCTGAAGATGCTCAAGGGAGGCCTCGGAGGCCCAGTTGGAGTCGCTCTTGGAGAAGACGGTTTTACTGAAGTTGATGTGTCTGTGGATGGAGACAGGTCAGACTTCTGAGTAATTTATGCAGACAAATGTTAATTCAGCGTAAATATTTTCACTTGCAAGCCAACCTAAGTGACAGCTCAGCGTTTAGCAGATGGAAGATAATGGTTTGTGTGGTTTGAGTGTTTCCTTCTTTGTTTTGTGTAGCTCTCAGTCAGAGATGAAGACTTCAAATAGTTCCCAGCAGTCTGAATGTAACCCTGTAGGAGCCCTGCAGGTAACAAATCTTTGTCTGCTATACAGTTGTATCGCAATAAATGACAATATCATTGTAAAGTTAATCTACATCAGTAACTTATGTAGATTTCTTATACACATAATGATGATTAAATTAAATTTTTATGGTTTGCACCTAATAAAACCCAAAATTTACATGTTACATCATGTCTATTCATTAAAAAAGTGTCATGTTTTGATCCACAAAATCATGTGAAAGACATATGAATTGACAGGCAGAATGTCACAAAAGGTCAAAGAAGTTGCTCATCCAGAGTGTTATATCTAAACAAAATCATTGAAAGTTGAGTGAAAGGAAAAAAGATTAAAATTGCACTGCAGAACTAGGCTTCACAATGTATACAAATTTATTATCACTGCACACAAAATGCATTTGGAAAAGAACTGCTTGAACTACAATAAATATCAGTTAAGTATTTAATGCCAGGCATTCTGGCTCTTTATACGAGTAATATTTTGGTGAAACTTGTTTATTACAAAATTAAAACATTTTAGAATGTAAATAAATGGTAAAGAGCAGACAATGGACAGAAACATTTGCAATAAAACCTTGTTGTAAAATCCAGGTTTTTCTATCACACGTTTTTCCTCTGCTTAACTTTCTAGTCATGTACTTGAATATAGTGCTCTGTGAACAGCAAGGACCTTGTGAAGGAACTCAATTATTGTGATTGGTTAAGTTACAACATGACCATAAGATTTTAGTAGTAAGCATCCTGGTAGTTTTGGTTTGATGTAATATTCTATCTAAAAAAAAGACGGCATGTGTAATGAATCTATATAATAAACTAGTTTAACTTTTGAAATGTATAACTGAACTAAATTAACCAAATTAACTTTTGTTCTACTTTATTGCGATGCATCCTTTTGGTTACATTTTGTGTATTTATATTTTTTTATTTTTGGTGTTAATTTCTGTCAGGAGTTGGTGGTGCAGAAAGGATGGCGTTTGCCAGAGTACACAGTCACTCAGGAGTCTGGTCCAGCTCATCGCAAGGAGTTCACTATGACCTGCAGAGTCGAGAGATTTGTAGAAATCGGTACATTTAAAAATGTTTGACTTATAGAATACATACTTCATGTGTTTGCTTCTGTCTCGCAAATGTGTGTTTTCTTTTTGATTTTATGTCCCACTGGATGACTAATCTGTTTTTGTTTTTTTTCTGCTCAGGAAGCGGCACATCTAAGAAACTCGCCAAGAGAAATGCTGCCGCCAAGATGCTTTCACGGATACACAACGTGCCGGTGGATCTGAGGAGTAGCAATGACGCAGAAACAGAGGAGGACACATTTAATATTGTAAGATTCAAACAGGCGTTACGAAAATTAATAAAGATCAGAAAAAGTGATAAAGCATCAGTGTAGGAAAAGATGGCTGCTGAGGTAGAAAATGCTATACTGTAACAAGTATAATTAGTATTTTGGTCAGGAAATTTAATGTCTGCTAACTGATGTTGAATCTATGTTTCCTGTAATTAAAGCACATGGGAAGCAGGGCGGAGTCGGGTAAAAGTAAAGGCTACAGCTGCACGTGGGACTCCCTGCGCAACTCTGCTGGGGAGAAGATCCTGCAGCTCCGCAGCCACCCTCTGGGCATGCCTTCGGACTCCAACTTCTGTTCCCTGCTGAGCGACCTTTCTGCAGAGCAGCGCTTCGACGTCAGCTACCTTGATCTAGGTGAACTCATGAACTCTGAGACAGAGCTCCAATACCACTTCAGTTTGCTGCAGTCTGGCCACACCATATATATGCTTCAGCTGAGCTTCTAATGAACCTGAGTTATGACTAATTTGTTGCAAAAATATTTATACATCTCAATTTTGGGGGGAGCATTTTGCCACATTACAACCACCTGAATGTGTTTTATTTAACTTTTAGGGGGGGAAATTAACAGCATGTAGTGCATAGCTGTGATATGGAAGGAAAACTGTATCTTTAATTTTATCTAAGGATAAATACAGCTGTTCTGTGAAGTCCTTAGGAGTTTATTTGAGAACAAACGGCAACATGAAGACGACTAAAACATATTCGGGATTAAGTTCTAGATAGGTTTAAAGCAGACTCGGGATATAAAACAACATCCTGTTCAATCCATCATCTGAAAATGGAAAGAGTTTTGCACAACTGCAAACATACAAAGACTTTCTGTCCACCTATGATGACAGGTAGGGGGAAATGTGTGTTAGGAAAGCTAAGACACAGTTTCCATTGTGAAATTCCATATTAGTTGCAACATCATGCTGTGGAGGAAGCTGCTCAGAGTTGTTAGGGAGTTTAATATTGCCAGATGTCCTGGAAGAAAACCCATCGAAGGGTGCAAAATACTTAAGACTAGCAGAGAGGTTCACCTTCCACTGTGATAACGACCTGAAACGTAGATTTAGATTGGCCTGGTCAAAGGTCAAACCAAAATCCAGTTGAGAATTTGTTGCAAAACAAGGAACAACAATTCTGACGTCTTGTCACAAAGAAAGGGCAAAAGTATCAGTCTCCAGATGTGCAAAGCATATTACAAGAAAATAATAATAATTTAGGGCAAAATTGAACAGGTGGATATTGACTTATATTATATTATGACTCCAAAGGCTTTTGGTTTTGTTTCCTGCAGAACCCATAAAACACATTAGGTTTCTATTTATCTTTAAAAAGTTTGTCCTCTTTCCTGTAGCTATCCTGATTGCTTTGACTGAAAACTATGAAAATCAATGCAAAATACTTTCTATTTTAAGTGATATTATGCAAACGCCTATATCTGATGCAACAGTGGGACGAAGGTTGTAACCTAGTTCTGTTTGCAAATGTATCCGCTCAGACTGTCTAATGGAAAATAACAACAGTTAGTTAGCCAGAACAGAAAAGAAGCAGTAATAATGTGTTCCTGTCCTGTGTTTCTGTTTTCAGAGGAGCGCAGCCTCAGCGGCCTCTGTCAGTGTTTGGTGGAGCTGTCAACGCAGCCAATCACAGTGTGCCATGGCTTCGCTCAGAACGTAGACGCTGCTCGAGCCAACGCGGCTCACAACGCACTGCAGTACCTGAAAATTATGGCAGGAGGGAAATGACACGCCTTCTCCGTTTCCTAGCCACAGACTCGACCTCACCAGTACACAATATGCCATCAAACATCTCCTCTTTGGACGAAGGAGGTATTTTTGTGACATATTTAGAAAACAAAAACAAGGAAACCTCAGATTTGACAATGAGAGACTTTTTCTGCCCTGATATTTACACATGGAGTCATTGTTTTTATTTTTTTATTGATTAATAGTGCCACTATTCATATTGCTGTCTAAAATTTCTAAACATATTATGTACAATTTTGTCATAAATTGTTTTAAAAAAAAACTTTTCCCCTTTTTTAAACTTTTGACTTCATGTAATCCAATATATTTTCCTAAATATGACCAATAAATACATATATCTCAGAAACTTTAAATGTTGCTGTATCAGAGTAGGCAATGTTTTGCAGCAAAATATAATTTGTTTTAGGTTATTTGACTAGCTAGATATAGAGTTAACTATTTATTAGTCCCAGAATGAAATCCATGTGAATGGATATGTGAAAGAAACTCCCACTCTGTCGAGAAATTGAATTATGTTAGCTGCTATCCCTTAAAAATGAGCTTCCACGAGTCTTAAAAAAATAAGACTCAAGTGACTGTTTGTTGCTGTCATTTTCTACATATTCAAGACTGAAAACTGTAAAAAAAAAAAACTCTAAACATTTATTGGCACTATTGGTGAAGCTGTGTTAAAAGCCTTAAAACGTAGTCATCACTGCATTTTTAAAAACTTTTTTTTTTTTTTTAAATCCAGCTTTCATGTTATTTTAATCAGTGAGTGGGAAAAAAAGTATTTGGAAAATAAATCATTTGCAGCAACATCACTATAAATATGAAATAATCGTTGTATTGTTATTTATACAGAAATTAATAATAATGGATTACTAAACAGTAGGGACGCTCCGATCAGGTTTGCTGCTGCCGATTCCGATACTGATCACCAATGAGGCCGACCTCTGCCGATCACCTGGATTGACTGTTAACTTTTTGCTTTAGGTATAAATGCTACTATGAGATCTGACAAAATTAAAAAATGATCTGGCAATAAATTCACCTAATTTAGGCATAAAACATGCAAAATACTTGTAGGTATAATACACCAGATATTCAGTCAAAGGACAACTGAAAAACCTGCAATCAGTAAAATAATGTTTAATAGTCTCAGTACCATAAATTATACATGAGTCAAATAAAGCTGCCTATATCGAATAAGTAAAAAAGGAAACATTCACTCAAAGTCAAACGCAGGTTGCATCAAAATAAACAATCCTTCCTGATAGCCTAGCTAGCTGATTAATGCTGGTTCTGATTGGTTGTTTCTGACCGAGCGGAGTAATTCTGCAGAACACAGGAGGAGGCAGAGGAGATCGATTATTTTTTCAGAGATTATCTGTCTTGTGTTAGGACAGCGAAAGCTTTAACACATATCTAAAATTGTTTCTTTTTTTTTTAAGTTACGTTCTCCAGCTTTAAGCAGAGGTTCGGTGTGAGAGTTCACTGCAGATGGAGCAGAAACGTCTGTGAAATATCACTACCAGTAGCGCGTAGCGGCGGTTCAACAACGAGAACAGAACCAGCATCTTACACCGCCAGCTCGAAGACTTAAATTATTTTTCAGGTTATTTGGTTAGCTTTCAGACCATGATGCTAATTCGGGTGAGTGCGTTGAGCCTCGATGTAGTAAAACTCCGTCAAGTGTTGTTTTGTTTTGTTTTATAAATGTCGCGTTAGATTCGTTGTGTTGATGCATTGTGACGTGCTTCACCCCCGAGGTAATTTTCCACCGCAACACGCAAATTTCCTCGTTCACTCTCAGAGCGTTATAGTTCCACACCACATTGCTTAGGATTTACTGCTGCGCGCTTGCGCAGTGTGAAGGAAAGAGGAGATCGGCTGCACACGCAGGCTGCAAATGAGATACAGGTGATCGGCAACAAGAGACCTTGATCGACGATCACCGATCATACACTTTTTCACGGAAATCGGCCGATTATGATCGGTGGCCGATCGATCGGCACACCTCTACTAAACAGTTTAATATAAATGTTTAGTAATCCATGATGTCCTTTTTTTCTGGGGTACAAAATGTGACATTTCTATAAGCCACTCTTCAAAATGGAAAAACCAATAGCACATGCCCTTAAAGATGGACAAATCCGTTTTGATCTCTATAAATATGAGAATAACAATAAAACCTAGACCTGGCTATATTTACAGTGAAAGTTATAATTAGCAGGTTTATGCTGGTAGAGGAGGATGGTAATGGAGGCGAAACAAATCCCTAATTTAAAGATGAATTTACTTTAAGGCTTTTTACACCTTCTTACCAGCTGCAAATCTGTTTTTCTTGACAAGTTTCAGAAGTATGAACTTCTCATGTTCCTATTAATAGTTTGTGAATTAGAAGCTTTATGTGTCCACAGCTGTTCTGAAGTACACCTACTCTTGAATTAAAGACTTATTATACAATGACTCAACTGTGAACACATCCTTGTTTAAAAAAAACAAACAGGTTTTTATGTAAAAAAAAAAGAAAATAAACAATCATAAATTATTTTAGTTTCAATTCAAGCAAAACATTATTAGAGGAAAATGTAAATACCTAAGTGAATACCCATTTAAAGCACCTTTTGATTCAGTATTCCACCAATTATAATAATCCTTTCATAAAGTTCTACATCCCAGAAAGACATTTTTGACATTACTTATTACTAACTTTCAGCCAATGCTACAGGTTCCAAAGGATTAAACAATCATTGTTTGAAGGTATCGGTCAGGAGTAGGTCTAAAGGAAAATCAAAGTTGTACAGGAAGGTTTTACAACAATTTATTAGGGTCTTGTTTTTACAGGGTGTGTCAGGTGAGAGCTGCTGTAATTGTAACAAAATACATCCACTCTTTCTCACAGACCCAGCACATAAATTATAGCGTTACCTCTAAAGCATTGTTAATGTAATGACCATCACTGACTTGTGTTTTGTTCAGCTCTTCTTAAACTTTGACTTGATTTGTGATTATCAGAAACTGTTGTGTCTCTGTGTAAAAGCTTTCTCCACTACTAAGAAATCCCTCCCTCTTCTACAGTATGTATTGACAAATAGTTTTAGCTATCTTCTGTTTCATGTGTTTGCCTACAAAATGCATGTGAGACATTTCTGTGGGTTGTAACCCTTCTCAGAAAAGGCAGATATGCAAACTGTTTTTTTGATCATTAAAGGAGGAAGTTATGAGCTGGTTTTATTCAACTGCAGTTGAAACTCACCATCTCTCTTTGCTGGCACTTTTATACATTATAAAAATGAAATTAAATACGATCTCTACTGGACGTCAATGTTTCTTCTTTTTTTTTTCCCCGATAAAACATTTTTTGTAAGAATTGAAGTTGTTTTTACCCTAATTAAAGTACCATTCCGTTACACTTCACTGTCTAAGTCTTTGCTCGTTTACACAGTTCTGTTTCACATAATCATGTTTTGCACGTTTTCTTTTTTGTCTGTAGCCTCTGAAACATTCACATTTTAAGAGTTCAAGCAAAGTCAATGTGGCGATCTGCTTTCCAACTGGAAAAGGTTTCCAGATCTTGTGGTACGTTTTAGTCCTGCCTTTTTCTCTCCGTCACCTGCCGTGTCTGTCTAACGAGGGGCTGACTTCTTCGTCTGCGTAGCCACTGCTGTCCGACTGCACGCTGTCGCCCCGCACCACTTCACCTACACAAGCAGGAAAAAAAACAACACATTCAGCTCTTCTCCAAGTTCTGCGAACTATAGACAGTTTAGCAGCTGCAGTCTAACCTGAATTTGGCACAGAAAATGCATCGTTTTCTCCTTGAAGACACCTGCTCATTGACCTGAATATGCATGTGTCACTCATCATGCTCAGTACCTTGAAAAAGTATTCACTCCCCTTGAACGTGTATTGGAATCTTATGTGATAAACCAAGTAGTGGGTAGTAAAAAGGAAAATGACAACTGTTTGTTTTTTATCTTAATAGTGTGGCATGTATTTATATTCAGCCCCCTGAGGCAACACTTTTTTCAGCAAGTACAGCTGCAAGGCTTTCCACAAACTTTGCACATGTAGAGATGGAAGTTTTTTTATACGTTTCCCTGCAAATTAGCTGAAGCTTAGTTGGAATAGATGGAGACAGTCTGTGAGTCTCAGTTATTAAAACCTGCCACTGATTTGATCTTTAGACTTTGACTCTGCTGTTCTGACCTGTTATTTGATCAATTTCATGATGGTTTTGGCTGTTTTTGATGGTTACTATCCTACCAAAGATGAATCTGCAACCCAGTCTCAAATATTTTGCAGTATTACTCTCTATTTATTCAACTTCCTATCAACTCTGACCAAGTTCTCTTCTCCCCACAGCATGATATTCCTTTGTTAGTAGCATTTCATGGTGATGTACAGTAGTTTTCCACCTCACATAGCATTTTGGATGCATCTGACCAAAGAACTAACCTTTACGTTAGTTGTGATCCCTAGTTTCTGGTAAATTGCAGGATTTTTTTGGCCTTTCTTTCTTGACTCACTTCTGAAGAGGCTGGATTAGTGCTGTCCTCAATTAATAGTTGACTCTACTTAGAACAAGTGAATTTATTCTGAGATTAAAATCAGAATAAATCTGATTGCAGACTTTTAATCAAGTGACCCCTGAAGTAAATTGATTATGCAGGATGTTATTGAGGGGTATCAACCTATAGCCCTGGATTAGTTTCTTTCCACTTTACAATTATGCAGTTTTTATTTCCCTAAAACATAAAATTACCCTAACCCTATGTTAAAGTTTGTGGCTGCAATTTGACAAAAAAAGTTTAAGGGATGAGAATACTTTTCCAGTCACACAGCTGCTTTTACACAAGTTGTCAGAATCTATTAGCTGACCGCTGCTAATGACTATATGACACCCTAAAGTGAGCCATAAATGAAGTGTTGCTTTCTATCACTGAGAAAGAAGAAGCATAGAAATAAAACATGCAAACTCGTTTAACACGTGTGAGCTGATGACATCCTTCTCCTCACCCACTTATATGTATAGGCACCCTGTTGTTTGTGGACTAAAAAATAATCCCCTTCAGTGTGAACAAAGAAACTTTGGTTCATATAAAGTCTTTATGCAAAAAGTCACACAAATAAATATGAGCATTTGTCACCTTTGCGTGAATGTTTTCTAGAGAGTGACGAAGTGACGGTACTCGCTTCTGGTTGTCCAAAATCTTCCTCTCCTGCGCTATGCACCTAAGAGGAGAGCAAATTAAAAATATTTAACCAAGATACACTTTGTTCTACCAAGGAAAGAAATGTGAGGAACTACAAACCAAGAGTTTTTGGTTTAGCTTATTTAAGAGCTTCAGTTTAGCTTTTAGCTAAGCTAAACTGAAGCTTATTTACTGACTCAAAACTTCATTTGACTTTTCTTTTTGTCGTCTTAGTCTGTTGGTGTTCAGGTTTTGCTAGTATCCCAACATACTGGCCCAGATGTGCAAAACAACATAAGCATTGCAGAACATATATTTTCAAAATCAAATATCCTTGTAGAAAACACTAGATAGTTTCAAAAGAAAAAATACTGATAAATCCACAAACATAAATTACTTTGATTTTTCCAACTACAAATTACAAACTAGTAATGTTTTATCTGAAATGAAACATTACTAAATTGCTTAAAATGTAGATTTTAAATCATTGTAACATTTTCAGTAAAACTGTGGTTTCCCTGAGGGGTGACTATGCTAATAAATAGATTCAGGCTTATTTGTTATGGGTTGCTGGTATTTCTCCCTTTGGCTATTTTGTACCTTTCTATCTTTGGAGCCATGTCCCTCTGGACATCATGTGCTCACTTTAGCAACTAGGGATTCGAAGTATTTTTTTTATATTTAAATACTATGTGACTCTTTGAAATACTTTCTGCCAACAGGAGGTTGCTCAAAGTAACTTTGCTTTGATCAAGTGTCACAATCTGTCATATTTTAGAAAAGCGTTGCATTATTTTTTTTTCTCAAATAATAAATGAAAATACTTATTGCAAAGAAATTAGTTGATATGTCATAGACATGTTTATCAGAGTAAAACAAAATTGGATAAAATTAAGATAAGCACAAAAATGGAAGTAGGACGTGACAAAGAGGTGAATTGATCCAAAGTCTTTTTCACAACTGTTTTAATTAAGTTCAAATTAGTTATTAATTATTAAGTATCTTCTTCAGTTAGTTCCCATGCAGTTTTTTTTTATAGTTTTCCTACAAGCACATTATATTTTCCTTTTTTTAAATTTTTATGTTTTGCTCCTATGGGCCTCCATGTTCCATGCCTGAATTGCAAATAAACCAAAATGACTTCAAAAGAAAATGATGCAAAAAAATGTTGTACAACAACAACAACGAAGCAGTTTAAAATAGCTCCTCACAAAACAGCAATGGAACACGAGCGAGTGGCCAAAACTAAATATAAGCATGAAGTTCAGGAGGAAATTTCCATTTGTCATGCCAAAAATCTTTCACCCCTGATAATAATTATAGTTTACTTAGTTATTGATTGACTGATGATTGTGTAATTAATTTGTCTCACTCACTGAGTTAAGACTGATTGAAACTTCCTAAGTGCAGTTTAGATTCATCATCAAATCGTATGTTAGATTTTTAAACCATTAAAAGCTTCTGTACCTCCTCCAGCTCAAATGAGTTGACCTGCTGACGATTGCTGGAGAATTTGCCCAGGCCTGGATGGGTTAACGGGTTCAGGTACTGTCCCTCTCCCTCATTACACAGCTCTGCAGGAGTCCGCTTGGATAAGCCAGGTGAAGCATGGCAGGAGTTCATGGAGGACGACGACGCGTCCTCGTCTTCAAAGCCCGTCACCGTGATGCAGCAGTGAGCGTTGCTGTCTCTAGGCTCGAGAACCAGAGGTGATCCAGATCCATCCACCTGTAGGCTCTTTCTATTAGATTCAGAGTGTAAGTCTTCATTAGGCTCAGAGGTAGGGGTTTGCACTGGAGAGCTTAGTCTGTCTCTACTTTCTGTCCCAGAGATATGAAGGAAGCGGTTTTGGTTTTGACAACAGAAAGAAGCCTGATGTACACGCTCCACTATTGGAGGGCAGATTAGATCATATGAAACTTTGGCGGCAGGAGTCCTTGTGTCCCTTTGTGTCAAACATGAGTCCAGCTCTGACCGATTTGTGGCTAGCAGAGTTTCTGTTTCTATCACGGTTTCTCTTGACAAAGATGACTCTAGAGATGTTCTTTCACAATATTCTTGTCTGACATTATCAGCATTATCTGCCTCTTCGTTGTTAGGCGTCTCCTCCTTGCAAATGTCTGTGTCCTCTACAGTCTGCTTCACTTGCGCTATATCTCCACCATCTGATAGCAGCCTAAAATCCTCACAAGATCCACACCTGTCATGTTCCCCCAAATCCAGCTTCTTGGCACTCCCGGTCTTGAATTTCAGCATTACATCCACCACGTCAGGAAGGCTGGATCTCTTTCTGGGTGAGGGCTGTGGAGAGGTGGAGTCCGACCCGCGAGGAGAGCCGGTGTAGAGGCACATTTTGTTTACAGTGTCCTTCAGCCTCTCCACAGGAGAGCGAGGCTCGCTGCGAACACTGGTCCTAAACCGTTCAATCCTCTCCACAGGAGAGGAGAAGCTGAACTCTGGCGTGGCCAGCTTCTGGAGAGGAGTGCGGGACACGTGGGAGTAGAGGGAATAGAAAGCATTGGCCATGGCTGTAAGCACTTGCACTTGTCTGAAACGACCTGTAAGAAGAATAGAATGCAAATAAACAGATGCAAACCACTTTGCTTCTTCACACTTCTAGCAATGCAAGACCACTCCACTGACATATAGATAGAGAGATGTAACGAATCCATACTGGCAAGTGAAAGGCTGGGGTCCTCCTCTCTTATTCGCCGGATCTGGGCGTCCAGGAAGAGGCGGAAGTTGATGCCTTGAGCCTGAGAGGGGAAGGTGAAGAATCGAGGAGGGATGCGAACGGTGACCTGCGGTTCTTCGCAGCCAAAACCCAGTTCGTACAGAGTCTCCTCTGCATCCTCTGAACATATCTGCAGAACCTCTGACACACTGAAAGAAGACATACGTTCAGGCGCATCTCAATTATTTCATATCAAACAATTTATTTCAGAAATAAATGCATTTTAAAAGTGAAGCTCATACATGCTTTACACACAGATGTGTGCATTTATGGCTCTCAGAAAATTATAAAACTATATAGGACCACAAAAAGTGATGTTCTGATCCTCACAATTAGAGGGAGAAGTGCTGACGTGATCATTTTCCAATTCACTATGCAAAGCTGTTTAAAAAAAAATTCTATTCTCAGATTTTAAGCTATAGCTGAGAATTACTATACTGACTATATTATGTTTGCCGTTTATGTTATTTGAACATCTCTCATTGTTTTGTTGTGCTATACAACTTTCTGTTTAAGTTACTGGTGACTTTCTACTTAAACGGTTTTGTTTCAATGTGTTATAGAAATAAAATTAACTTTGACTGTAAAAGTTAAGTGGCAGGAAAAAGAGTGACAGAATAAGTTCCACAAATAAAAGGTGTGATACAGTTAAGATACTGAACAATCTGCTTCTTTAGCAAAAACCTTAGCTGTATTAATATGGTTACTACATAAAATGTATGGATTAAACCAATTTCCAAACCTCACCTTGACACTGTTTTCCAAGTGGAGGAGGAAAGGCAGCTGGAGGCCATGCTGTGGCCCAGGTTGAGTGACGGTGGGCATAGTTTCTGGAGAGGAGTACTAAAAAAAAAAAAAAGCATGTGAAATGTTACAATACCTAAAACTTTTTAAAGTGGTCAGATATCAAGCAACTCACTCACTCCTTTCCAGGGGGAGAAATGCCAAAAAAAAGTTTGATTTTGAGTTTGAGATGCAAGTAAACAACAAACCTGCTGCTGACCCTGCTGAGCTGTTTTGTGAAGGAACGATTTCTGGACAGGCATTATGGAGAACAATAAATAAAAAGAAAAAAAAGAAAAATAGTTCAGCAAAGTTTCTCGAGAAATGTTTTGCAAATTCAGAAATTCAAATAGTTTTGGTACAACATTTCCAGAAATTTTACAGTAACTTCCAGGTAAGCTACAGCAAAGAAATAGCTTCAGGGTGTGAATGTGTGAAACATGTATTTTTACCAGGACTTTAATTATTTTTCAAAAATAAAAAAACTATATTAGTTATGCGAGATGTGTAGAAAACAGTTGAACCAGTGGAAAGTTTCTACTTACCGACAGTTAGTTGTAGTTCCTCCAAAGTTTATAACTGAGGCTGAGGAAAAAAATATGAAGCATTAATTATTGCTGATGACAGTAAGAACTACTTTATGTGACAATAAAGAAATTAGCAATTTAGCATCTGTAATATGAATTTAACAGAATGAATCTGAAGAGAAAACATCTATTTTATTACTTCATTTTAAGATTTAAATGTTGCTTGGATATCCATTCGTTTTCTGGGTTGTTTTCCATCCAGTCGAGAACTGCAGCTGTTTTTTATTTTTACAATCTACAAAAATGCGGCAACTTCACTGCTTATCTTTGCGGCTTGGTTCTAGTTTAGCGTAAATGTTAAATTATCTCTCTGAAATGATCATTGCATAATACCTAGATTGCAACGACACGAAATATTCCAACAAGATAAGGAGGTAAAAAAAATACTTGAGACAAGCTTTTCTTTTTCACATGTGAAAAGTCCTGCCTACTGATCCAGGAGCGGAGTTTAAAAATAACCATAACCAAACAATACCCGATTTGCTTATTTAAAACTTTTGCCGACTCATTACTTCCCCTTACTTGTCTGTGTGTGCAAATTTAGGTTGAAGCCATATTTCAGATAATCAAATTAAATAGAGATCGTCATGAATATTGCCCTTTGAGGACATAGAAACCATTTTGTGGCGTGAGTGTTTGCGTGTTTGAGTTCATGTCTGATCATACCATCAGCTCCAAGGCTCAGGTCGTCACAAAAGGTGTTGGCTTGCAGTGCAGACTCTTAAAAAGCAATCAGATATGGAAATGTTACACTTTAAACATGTTACATTTTAAATTAGACACTGTGCAAATTATGCAGACGTTAAATTAAGATTTTTAAACTCACATATTTAAAGCTTTTGCAATTATTTATTTATTTCAACCTCACCAGTTGAAACAGATTTTAGCTTATCGCAATAAGCATGATACAGAAAACGCTAAATAACCCAGTTAGAGATGCAATTCCCTCAATATGATGAATAAGGAAAATCAGCAGACATCTAACCAAACTTTTTCTGGATATTATCAAGTAATAGAGCTTTGATTTCATTATACAACATTTTTAATTGCGGAAGCTAAAGGTGTTTCTAGGTAAAATCCCCACATGAAAATAAGAAATATGAAGCGTTGTACTGAACGCCATACATTTGAATTGATCCTGCTCTTTTTTCAACATTTTCTCAAGCACCCTAATGGTAAGGTGTTCATGGTAGGGTGTGTGTGTGTGTCTCACCGAAACTTAGCTGCCTGCTGTTCTCCAAGCGGACATCAGATCTGCAAGACACAGACGCCCAAACACAATCAAGTCATTTGCATGCTTCTATCAAACATGGTGCTGCGTTTGCATCTCTGGTTTCATAGATGCAGGAAAAAGGATAGCAGGCAAGGTCACAGTGAAAGTTTGTTCCACCCTTCATAATCAGCATTCTGCTGAAGTCTTGCAACTTCCTCTTGTAGAGAAATATTAACATTCAGGTTAACGCCAAGCAAATCTACTCATTTTCATTTTCACTTCTGAGAATACATTCAGGCACCAGCCATTCCTCTAAATGCTCTCAGCAGGGTAGTAAAAGCCCATTTAGATGGTGATTTACTGTCCTCTGGGGTGTTTCTGCATTCCACAAGTGCTTCTCTCTCAGTGACTGACACTAAACCATAAAGTATTGTTTCTTGTTTCTACAATCTGTTTCATAAAACAAAAAAAAGGAAGAAACTGTTATTTCCTATACCTCAAGGTAATTTCAGATGTGTCAAAGAGCTGAAGCTTTACTCATGAGTTATTTTTGTACTGGGAACTTTTACACCTTTTAAATCATGACACCCCTGGTGAAACAGCTAAAAAGGAAAAAAAAAAAAAAAAAGAATCTAACTCAAAAGAAGGTCACCTCAGCAATTTCAGTTTGTGGTTGATTGAAAGCTTATTTTTCTTTTTCTCTTTTTCCAGTGGAACTATAAGAATGCAGCACCTCAGGCTACTGCAGCAGAAAAAAACTTCTGTGGTAACCTCACAACATCACCTTGCTGCACCACCTGACTTCAGAGAGAGTTTCCACTCTCGCTGCACTCTGTTGTCTGCTGTAGTTTCCATTGATATACATCTTACCAGCTGGAAAATGTGAAAGTCAGCAGTTATGAACTTATTAAAAAAACAAAAAAACAAAAACAGGTTAACTCACCCACAACCAAGGAGCCAGTTCTCAATCTTTCCATTGAAGCTGGCTGTGAAAATGACACATATGAGTACTCTTATGAAGTAAACATGTTCCTCATTGACAGCTCTGATCACAGTGAACTAACTTGTTTTTCCGTCTAGAAAAGTTAAACTCTGATCAAATTAAATACAGTGGGTAAAGTACTTAAAGAGTCGTGTTTGCCCTCACCATCAGAAAAGACATCATCGTCATCTGCTATGGAGGCCGAGGATGCGAGGTTACACAGCGGACCCTCCAGGTCCTCCACTGTCGGCCATTGCCGGCTGCTGTTGATCCAGGCTCGCCGCCTGACGGTGGACGATGACCTATCCATCACTTCAATTCATAAATGGCTGCAGGGCATGACGGGTTCAAAGCTCTGAAACAAAAGAAATTAAATGTAATTCAAGATTTTTATTGTTGTTTGATTTTTGAGCCTGATGACATTTTCAAGATATTTTAAGACTATTTCCAAAAGATATTTGAGAATCTGTTTTCATTTTTCTGTATGAGCAAACACATTCCCAGAAAAGCTGAGAAGATTGTCAAAACATGTTTCAATGTGTGACATGTTCATTTGTTTGAATCTTTATAGTCAAAGCCAAAGTGCAGATCAAATACAGACAAAACAGGTTTTTGTTTTTTTTGTTTTTTTTGAGGATACAGTTCATCTTAACTGCTAAGAACTGCTTAGAATGACAAAATTGAGCATAAAACAAGAATCCACCATATGTTTAGTATTTCCAAGTATGGACTGATTGTAGCTCACCTCATTGCTCCAACTCAGAAAAAAAATCATAGATTCAAAAAGAATTTTACATATCAAATTTACCAAAAATGTGTCTTTCACCATCTAAAGAGCAAATGAAGTCTTCAAGACATGAAGTCACAGCTGCACGAGAATTTTTGGCAACAAAGATTCTGTAGCAACTAAGACAAACTTTATTATTAAAAACTGTCCAACTCTGTACCTAGAACTTACATTTGGAATTATATTTGGGAGTGAAGAAGGTAAATAATGCCACTCTCAAGTTTCAAGGGACGAGAGAATCTCGAAAACAAAGAGAGCAGACATGTTCTGTGCTCAGAAAGGTCCATGCAACAGCTGTGTTTGGGGGAAGAAAAGAACATGAGGACATAAGAGCTGAAAGAAATGCTAGTAATGGTGTAATGGTTCAACCATGAGGTCCTTTAACGGGTGAGTAGTTATGAGTTTTCCAGAGCTGACAGGCATAGGCCAGTTACTAGTATCAAAGTAATCCAAAGTTTCAAGTTATGGTTACAAAACTGCTACATTTTTACCTAACACTGTCCCAGTTTGAAGACATTTCATCAACACGAGACTGGAGTTTTCTTGGCTCTACGGCATTAAGTCACTGTTGACCATCTACTAGCTTTTGCTTCACAAGAGATGGACAAGATAGACAAATTTAGCAGCTGGGAAATATAATCTGTAATGAGAAACACAAACAATTGAACAAAAGGATCACAGTGTGTAAATCTTATTAAGATAATTTTGCTTTAAAGCTACAGTAGACTGCAGGCCAAATGCCTGAACTGATAGCCTAATCAAATATCAGCTCATTATTCTTTCTCAAATATGACGAGGCTGACAAAGAAAAGCATTTTTATTCTGTGCAGAAAGTACCTAATGTTGTTTATTCTATATCTTTGCTTGTGTCTTACTAGTGAGACACAAGCAAGATTACTTTTCATAATTGTAATAATCAGTAAGCTTTATTGTGTTTCCAAAAGTACCAGCATATGTCTTGCTTTTCAGTTTTAGATGAAAGCGATTAGATCCTGTAATTGTGGCATCTTTTGAGCTCACTTTTGCAAGTCTGGGAGAACATTAGCAGGTGATGTTCAGTGCAGATTATGTTACTGTGGCTTCTCTGACACACAGTGTATATTTGTTCTCCTGCCAATTTCCTGCTGTTCCGGTCAGTGGAGTCATCTGAAAACTGTTGCGAGTTGGAAAATCTGACCAGAAGAACTGGAAAATGCTGAGAAGTTAAAACCTGGAGTCTAGCAAGAATGGAGACAGATAGAGCTTGCAAAATAACACTTAATGTCTTAAGTTTCCAAATGCAAATGATAAAATTAAGGAAGCGTTGGAGTAAGTTTATTCCATTACTTTTTTAAAAATGTGTTTAAATATATAAACTTTCTTAACAAAAGTTAAGCTTGCCAGGAGAAATAATAAAAAACTGTCTTTTGTGTTTGATTTAGCTTGGTTTTTGCATTTTTCTAAAGCTTCCCCGCCTTTTTAGCGGAAATGTGGCATGACTTGGCAGCCCACACAACTGAAATCCTCTTCCACAGTGTTTGAATATGGATGTTGTGTTGTAAGATTTCAGAAAAAAATAGATCTGTTAAAAGATTGTACAGTGGTATGCCCCTATTAATATATAT
>NW_006799941.1:1581938-1633202 GCF_000485575.1 Poecilia formosa
TACACACAAAACAATGAAAGCATCGCTGCACCAAGCCAAAACTAGGGTAAAATAACAATATTGCAGATCAGGACAAACCATATACAAAATATGCACAAGTTGAAATAAAAATATTCCCATGAAGAGATCATGTTATCATAAACCTTATTTCTTCTCAAAATTGTACTAATTAGTCTCTTCCAAACTTAAGACAGTTCAAATTAAACCATAATAAAAAGAGGAATGTGCCTGAAAACAAAATGATTTCAGTCCAGGCAACATTGTACAGAAAATAATAATTTGATTTACTGTGTGGTTATATTGCAGTGCAGACTAGTGCAAGCATAGGAACCATTAATGATAAAAATCAGCACGACCGTAGATCATTTTCACCGAGGTTTATGGCAAACCTTAATAAAAAAGAACTTGAAGGACTTATCTTGATATAAATAGATATAGCCTATTCGACTTTCGGAAGGTGCTTTCTACATTTGATCAAATGTGCAGACCAAATGTAAAAGTAGAAACATCTTCAAAATGCAACAAGTTGAGTTAAAATACATTTACTTTTCTACACTACTAAGCAGCGAGTAAACTTTCAAAAGAGACGAGAGTTTTTACCTTCATGCACGCTGCAGGTTTCAGTTCTGTAAGCGGCGCACTTGCTCTGGTTTCCTGTTGAACCGGACTCACTGAGGCAGACAGTATGAGCGCCTTCATCCGCCGTCTTTAAGCGGTCTGTTAAAATAGCCTCCGCTCAGCGCGCCTGCCTCTATCAGAGATGGGCCCAGAGATAAATAGCCGGGGTTTGAGCTGATTTCCAGCGAAGCCTGTCCCCTGCTCAGCGCGGACAGGTTGGATCATTGCTTGGCCGTGGCGCGTCTGAGGAAGTGACTTTGCATCTCATCTGACAGACTGAAGTTATCAGCGTGGCGTGGGACGCAGCTGCGGCACATCCTGCATGAAACAAGCGCTCACCCTGACAGGTTGCTGGAAATGTCATGGGTAACGCTGTTAGTACAACACGATGTTTTTTTTTTTCTCGTTTTTTTTATTGCCTGCTTTACAAATCAGGAAAATGTAAGCTTAGTTTCCGCAAAGTAACTGCATGGCATTGTTTTATTTTTATTTGGGGTTTTCAACATTACAGTAATGTATTTAGCATCCTCTAAATAAACAATCCGTAAGGACGAAGAGCATTATGTCAGATTTAAACAATTGCCTGCGGTTAAAGTTACGTTATTTCCACTTTTGGTATGAGTAAGACCACAATGTATAACTTTGGTATGACCTTCCCGAAAGTGCAAAGTTTTTTTTTTTTTTTTTTTTTTTTCTCGCATGCAAAAATAGAGATTTTGTAAGGAAGTTTCTTGGTGAGTCAAGTACAAGCATATTTTAACCAAAAATGCATCAGACACACTTTTGTATGGAGAGACAAAGTTAGACTTTTTCTTTGTACACAAGTGTTGCTGTTCTAATATTTGTATCTGTTTAGCCTAAAGTGTCATTTAGAGGTCAAGTGGATATACAGCAGGCATTGGTGTAACGTTCCAATATATTATATTACCTACTGTAAGTATTGGTTTTAAAAGCCTTTTTTGTGAAAGAAAAGAAACTGTAAATGTATCTCTTCTGTCTGAATTTGTTATCTTACTTGAGTACTTTTTTTGGCTATTAATAAAAAGTCATTCAACTTAACTGAAGATGTTTTTATTCTAACAAAGCTTACACCATGAGTTAATCACATTTCAAACATTTTTTTATGTGCATTTTATTGTTCTTTGCCCTGTAACACTTTAAATTCTTAATTATTATCTACAAGGCAGGGAAGCCTTTTAATTGATGCAAATAATTGATGACTTATGTTATAAATCCACTTGATGAATGCTTGTGGTTTGGTTCCTCTGTGCCTAACTGGGTCATGTCGGGTTCTCTAGAGAGCTTGCTGGCACTCCCCTGACATTCCCATGTTGCACTCTGTTCTTATAGTCTCTGCTACGTGGGTTGCTCCAGTGTTGTTTGCATTTCAGCCACAGCCTGCTAGTGGCTTCCTCTGCCTCCTTTCTGAGTGATTTTGGTCACAAGCTTTGATCTGCTTGAGCTTCTGACTCCACGTCTAGACAGAATACCCCAAAGAAGCCGTAATATTTTGACTGAAAATCCCCCTGCAGGCATTCATGGATGAGACTCTGCGCATCTCGAGTTTCTTTCTGACCTCCATCATGCTCTAGTTCAGTTGTGCATGTGCAATTAGAGCCACATTTTGTTGATCTGGATAACAAAACATTTGTACATTTTTCAGGGTAACACCAAAATAGCTCATTGTTAAAGCTGTTAGCTGCAGTTGGTCTATGTATATTTACATTTTTTCTTGAACTCAATGGTGTTACCAACATGTATTTTTAAATTTATATTTGTACTTCAACATACTTCAAGAAAACATTTTAATTTTTTTTTATTCTTTTTTCCCCAAACATAAAAGGACAGCTTGAACACAGTGTGCTGGAGAGTCTAAGACTTTTTACGCTGCAGCAGTGATTGAGATTCACAACTAATATCCAGACAGGGGTTGTTCAAAACTTGTGGCAAACCTAGAAACTAAGACTTACTGTATTATGGAATACAGCAAAACTATATGGGCTAATCTTTTGTGCCCACACTACTGAAAGAGTAGTGGGGTAAAAAGAATGTAAACGGTTTTGGTGTATTAGAAAATATCTTGCTCATCACACATAACTTTAAATTCCTGTGTCACGTGAACACAGCAATCAGAGAATAAGTTTTCAGAGAGTAGAAGAGCCAGAATGTTTTTTTTAACCTGAAGGGGGGAAAAAAAATCTGAAAAACACAAGGTCAGAGGTCAACAATTGATTAGATTCAAAGTTGCTAAAGCTTGCAGATCGTTCCCTACGAGAAGTTAAAATCTTTACATATAATTTACAACTTATCTTTCCATTAAATATCCACTACTTTATCCTTGACCTCCCAAGTGTATTCATTGATATTTGTTCACTAAAGTTAACTAAAAAACCTATGAGGCCTTCAAAGAAAAGCTGCATTTACACAGAGATTAAATCCCACTCAAACTGACTTTGTTTAATGTGACTTCTACAGGCTATTGGTTGCATTTTATTTGGTGCTATCAGAGAAACAAGAACCCTTTCTATTTGTAAGCAAAAATTTCAAAAACCATTATGATTTTTTTTCCCACTTTACAGTTATGCTCAAGAAGTGTGATATGAAAGTGTAAAATTCTGTGTATTTCATGTCATTTCATATAAATAATTAGATGTTACAATATGTCATCACTTTAGGCTGGGATATGTACAAATCATGGTATTGAATAAACTTCCTTTGCACTGATTAATGTATACTTTATTAGACTACATCCTGAATTGTTACAGTGTTAGAAATACTTCTGCAGTTTCAAATTGGTCAGGGTATAAGTATTTACAACCATTCTGTTATATGCAGCAGCCTGTAATGCCTCTGGGTGACTTCAGACAGACCGGGGTGGGTCCATCTTGGACTGAGGATTCACTCCACCCTCTGTTGTGTTTACATGGGCACATGTGCTGCTTCATTGACATCTCTCTCATAGTGATAAAAGCCCTCCCACCACAGGACAATGTTCCACTCCCAGTGCGGCTTCAGCCAGTGTGTGTGAGCACGATATGGGGGTTCATCTCCTCCTCAACGGGTGACTCCTCCCGCCACTTCACTGTTGAGCGACCCACCGGCCTCCGCTAGGGAGTGGCCAGCAGCCACGGAGGCAAGACTCAAACAGCCAGTCCGCCCTCCTTTTTCCCCACCTCCGTGTTCAAGGCTCCAGATGTGTCTCAGTAAAAAATATATTCTTTTGTATGACAAGATTGGCTTTCATCGAGAAAGGAACTTATCAATATTTACTTAGATTATTTGCTGGTGACGCTGTTTATGGGAAAAACAGATAACCAAACGTCAATCATGTTCAGGAGCGCAACCTACCGTGCTTGATCCCGCCCAGTTAACTTCACGTTCCTTCATCTCATTGGTTGATTCGCTGGCATAGGCGGTTCCACGCTCTTCAATTCGGTATGAAATGTGTCATTTAAAAGGAAGTTAGAACGAGGTGCGCTTCTTTTATAATTAGTGATAGCTCAAGTAACGTTCAATTAAAGGTAAAAAAAGAAAAAGATTTACGGGGTGTTTAGCACATATTTAATCGCTCTGATATGCAGTTCCATGAAGAAAAGACTGCCCACTGCAAAAATTTCTTATTTTTTTCTTTCATTTCAATGTTTCAGATCATAAAATACGTTTTAATATTAGACAAAAATATGGTTATTGTTAATGATTTCATTGATTAATTGAAAAATACAACAAAACTAACTTTGTTTAATGTGTAAAACAACAATTAATAATGTTTTTTTTTGTTTTGTTTTGTTTTTTACATTGTTGTGGGGAAAATATGTTCCACTCTTTTGGCACAATGATTTACATAAAGCTACGATGGAGGTGTTTTTCAGCATGAATGTCCAAAGTCAGAGTTGGAGTTGGTGGTGCTTTGGGTCATTGACCTCCTGAGAAATAATGGGCTTTTGGGGTTAAGTTCAGAAAGTTATGACTGGATTCCTTCAGGATCCAGTCACTAAAAATTGACACATAATTTTTCTAACAACTCCAAATTCAACTGTTGGTATAATGTTGTTTTTCTGAAATATTGTGGTAGTTTTTTTTATGCCAGATATATCAAGATACAAACCTTCTAAAAACATGATGCTTCTGTCACCTTAGTCCTCAGAACGTTTTCCCATGAATATTGAAGATCATCAAGATCTTTTCATGACAAATGAGTTTAAGCCTTTGTGTTCTTTTTGGTCAGTAGTCTTTTTGGCTTTTGGTGCCATTTTTTGTCCAGTCTTTCTTGTTAATGAATTGTGAATATTAACTGAGTAGGTCCTTCAGTGCTTTAAATTTTAATGTAAATTTAATAGTGCTAAAAATTATACACAGATTTAAATTTATGTCACACTGAATAATCAAATAAGTTGGGAAAGCTTTTATTTTTGGATGGGATCTTTTGCACATTAGTGAGTTTATCAATCCATTTATTTATTTCTCTATTTATTGCCAATTTTGACACTATCAGTCCTCCATATCTTGATACATAATGAATTCTATTGTGAGGTCTTTTATACTACTTCATCTAATTACACAGATGTTATTTAAGTTATTACTTCATTTTGCAGCAGTGTCACGAAAATTTATTTGTTAAAATTCAACTCAATTTCTCAAAAAGATGTTATTTACAAACTTTACATATGTGTAATTCTTTGAAACAACTAGCGGTTTCATTCACCATTTCATCTCTTTAAGGTTAAATAACCAAAATGGAAACCAGACTAAACTTACATCTACAAATACCGGAAAAGGGTCAGTGAGTTTGTTCCAGTAACCTCGTGGTGAATAAATTGAACGCACCACAGTTCCTTCTTCAAAGAGAGGGGGGAGGCGTTAAGTTAGTGTGAAGTTGTGAAAAGTTGTCAAGCCGAAAAAGAGCAAAGAAACTCCTCCCGTCTTCAAATTATGAGCAGTAAGTGAACTTTTAAAAACTCGGTGACCTAATTAGGAGAGTACATTTATATCAACACTATGAAGTAACGGCAGAGCGCAGTGTTTTACTCAGATTTAATACGACATCGTTTTGTTATCGATCGGACGTTGGAAGCATTTTAAAAGTGAGAAACTGACGCTTATTTATAGCTACTTGTTGGATACACCACTAACATTTATTTAAAGAAACATATTCGTTTTCATACTGTATAATTATGGGTTCGTTGTACACTTTTATTTTAATATAGACAACTTGTTGTGTTTTACCGAGCAGTTGGAGCTGTGTCGGTCACTTTAGCTAATGCCTAGCGAGTTTTCTACACATTACTTAGCTAATCGGCTAGCTGGCAGTGTAAGCAACCCGACGTAGGTTTCCTTGCTACAACCCCCACAAAACAATTCCAAACCTCACAAAAGTCGCTTTATTTGAGTGTATTTGATTGAGTTTATACTTTGTTGCCAAATGTTACTCGGTTTGTGCCTTTGCCGCTTAAGAAGTCGGTGATCTTCCAACTCTTCTTCCGCAGATCAGCAGCAGCAGGGTGAAATGGCCGCTGTGGAGAGCGGTGGAGGATTCAGTCAGAAGCGAAACACAAACTCACAAGTAGGTTAACCTGTCACACAAAGCTGCACTGTTGCAAAATTGCATTGCTTTCTCTTTGATGGTGTTGTGTGTTGTTGGAGTGATTCTGTGATCCGTCTGTGTTTGAAACTGTGCGGGATGTTGATTTTTCTCCCCGGAGCACATGTCACTGGGGTGGGGAATGGGCAGGTAAATTTCGCCCACACGGGGTGTTCCCGTCTTAGCCGGGCACTTCGTGTGCGTTTCGCTCGGCCCATTTGGCTGGCCTCGGAGGGGGTGGCTAGAGGAGTGTGCTAGTTTATAGGGCAGAATAAAGTGTGGGAGGGCGATGGGTGGGTTTGGGGGGAGGGGAAGCCGAGCCCGCCGCCGCTCCTGAAAAATGTGGTCCCTCCCAAACTCAGCCCCCCATGTTTTCTCTCTAAAGACCAACTAAACCAGAAGTGCTACATTGTAATATAGGCAGCATGAAAGTGATTTTAATGCAGTTTCTGTGTGTGGTTTCGCACACACAAAGCAAGCCACACAGATCATCATTGTGGTAAATTTAAAAGTCAAATCCCTTCCTCCTAAAATGTTTAGGTTTGGGGTCTTAACTTTAAAAGCTGATCATCCTCCTTATGCTATCGAATCTACTTTAAACATTCAGTCTCACATAAATACCTGATATATTTATTTAAGTAATTCTGCTTAAGATATTAGTTTTGTTTGATACTTTAGTCTCTCGGGGGGGATTTTTTTCTTGTCTTATTTTGTCCACGATCTCCTGTGAATTTGTCTATTTAAATAAACATTTTAAACAGTTAAAGATCTACATTTTTGCAAAGATGGTAAGGTATCTCTTGGTTTAGTTTAATATGTGAACTATGTGAATTTTTTTATGTGTACATGTTCAAAATGTCCAGAAACTGTCTCACCAGTCTTTATTTAGTGCTCAGAAAGGAAAGACTATTGATCAGAGAAATTACCTGAAAACATAATCTCTTGGCATGCTGTTTACTACGCCCCTTTAAAGTACGAACTCAGTTTTTTTCTTGCACACAAATACTAATGCAAAGACAAATACGAACTGAAGATGGTGTAGTTTAGGACAAAATGTCTCACGTTCTCAACTGGCTGCTGGATTATATGGGACTTGTCAAACGCCAGGTTTAGCATCAACAGACTGACTCTGGATGCCGGGACTTCATGGCAGAATTAGCTAGAAAAAGCAGTTTCTCACAGTGGCCAATGTAAAAAGGACAAAAAGGCCTGAAATGGACATTGAAGAGTAGAAAACTGAAAAAGTGTTATTTACAGGTGACTCAAGGTACGAGGGCTTCAAATCAAGCTGCAGAACAAATTAAAAGATCTAGCCAAGTGTGGTGCAGGAAGCTTGAGGATGGTCTGGCGGTGGTAAAATAGGAGATTTCAATGAGCAGTCAGATTTTATGGAAGATGCATCAGGATGTGTAGGATGAAGTCTCATCTGTTTAGCATGAAAAATTTCTTAGCTCTAATTGCTGTAAAATGTGCCGTTTTATTTTTCCTTAAAACCAAAATTCAAAGTTAACATCTGCAATTTCAGTTCATATCTTAATGTCCAACTCTGATAGTGACTTCATGTCTTATTCCATTGCAATTTTTTTTTTTTTTTTTATTGGAAAGAAGAAAATCTTGAAGTAATTTTGGTAATTTCAGTCATAGTGTATGTTACAGAGCAACACAATGCGCTACAGATTCCCAAGCCTTTAAATGTTTGTGCTATTTCTATTGGCAGGACTCACAGCAGCCGTCTCCTCTGGCCCTGTTGGCCGCTACGTGCAGTCGAATCGACACCCCTGGAGAGAATGACTCTTCAGCCGAGCAGCAACAAAATAATCAGCAGCACCTGGAAATAAATCAGGGCATCTTTACCTCCACTGCCAACGGTTGGCAGGTTGTCCCCCTCAATGTTCAGGCATCCTCAGGCTCCAACACCATCACCACTGACTCGTCAGGGGTGATGGCCGGAGGAGACAACTGCAAGAGCAGACAGGTGCTGTCAACATCAGCAGCAGCTGTGAGCACTCAGGGTCAGCAGCAACAGCAGTACGTAGTAGCCCAGGCTCCATCAATGCCAGGTCAGCAGTTGCTTACCACTATATCAGGTGTGATGCCCAACATCCAGTACCAAGTTATACCGCAGTTCCAGACAGTAGACGGTCAGCCACTACATTTTGCACATGCTCAGCAGGACCCGGCCGTATCCGCTGCTGCAGCACAAGGGCAGCAGTTTCAGATCGTGTCCTCTCCCAGCGGCCAGCAGATCATAGCTGCGACCAACAGAGCCGGCGCCGCTGGGAACATTATAACCATGCCCAGCGTCCTTCAGGGGGCAATCCCCATACAAAATATAAGCTTAGGCAACGGTGTGTTGCAAAACCAGGCCCAGTTCCTGGCAAACATGCCACTGTCTCTGAATGGAAACATCACGTTGTTGCCTGTTGCCACGGGTGCAGCGGGGGGAGATGTTAACGGTAGCGGGGAGGCTGGAGGCAATCAGCTGGTTCAGCAGCAGCCAGCCACCTCTGTCGGTGCGACGGGGTACATGACCACCGCGTCCACTGCCACAACACAGACCTCATCCTCTTACGGCGCCACCCAAACACAGAAGAGTAACGGCTCGGCGACGGGCACATTCCAGCAGAACGTCCCCATTCAGCCGGACAACAGAGATGGCCAGCAGCCGCAACAAATCCTCATCCAGCCTCAGCAGGTCATCCAGGGTGGAGCGCCACTTCAAGCCATCCAGGCCACGGCAGGCGGTCCGGTGTTTGCAACTCCAACACTCACTCAAGAGGGGCTTCAAAATCTTCAAATTATGCCAAACACGGGGCCCATCCTCTTGCGCACGGTGGGCCCCAACGGCCAGGTTAGCTGGCAGACCATTCAGATCCAGAGTCCAACAGGAACGCAGTTAACTCTGGCCCCGGTGCAGTCCCTGCCCCAGCTGGGGCAGAATCAGGGGGCGGCTGGGGCTGCAGGGATCCCGGTCAACGCGGTGCAGATCCCGAGCCTTCAGACCATCAACCTGAACACACTGGGCAGCACTGGGCTGCAGATGCATCAGCTGCCAGGAGTTCCCATCCCCATCACCAGCACAACAGGTCCGTCATTTACCAGCGTATTAAACAGCTGGGATAGTTTCTAAAAGTCTTTGGTACTAATTCTGTAACTAATGTTTGTTTCTTCCATTTTTGTGATTTATTACAAATTTTTCAGGAGATTTTTTGATAATTTTGTTCCCAACTGTCATGTCGTCACTTTGCTGGCAAAAGTGATTTTTGCCAAAAAAAAAAAAAAAAAAAAAAAAAAATTCACCACCTCTTTTTTGCCAAAAGATGATTTAAAAAAAAAAAAAAAAATCACTTAATAAAAATACAGGCAAAATGGAAGACAGCTTCTGCATTTCCTGATCCGGTGCTCAAATCTGGTTGGACCAGTTTAGCCGTTCGTTTTCATGTGAAACTTTAACCACACTGTAAATGATGCCGTCAGTTTTTTTTTTTTTTTCTTTAACTACTTCCACTCACATTTTAATATTTTGCTGCAGTTGTGGTTTGGCTACACCAGCAGGTTTTTAGCAAGGCTGCAGCTTCACTACTAATGGTTTAGTTTGAACCACAGGCAGCCAGAGCTGAAAACAATCAAATGTTTGCATAATGGTGAAAGTGAACAGGGTGTGCAGCATTAACAATTCTTTTACAAATAATTAAGTTGCTGTAACATCATTGTTTTATATCTTTTTGTTTCTCATTTAAAGGAAATGTTAAAAAATTAAATATAGTTCCCAAACGTTTCTTTATCATAATGATCGCTGCACAAAAAAAAAAGAAGAAAAAAAAAGTAAAACCTTTTTAGAAGTTGAGAAATGATTTGCATTTAGGCTGGAAGGTTTCATAACCTTACACTTGGATTCTTTCTTCTCATTTATTACAGGGGACCAGGTATTGCAGACAGGCGGAGACGGTTTGGATGACGGCGCACCTCTGGAGGATGAGGATTTAAGCCCTCAACCTCAGGGACGACGAAATCGAAGAGAAGCTTGCACCTGTCCGATGTGCAAAGATGGAGAGCCACGGTACGTCACCGATCTGTATGGCTGGTGTCTTGGGTAAATGTGTTAACACAATAATGAAAGTGCTTTACTCCTTTGAGTAAGTTTTTATTTTATTACAATTTAGTGTTTTGTCTAGCTTTCAAAATTTAGTGCTATTAATAATGTCTTAACTTCAGAAATGGTTAAACTTTACATTCCTGAAGTATCAGTCTGAAGGATTTGGCGACATCTAGTGGTCATGTTACACATGGTAGAGACGTGATTAAAGAAAGGGGAAAATCCTGTTAATAATCCTAGGGGACGTAGAGGTAAATTTCCAGGAGGTTTTTGGACTTTTGTGAAATTTGAGATTATTCCTAAGCCTCAGATAAATCGATGACGGTTTTTATGCAAAATAAATTTTGCTGCATGTTTAATTCAAATGTAATAGCCATGCAACAAATGAAAAAATGTATAATCCCGTCAGTTTATTTTAGTATACCCTAGATAGCTGTATGCGTTGATGCAGTCTTTACCCTGAAACTCAGATATTTTATTGTAGATTTTTCACTTTAGTGGATTAGGCAAACCTCCAAATATCAGACCAGGTTAAAAGTTAACTCTTGAACATTTTTGACTTTGTACAGTGACCCAAATAAGAAGAAGCAGCACATCTGTCACATTAGTGGCTGCGGGAAGATCTACGGCAAGACGTCCCACCTCAGAGCCCACCTTCGTTGGCACACAGGAGAACGCCCCTTCGTTTGCAGTTGGTCTTTTTGTGGCAAACGATTCACACGTTCAGATGAGCTTCAGCGCCATAAGAGGACACACACAGGTGAGGAGTTCAGTGTCCAGGCCAGGGACTACATTCAAATGACTGAGCACAAATTTTAAGACATTCTAATTGCACAGCCTTCAGTGCGCAGCCCTTTAACATATTTTCCTCCTCTTACTTTCAGGAGAGAAGAAATTTGCGTGTCACGAGTGTCCCAAACGCTTCATGCGCAGCGACCACCTCTCCAAGCACATCAAGACCCACCTGAACAAGAAAGGACCCGTCACAGGCAACAGCATCACTGTGTCAGCCGATGCTGCTTCTCCGTCGGCGGGAACAGAAAGCAGCGCAGGAGCCGGCTCAAACAATGACCAGCACACCATTGTCACCATGGAAACCTTATCTGCTGAAAGCCTTGCTCGGTTAGCCAGCAGTGGCATCAACATGATGCAGGTGGACCTTCACCAGCTCAATGGCAGCAGTTACTAGGGACGGTGTGAGAGAGATGCCGAACGATAAATTTGGACATTTGGGAGGGATTGGGGGGGTCAAAGGGCATGTTCCAGCAGAAACGGAGCCTCTTGGAGGTGTCGGTCTGAAAGGGGTTCTCCGATGCTAATAATTTGTAGAACTGAGACAGAAATTTGATTTTCATTCTTGTATGTAGAGGCTTGTGGTATTTAGGTTTCTGAGGTGGACAGCTGGGATTAAAATCTCAAATCTACAGAAATCACTGTGAAATCCTATTTCCTCTGAAGGGAAATGGTTTTACACTAACATCTGCAGCCTTAAATGGTGTAAGACTGCAACAGAAAACACAGGTCAGCACGCGCCATGATGTCGCTGGAATTCTGTTGAGGTTCTCCAATGAAGAGATGACACTAAGTCAGACTCTTGATCTTTTTCTCTCGCCGTTTTAAGCTTTGCCCCATTTTTTCTTCGACACCTCAGAGGTTTCCTGACCGGCCGGCCCAGGCTAACTAACGTTTCATGTCCCTCAGGCTAACCGACACATCAACTCAAAATGAAACGTCTACAAATAATGGAGAACGTCTTGCAAATTTTCAGATGTCATTTTGTTGAAGCCAGAAGCACACATGTGCTGGAGCATATTAGTCGTGAAATTCTGAGAATAACTCTTTAACTTCTTTTGTGAAAACATTCAAGCCATCATGCTTTATTGTCGGGATAGAAGCAAAGCATATTTTCTATGTATATATACTTTTTTTTTTTCTAGTCAACAGTACAGAAATTCTTAGCACAAACAGGAATATATAACATGGTTGCAGGTGATTGCCTTTCTGTTGTCTGTACATCTTATGCACAATCAATCTTAATCTTATTTTTATATATATATGTAGATTTAATTTGTAAACTTCAAAGCTTTTCATATAATGTTATAAGATCCAGATCTTCCAGTCTCTTTTCCATCTTATATCTTCCTCACAGCCATGTCAGTGGTTCGTTTTCCCCTCTTTGGTTAATAGTTTTCAGGCATGGTCAGAATTCTGCGCAATAATGTTAAATACTAAATATACAAGCTCCAGACCAAAGGTTTATGCTCCTTTTTATAAAAACTACTTGGGGAATCTTTCTTTGGTCCATAAGCTTTCTAAAAGTACTCACCTAGTGATGCAAATGCCAAAATTATAACTGGAAAACATCCAGCAAGGCCGACTGTGTGTACTCTTCCTTTACTTGTTCAAACGAGTAGCAAAAGGCATTGTCAGAATGTATTTGCCCGAGTTGTTTTTTCCTTCATAATTATGCTCTGTATGAATTGTAACCTGTACAATGCATGTTTAAAACTTCAACTCATTGGACAGTAAGTGCTCTTACCTCCTTTCCCTGCCCCCCCGCGTTTTTAAATAAGGGATTTTTTTTTAACATGTTTATATAACTACTGCAAATGCCAACACCTGGATTAAAAGGACATCTTTCTCATTTCTTTGCGAACATGTCTTTAGCTTTATTCACAACATACAAAGGACAGCAAAAACGTGGTTAAATTTATAAAAATGGTAAAAAACAGAAAAACTTCACAAGATGCAACAAACTGAACAAACGTCCACCCAGAGTTAAAATCACATGTCCTCCTCCTCGTCTTTCAGTTTTTCACGGAGACTGCAAGGAGAAAAAAAAAAAAAAAACATTAAATATTTAGTAATTCTAACTGGTTAACAGCATAATCAGGTTACAGGAGTCTGAGTCTCACCTGCTGAGGTAGGAGTGGACGTCAGAGAAGCCGTGGTACTGAGCCAGAGGGAACAGGATGCCAGTAGGGCATCGGCCCTCGCGCTGGCGGCAGAAACTACAGTTGCAAATACTGCGGCACGGTGGGCACTTCCAGTCCTGAGGAGACGCCGCAAAGTTTAGAAGGATAAGTGATACAAACTAAAAATAAACATTGTGATTACACGATGCTGTTAACTTCAGCCTTGCCTGCATTTTGTAATATTCTCAGTGATTTTTTAGAAGTAATAAAACACAAGCCATGCGGGGCGTTTACATTCCTGTAAAGGGGGGAGGTAAACATCCAAGCCATCATGCTTTATTATCGGGTTAGAAGCAAAGCATATTTTCTATGTATATATACTTTTTTCTAGTAAACAGTACAGAGGTAATCTGAATTTTGGCTACTGTTTCTGCCCTTCAGGGTTTTCCTCTATTTTGCTTCCTTCATTGTACCTTCACAAACCTTAACCTTTTTGATACTATAATAAGGATTATAGTTGGACTACACTCCCCCCTTTACTTTTTCCATAATACCTAAACCTAGAATTAAAAAAAAAAAGCTAATGAGAACAGGGAGCCTTCTAGTAAAGGATGTCCTAAAAAAAAAAAAAAAAACATCAACAACAAGCAGAAAAATCTTACATTTCAACGTGAAGTTGCATAAATGCAAAGACTAGGAGAAGCACACAATACAAACATCACTGAAAACTCCTCCAAAGCTTGGAACCAAACATTTACGGGTAATTTGTGGTTTCAGGGTGTGGAAGCCAAGCGGTGTTTATGGGAACAACCCTTTTCTGGGCAGCAGTTCATGACCTGAATCTTAAGATAGGTTTTCTGCCAAAATAATGAACCAAAGGCATGCAAGACAGTCAACAACGGAAAAAAACCCTATCAATTAACATTTTAAAAATAGTAAAAGGAAAAACATTGTTTATCTTTTTACTGCCTCATCTTAACGAAAGAAATTCCTGCTAAGAATTCAATTAGTATTTTCATTAATTCCAAGTTCTTCACCGTTTCTCCATCATGAATGTAAACGCCACTTGTTAAATAAAACCATAACAAAGTCAACATAAGAGTTTATTGCAGCTGCCAATTTCATTTATGGAATATAATCTATCATCAGAATGGAAACCCTGTGGCTGTACGTTAATTATTTACAATAAAGCATTAGAGAGCACTGACCGGATTAAGCAGCGCCTTCCTGACGTCCTCTCCATATCGGTTCCTCAGGCACGGCCCGCAGAACTGACCCTGAATCCCTCGACAGTTCTCATTGCGGCAGCAGGTCTTTGTGTCGACAGTTTTCTGTCGGCACTGATGGCACGTGGAGCCCTGACAAAAAAAATAGAGAAATTATTAACTTTTTGCAGTGCCAATGAAAAATGTTAACCTATGTATTTAACCCGTTAATTGCTTTTACAAATCAATCATGATCAATAAAACGTGGCTTAGGATTAGGCCAAGAGGCATACTGGAGACTACATGGTCAAGTGGAAAAAGGTTCCTTGGTGTTTTTGGCTATTGGACCAGACACTTCTGTTTGGCAGACACCAAATGCTGTGCATCACCACAAAATCATCATCACAAGCATGGTGGGGGCAGCATCATGCTGTGGGAATGCTTCTCAGCAGCAGGCCCTGGAAGGCTTGCAAAGGTACAAAGAATGAAGCAAAATGGAGGAAAATCCTGGAGGGCATTTTCTTTCCATTTCCAAGAGAACTATGATCCATTATTCTCCTGCAAGATAACGACCCAAGCCATTAAGCTAAAGCTACACAGAAATGGTTTGAAGAAAACCTGACTGAGCTTGAAGAGTTTCGCCAGGAAAATCTGGAGCAAAACTGCAGCATCCAGATGTGCAGTTGTGATTGAAATGTGCTTCCAGTAATAGCAGCCTTGAAGGGGGTAAATATTTACTGATTTTATGTTGCATATTTCTGAGCCATGTTAGACTTGGATTTTAAAGAGCTGGATAACTTGTTGCATCTTTACAAATGAAAAGATGAACACGTCCTTTACAGATCTGACTGGAGGAATAAACTTTGTGTGAGTCTGTAAGTGTTAAGTTCACCACTGAACTTACTGTGACACTGTTGTAAACCTTGTCGGTCATATTGTCAGCCACCAACTCCAGCTCGTCCTCTGTGATGTCATCTACTGGACGGATGATGTGAGGGTGGTTCTGATTGGGTCGTGGAGTGCCGCGGCGACGTGGAGCTTGGCGAACCTAAAACAGGTAATGAAGGTGTGCATTACTTCAGTAAACATCTAAATAACCATATTTAGCTCTCATTGATTACCAATGTTAATTATACAAATATCAGAATTAATCTGTAGAGCAAAACAAACATGGTTTCACCAGCTACTTTATTGTTCAGTTTGTTGTTTAACTAACCTCCAGCAGCTCTTCCTCCAAGCTGAGCTCCACAACTGCTTCCAGAGGAGATGAAGGGTCCTCGATTCCCCCCATAGAGCGGGTCTGTCTGCGAGAAGCCCGTTCTGGGTTCCTCCTGGTCTCCCTGTCACTTTGACCAGAGCGAGGCGGGCGCTGGATATTGGAAATGAATCCACATAATCAGTTAGTCCCAAAGGAATATTCAGGTTAAGAATCTCGAATTTATTAAATCTGTACTTGAATTTCAAAATCAGCACCAAATAACCAAACAAACACAACAGTCATTACTAACTATTTGAATATATACCAATTTGAAGGTCTACTTTTAGTTTGTTCTTTATGTTTAATAAAAACACATTTTTATACCTTGGCTTTCAACACACTGTGATATTGTCTTGTATGGCACCTTAAAATACACCTGCCATGTTGTATGTGTGTATATACATATATATATATTTTTTTTTTACATATTTCTGTTTTAATGTACAGTACTTTGGCTACCCCAGCGGTTTTTAAAATGTGCTATTGAAATAAAGGCACCTCAGACATTCAGTTTACTGCAAAATTGTGAAGACTAGCAGAAAGACGTCCATTTATGAGTTTTCCATTATACTCACAGAGCTTTTTCCTTTTGTCGTCGGTCTGCCTGCTTTTTTTTTAAGAAAGCCAGCTCCTCCAGGCATTTTCTGTAGGTCTGCCATCAGCTGGGCCAACTGTTGGGAAATTGATAGGAAGACAATAAATGGCAAATTAATACCGGTGCATAATTCACCAACCCTAAAACTGATACGAGAAGTAATATATTATGACAACTATAGTGTAGTAGGCTCATTGATCATAATTGTAAAACTTAGTCTTATGGGAAGCATGAAGATTCATAAAATACACATATTGGTATCCATATAACTTAGGCTTGTATTTGGTAATTTTCCACATGTTAAGTTGATAATCAAGGAGACATGTCTATTAACACAGTAACAGCGCAGACTGTAAAAGTTATGGTTGGACAATCCATCAGTTGCAGTCTAATCTGCAGGGGACAATAATGTTCAGACAGCTTAGGTCTAGTGACGAATGGCTTCAGACCAGAAAAACGTCTTAGTCATTGTCATCTAAGGTAGAGACTTTTCAGGTGATTCACTTGCTGAAGAGGTCAGGTGTGACATGACTGCTTAAGCAGCTGATTCACATGCATTTATTCTATGAATGCATGTGAATACATGCATTCATACAATGCATGTATGAATGCATACATGCATTCATACATGCATTGTATTAATGTTCATCACATGCATTCATTATATGAATATGAATATATATGAATGCATGTGAATACACCTGCCATGTTGTATGTGGCAGGTGCCTCTTACACAATGCATTGCATGTGTGTAAGAGGCAGATGCAATGCATTCATTGCATGTGAATCACCTGAAAAATCTTCATAGCCCACACTTTAGAGGGTAACGAGGAGGAAAAAAAATATGCTGTTTCAGATTATTCTTCTCTGGTGGTTTCATGCTCAGTGAAATCTGATTCCAGATTGTATTGAAATCACCAATATAAATAAAAATACACATGCCAGTCAAATAAAAAGAAATAATCAGTGTTAAATACTCAAACATCTAGTATCAACACTTATTTTTTTGTGTCAGAAGTTCAACTTTAGTGCATTTAGAAAAATATTTGACAAAATTTTTGTGAATGTTTTCCTTAGATGTCTTATACCACTAATTACAACCTCTACATCCAAGAAAACTATTTTATTTAACATATAAAATTTACAAACGTCACCACAAGGCATGCGTTTCTGGTTTACCATTGCTTTGTTGGCCTTGATGTTCTGCTCTCTCTTGGCCAGGAAATTATCCGACTCATCTTTTGCAGAACCTGATCCATTGTCCTCAGCCTGATGCGGTTGACTCACAGCCTTCTCCTCATCCTCAAATTTCACATGCTTGCCCTTCTTTGACCTTTTGGGCTCTCTTGGCCTCTTCACTCCTCTCTTTGCTGCAATATTTTCTTCTTCATCCTCAAACTCTGAGAGCTGGAAAGAAGAGGAAGAGCCAGAGCGAAGTGCAATCCTCAGCCTGAAGGGCTGACAGGCAGCAGGTGGTTTAGATGTGATCTTTAGCTTCATGGGAGAAGAGTCAGGTTGTGATTCATGATGCAAATCCAAATTCTGCAGGCAAACAGCAAGGATTTGTCATAAGAGGCAGATTTCTAATATATTCTTCAGTCGAATTTATTAATAAAAAAGGAGGGAAAATAGATTTAGTCGTGGAATAATTAAAAGTTGTCAACATATTACAAGTAATAGTTTATATGCCATATCTAATGTTAAGTGTGTTGGCAATAAATACAAAAACATACCGTTTCTGTGAGCTCAGAGTCAGAAAAGCCATCAAATGTCTCATCACTTTCTGAATCCCCTGCAAACACATCCACTAGTTTCTTCACATCAGCTTCACACTTTGCCTGTAAATGAAGAGTAAAAACAGCTTCAAAAACTTGTATTAATGTTCATCTTAAATTCAGTAGGCATTCAGTGAGTAAAAAAAATATACATTTTGATTCATGACTTCAGTGCAAACCTCTCCAGTTTAGCTAGGTTCTCCAACAGACAAACTTGTCGTTCAAACCTGATTGGAAACTAGTGGCGCTTGTTATGAAGATTCGGACAGAACGAACACAACCGAGAGGGGCGGTGTTTTGTTTGCTGACGACCTATTTTAACTCCGCCCTCATAGAAAGACGTGGACACTAAAACAGACTCCAAAACATATTTAAAATGTAATTTTCAAAACTGCAGTTTTGAAATGTACATTTTAAGTATCTGTAACCTCAGTTCAGAGGTTAAATAGAAGATATGTAATAATAAAGGTTTATACTTATAAATCGCAAGAGGGCTGTGGACAAAAGCTGTACTTACAATCTGATAGATTTGGAGACTTGTTTTGCAAATTAAACTGGACTAAAGATTATCAAGTCAAAATTTGGCATGCAGATTGATTTCTACCAAGAAAGCCTCAATGCTGTGTTTGAGTAAAACCCCTGGATGTGATCACTCAGGCAAGGAGGTTATTTTTTTTTTCAGACTTTTCTCTTTTCTTCTTTGATTTTGAAGTAGCTCAAGTTCAACTGACCAGTTCAGTTCTATATATAACATAATGTGTATTTGTATCCTGCTATGTCATTAAGTCCTCCATTTTCAACCAGAGGGAGGTGCAGTTTCAGAGGATACCATGGGAACTTGGCCTGTGGCAACACCTGCAGGCTCAAATTCACACCTTGCAATTGATTGGAGGTTAGCATGATGACTACTACAGAAGACTTATAACACAGGGGATTCCTTCTAAGTCTAATGGTTCCTCTTTCCTCCACATCTGTGACACTCTCCTCTATTACTACTGCTAATTTCTGTCTTCACTTCTGAGCACACTTACAAGCACAGACACGCAGACCAATTCCTATACATGGTGCAATCACATATGCACAGGCAGCGGCGTAAAAAAATCTACACTATCTACTTGAATACCTATAGTTGCAGCAAACACATTTAATTCATTGTTTCTTGTTCTTTATTTCTTTTACTTGTATTTTTGTTTTCTTTTTCTTTCTTTATCAGAGTATTTCTTTTATGTTCCTCACTGATTTGACTGTTTTTTCTGATTTTAACAACTGTCTCCTTCTAATTAAATAATGCTTTAAATAACAAATAAATTTAAATAAATTTAAAAACCAATAAAATAATGGTTTAAATAATGCTTTAGTTTTTTTTTTTTGTTTTTTTTTTCAAACTATGGGAACGTGTTTTTGTTGTTTTTTTTCTTCTAATAATTGTACCTTTTGATTCCATTTGATGTAAAGGGTTTCTGGTAAAATAAGAAGCAGTTGTGCTTGTGTAATTCATATCCGCTGAATCATCTCACTATATTTCAGTGTTATTTTACAAGCTGCATTTTTGCCATTGCGTACACGACGTACGTATCCTTTAAGGGAGGGCGTGGCTTCCTGCTGCAGATAGGCAGCCTCAATGCGGAAGATAAATAAAATCCTCCCTATTTCTAACTTTTCAAGAACAGAGACAAGGTCCTCAGGTAAACCTATCTGTAAAAATATATTTTACAGACATGATATTTGGCTATCAAATCAAGTACATATGAACTACAATAATTAGAAGGCTAAAATTACTTTAGGGTGTCTTGCTTGCAAAATAGACAAATGTCTTCCTGTATTTCATTACTTGTTGTTTAACGTTGTTTTAACAGTTTCGAGTGTTTTAACCCCCGCATTCAGCTTGAAGGGTAGTATGTTTTTGTAAACTGTTTCTTATTGTAATCCTTTTAACCACATTCAAGCAACTGTAATGGTGAAATCAGCCAGTGTGTTTTACTCGTTGCTATCTCTTAAGAACCATGCTTTACAGGAAACACCCATTGTGGACTTTAGTGCTTGGAAATCTGGTAGAGGTTAAATCACAATAATGATAAAAAAAATATTCAGATTTTCTTTAGTTTTTGTCATAATCATTCCTTTTATTTATTTTTAACTGGTCACTTCATAAATAAAAGTATAATACACTTACTGGCCCGTTTATTAGGTATGCCTTGCTAACACAATGGACAGCCTTTTACTTTCTGAACCACCTTAATTCTTCATAGCGTGATTCAAGAATGTGTCAAACATTCGACTGAGATTTTGGTTCATGTTTACAAGATAGAATTCCAAATGTGTCACTTAAACAATGTTGATCCCAAAGGATTCAAAATGTGCCAAGAAAGTATCTCCCAGACCAAACACAAAGCCACCACAAAAGGCAGGATGGATTCATGCTTTCTTGTTGTCAAATTCAACTTCTGACTCCACCATTTTAATGTTGCAGCTACAATCATCATTCATTGGACCAGGCAGCATCTTTCCAATATGTTTTTGTCCAATTTTGATGTGTCCCAGTTTCCAGTTCTTAGGAGTGACACCCAGATTTTGTCTTTTGGTGGTGTGTAGCTTGTGTGTATCAAAGTTTGATGTGTTGTGCATTTAGAGCTGGTGTACCTGAGCGTTAACGAGGCATTATGAGGACTGCTGCTAGCTTGTTTTCCCAAACCTGTTACCTGTGGCCTGCTCTTTGTCCTCTGACTTTACTGTGAGATTATTAACGGCACAACTTCCTCTTAGTGAATATGTTGCAATCTGATTGACTGATTCACTCTTTCTAGAGACAAACAATGAAGTAGGGATAATTGTTAAAAGTGGCCAGTGAATGTATGTTTAGGAAAATCATTCTAGAAAACTTTCATTTTGAATATATTTTCATGTTTACCATCAGTTTCTTCTCAGCAACCATCTTTTTTTGATTAGGATAGTTGTATAGAGAACGTAGAGTTGTGGTTAAAATAAGTTATTGTACAAAATGTTAATGTGGACAATTTCTAACCTTTTGTATCATTGCATTGTCAAAGACTCAACAATATAAATCTTTTGCAGGAGGTTTTTTGAGACCTAAACTCTTCATCTAAACAACTTAACACACAGACTATGTGGCCAAATCAAGGTGGGATTTCACACCACGCCATAACAACATTTTTGACAAGTTTGATGCCAGTTATATCTGATCACTTTTCTAAGGTCCATAATTGTGCTGCTTTTCCATAACAGGTCCTCCTCCTCAAATGGGTCCCCAAAACCCTGCCTTCCCTCCAGGCTACAACCCTGCATTTCCCACTGCTCCTGCATCAGGAATGTTCCCCCAGGGTCCGAACCCTGCATACCCTGCAGGCCAATTTCCAGCTCCCATGAACCCAGCCATGGTTCCCATTGCACCTCCAGGGGCTCCTGGACCCCATGCATATCCCATGGCTCCTGGACCCCATGCATATCCCATGGCTCCTGGAGGTGTTCATCCAGGTCCATATCCCCACTCTCCCAAAGGGGGCCATCACAAGGATCCTCATCATGGTGGGTTACACCCTGGGCCTGGAATGGTTGTTGGAGGACATGGACACAAAAAGCATAAGAAGATGAAAAAGATGAAGAAGATGAAGAAAGAACACAAGCATGGACACCACAAACATGGCAAGGTGAGGTTTGGCTTGGTTCAAACAGGAAGTGATTGTGCATAAAACATTGTAAAAAAAATTGTTGAAGATCCTTTTTTTAATGACCATCTTGACATTGTTGTAGTCACCCAGGTCAGAGAATAGAACATTGTGCAAATCTTATTATAATCTGATTAAAACAAACTTTACAAATTACTTAATGGAACATTGAACAAAAATATGCTAATTTAAACCAGAAGCAGAAATTAGTCAACAAATAACATACTGAAATGAATGTTTTTTAAGAAATAATAATCTGATACAGAATGTAAAGACAAAAATTGTGAGTAGTACCATCCTAAACTTTTGACATTAAGGAATACACTGCCCTCACCCAGTATGGCTGATTATTTTTATTGATTAATTTGTTATGCCCCAATTTAACTGCAATTGTGCTGTTTTTTTTTGTTATTCTGACTCCCATGACTCCAGTTGTTTATATTGTCAGTCTTGTACTAAATGTAATAGTTTATTGCATAAACTTTGATTGAAACATCTGTAAAGCATGGCAATATAAATTGTTTTGTTTCATTATGTATGTTTTTTGTCTTTACAGCATTCAAGCAGCAGTAGCAGCAGCAGTAGCAGCAGCAGCAGTGACTCAGACTAAATCCTCAAGATCAACACTCAGCCTTCATGCTTATTCCAAAATTGCAACTGATCTTATTAACTTAATCAAATCATCTCACTTTTACATGCACAAACCCCCTTTAAAGGTAATTTATGACACTAAAGCAGCACGCACACTAGTGGTTGTTGCCTTCAGTTTCTGAGTTTCAGTTTATTTCCATTTCTCTTACAGGACACAGGACTTCATTTTGTAAAGTGAGGTCATTAGTTTTCTGTTAAGGAAATTGTGTAAATGTAAATGCTCAAAAATAAGTGTACAACTATGACGTGTTTTGTTTTTTTAAGATGCGATATAGGAAATTTGTACAAATATTATGATAAACAGTTGTATGCTCTAAGTAGAATATTAGCTAAGTGAAGAATTGGACCCATTATGTTGTCAACATCTGATTTTATGCTCATTACTACATGGCTTCAAAATAAATAAATCAGTCACCTACATAGTAGTGTGTTTTTTCTCCATTTGATTTCAATACTTCACATTACAAAATAATTTATATTACATTGTATTGAGATAAAATTGTTTTGTGAATTGCAGATGATTCTTCTTGTATCTGATAAAATACCCTTGTCTCATTTAACTGAATGTTTATCATGTGAGATGTGACTATTAGCTTGCAAATTGAACATCTTAGGGTTTTTATTTCATATAGAAGAATCACTTGAGAGACCAACACATCAAGAGGCCAAAGTAATATAACTATTCTTTATTCTGACAAAATTTTGTCTCTTTGGTAAATTGTGAGTATTGTAAATACCCACAAGATAAGATTATTTACTCTTTTCCAGCTAAATGTTACAATTATTTTTTTATGGAGGAAAATGCTGCAATCGTTTTATTATTTAATGCTTAGCAGCTATTTCTTTCGATTTCTATATCTGCTGTGCTTGACAACATATTTTGCTCTGCCACTCGCACAATGACTTCTAGAGATCGGTTCCTGTAACCCTCGAAGGAAAAAAGATTTGTAAATGATAGAAAAAGGCCTACAATAAAATTTAAACACTTTGGTACCTTCAGGATCTCAAACCTCAGTTGTGGAACCCATAAACTCTGACTTTGAACTTGTCAGACCACAAAACAGGCTCTAAAATTTTAATTGTAACCACTAAGCAATGACCTGAACTGGAAAGTATTGACTTGCGTACTTTGGGCTTGGTCAGTATCAGCAAAGAGGGAACTCCAAGCACATTGTTAGCACTGAATTCCTTTCTCACATGGTCACTGTGGTGAACAGATTAGTCACTCATTAACGCTGTCTTGAGATTTTCCTCTTTGTCCGGTAATATTAAATATAAAATTGTTCTGCATTAGAACATGCTTGCACGGCTGTGTAAGCTTTCTTCTTCTAGTCTGTTCTTTGATGCTGTTTTAAAGAATTACAACATAGCGAAACTAATTTTAATTATACATGTAGACAGTAAAAGTGTTTAACAGGCCTGCATTTGTTTTATATTTTTTATGTTTGATTTAAAAAAAATCACATCTGTTTTGATTAACACTGATTTAGAATGCTTACTTTAAGGTTTTTCCATTTATAATCTCTGTTCTTATCGCATAGAAAAACATAAACGCATCACTGATAAAGGTAATGATTGAGGAAATGTGTATTCAGTTTTAGTCCTATGTTTAGACTTGCTGACTCATTGCCATTCTGGTATGATTCAATCACATAAGTTAAAAGATTTAAATAAAAGAAAAAAAAACACCCTTAAATTTTAAATCATTTACTTTGGTCCTGTTTAAAATAAGAGCATATTTTTGTGATACAGGACCTTTCTGAAAATTTAGGTTTATTTCTAAAATAATTGTTTGGTTATGTTGTATAAGTGTTGGAGGTCATCAAAATGTACGACCGCAACAATAATAAATAATTTATACTGTCATGATTGTATGAATAGACTGAATATTTTCTCTTTTTAAATGTTTTCCTGATATTGATTTCATAAAGCATGTGATTCTGTCTCTAAGGCATTTCTGTGACACAGTTGATCCATGATGTAATGGTGTTCTGGCACAGGTACCATTCACAGGCTTGAATATCCTACAAAGAGGTCATGTGAGTGTTTCTATGGTAACTCCTGACTCCTCCCTGTGGAAACATCCTCCACTGACGAGTGTTATCGTAGTTTCTCTGTGTGACAAAGCAAAACAGAACAAGTTTTTCAACTTTTCATTCCCCGTCAGCTGCTGCATTTTGCCATCACGTACGTGTCCTTTAAGGGAAGGCGTGGCATCTTTTTGCATTTTAATACAGTTTCAATGCGGAAGACTAACAAGACCTTACAAGTTTCCGCTTTTCAAGAACAGAGGCAGCTTCCTCAGGTAAGCCTGCACACTTATGTTTACGGACACTAGAGCTTTGCTGTTATACGAAACAATGCTAAACTTCCATAATTACAGGATTCATGAACTTTGTGGTGTTGGTTTTGCTTGTAAAACTAGCGTAAATGAAGAAAGTGCTGGTTGTTAGAGTTTAAATACGGACTAATGATTGAGACATAGTTAAACAATTTTGTTGCTAATTTCTTTATATGTGTGAATAAACACGTAATGTGAATAAACACGAATCTTAGGCTTAATTAAAATTAGTTTTTAAAATTATTTGTTGTAAAACGGCTGTCTTTCTATTGTAAAGCTTATTTTAGTGAGTTCGTACATTCCTTTTAAAGGATACTGTGTTACTGTCATTCATCATTAAACCTTTCGGAAAAGCATTTTTATCATTTAGTCCATATGTGTCGAACAGAACACGGAGATAAAAAAAAGCATTCAAACATGTGGAAAAGTACAATCCTTTCTGATCGGAACATCTCAGTATCAGAATCTCATTGACAAGTTGATTTCTACCCATTAAGTCCATCACAGGGCACAAGTTATTTTACTTAATTCAGTTCAAAAAGTCCTTTACTGTATCATTAACTTCTCTATACTCTTTCTTAGAAAATCTGAATAATTTACATGAGGGCAGTGGAGTACAGTATATGATTACAGTATATGTTATGGTATCCTTTTGTTTGAATTACTACATCAATGTAGCATAACTTTGGGTCAGGAGTAGTTTAAGCACAAGAACTTGGTTGTTGCCCATGTTCTCACTACTTCTGTGTCTGGTGACTCCTGAAGCAGCAGTATGTGCTTTGCAACGTTCCCTCAAAGTTTTGTACAGGCTCCAAATTCATAATCTTCTCAAAGCTGGATTTATTCCTGTCTTTTTGGTTAAAAAATGCTTGTTGAACAAATAATTTTTATAGAGCCTTTATTTTTAATTAGGGTACACTTTGTTAAGGTAGTTGAACCACTGAATATATACAACATAAAATGAGACAGTTTGAAATATACCTTTTACAATCTGTTTTTTACTGCTTGTTTGTAAATAATTTAACCCATAAATGTTCCTTATTTTTAGGACTATTTCTGAGACTTCTGCTTATCTGCTGATCAAGCTAAAACACAAGTCATGTGGCCAAATCCAGGTAAGCATACAAAGCTTTCTGTCACATTTTAACTTTTATGAAGTAGAAGGTATGTGATTGTACTTCTTTTGTGCATCAGCTCCTCCCCCTCCAATGGGTCAACAAAATCCTGCATTCCCTCCTGGATACAGTGCTCCATATTTACCAGCGCCTGGACCTGGGGTCTACCCCCAGGCTCCACCTCCTGCTTACCCTGGATACCCTACAGCGCAGTATCCTCCAAGCCACTACTCCGCTCCTGTGAGCCCGTCCATGATCCACTATGGGCCTCCAGGACCGATGCCCCATGGACCTCCAGGGGTTATGCCCTATGGACCTCCTGGACCTCATGCATATCCCATGCATCCTGCAGGACATGCTTGCCATCCTAAAGGTGTTCATCTGGGTCACCTCCTGCACTATCCAAAAGGTTTCGGTCATGGCCCACACAAAGGCCATCATCATCATCATCATGATGGGTTTAACCCTGCGGCTGGAATATTAGCTGGAGGAATGGCAGTGGGAATGGGCTTACTTTCTCACAAAGCTAATAAGAAAATGAGGAAAAAGATGAAGAAGGCTCACAAATACCACATGCATGGTCACTACAAGCATGGGAAGGTGAGGCTTGGTTAAAAAGCATGAATATTAATTAAAATGATTATTCTGGCACCTGAAATAATACAAGGGTATAGGTTAGTCCTGAAGCAATTATCTTTATCTAAAAGCAATAGAAACTCAGTCAGCAACTTTTTTTAAAAGTTTGTTGTGCTTTAGACATTAAAAGGAATTCTGATTCATGAAACAACAAGCTTAGGTTGCTGAATAAATGTAAACGGTATCCTGACAGAATAAAACATGAGGCTAGTTTCACCTCCCTTTGGCCTTTTAGCTCTATTTATACCGCTATCTAAATAATAGAAGTTCAATGTCAACAGTTTCATTTCCACTGGAAGTTTTTCCTCTATCAAATAAAACATAAGTTGTTTTGTGTGTAATATATTTATTTATATGTTTTCTTCACAGTGGTCCAGCAGCAGCAGCAGCGATTCAGATTGAGGCTTTCAGAGAGCGGATCATCCAATAATCCAACTAAAATGACTGCATAAGTACATTATGTTATAATATCAGTTACAGTGCATTTCTGACATTTGAAGTCACACAAGCTATTTCTTCAGGGCCTAAATTTAAATTTCAGTCGGTGTGTACCGTTGAAGTAAAGGATTTTGGCGTATGGATTTGTTTGCTACTGCTTTTTTTGTTTTGTTTTTTTGTTTCATTAGTGTAAATGAAAAATTTACACCTTCATTAGTCATCAGATATGAAGTTGTCTTTTACTTGAATTTGTAAATGTATTTAATAGTTTTGTATTACAATTACTGTGCTAGATAAGTGGTAGGGTGCAGAGTACCACCCTACTCTGCACCCTACAAACTACACCTTGTTAATGTTGAGTATTAACACGGTCTAGTTTTTTTTTTCTTTCTTGGATTTCTATCCTAATTTCTTTCAAAACTTATTAAAATATTTAAAAATGTTGCTCTATAATTGGATGTACAGTCATACCCATAACAGATTCACATTTTGTCTTGTTACAATCACAAACTGCTGATTGTTTTGTTGTAATTTTGTGTAAATAAATCAATACAATAAAAACTAAAATCTACAAATTGTGGCATTCTTGTACTGTGTACACAGCTCCTGAAGTCAATGCCTTTTTAAACCATCTCCTGCTGCAATTACAACTGCAAGTATTTTTGGAGGTACATCTCTACCTGCTTTGTGTATCTAGAAGCGTTTTCTTTGCAAAATAGCTAAACCTCAGCCTGACTGAACGGAGGTGCATCTTTGAGCATCAGTTTTCAAGTCTTGCCACAGGTTGTGAGGTATTTGGGATGTTTTAACACATGAATATGCTTTGATCTATGCCAGTCCATTAGAGCTGTGGCAGTATGTTTAGGGTTGTTATTCTGCTGGAAGCTTGACATCTGTTCAAGTGTCAAAGTCTTTGGCCACCTATAACATTTCATAGAACCGATCTATATTTAACTGCATCCATCTTCATATTCACTCTGGCCAACTTCTCTTTGTTTGCAGAAGAAAAGGTTCCTTACCCCATCGTGCCACTACCTCCATATTGTTATGCATGATGTCATGCAGTGTTTGTTTTCCTCCCCACACACCACACCGTTTTGCATGTAGATCAAAAAGTGAATCACACAAATAATATTCTACCACCAAGGCTGAGGATCTCTACAACTCCTCCAAAGTCATCATGGCTGCTTCTCTGATTGATTCATCCTTCCCAAGTCTGTCGGATTATGTGAACAATCATATCATTTAAGATTTACGGTTGGGTCAGCTATGCTCTTCCCTACTCAGATAATTGATTGCAAGTTTTAAACACATCCAGGAGTTTATCTGTGCCCTCTCTGGTGTATTTCTTAGTCTTTAAAAAGCTGTTAATTCACTAATGTGCTCATATAAACCTCTGTATTGTACTGGTCTATCACATAAAATTTATAAAATAAAGTTTAAAACAAATCCTTCTACTTTGTGGTTGGACCTTGACAAAATTTTAAAATGTTCTATGGGTATTTTTTGTTATGCATTTTTTAAAATGTATTTTTTTTAAAGCAAAGCTGTTTTAAGCATCATTGGTCTTTAAATTTTAAATATCTTATTTTGAACACTATTTATCAAACCTTGCCTAAGATATTGCCATTTTTGTAATTTGTCATTTCTGACGATCAATTTGAATTTTATTTAGCTGGTTGTAACCTACTTTTAATCACAAAACGTTTATGTATCATTTTAAAAAACAACAAAAAATAGAATTAGTTTTGAATGTAATTATTATTTACCGTACGGTAGCATCAAATGTGGACGAAGTGATATTTTTCTGGAGCATCTTAAGTTCAAACTCCTGGCTGGCGGTGGTAAGGGTTTGTGATGGGTGAAGGGTGGTAGTTCAAAGGTTACAGTTTTGTTGTCTTTGTGTAAAGGAGTGGAGCTCGATCTCGCATCACTCTTCCCTCTTCCCCGAGTCCTTTCTAAACTCTCCCCCGGGTTTTTACCCTCCCGAACCTCTCCCCTTCTACCCTTACAACCCCAACCCTCCCCCCGATCAGTCGGCAGCGCTCTAAGCAGGTGAGTTTTTTGTGATGTTTCTTATTTTATGACATATTTGTTATGGTCAGAAGTAGCGGAAACAAATCGCGCCTGTGCAGCGTGCTAATAGGCCGCGTGAGGACGATGAGCACGCAATCTGCGCTCGGAGTGATGTGGCTAGCTTAGCCTAGCCTAGCCTAGCTTATTTTAAAGAACTACAACAGAGAGTCCCTTTGTGGCACTTTTAGTTGCTAATTTTCATAGTTTACCAAGCACGTTTGTTTAAGAGATGACAACAATGCAATTCAATTCACCTTGATTTGAGTTAGAATCTGTTCGTAATGCTGACGAAGTAAGCTAACTAGCTAAATATGCTAACAAGCACATGCATGCTCCATTCATTTTCCTAGCACGGCTACAGAGGGCTAAGACTTTCATCTTTCTTAATAATTTAACATTTCTCCTTAAATCTTCAAAATAAGCGTTTAGCGCTTATTTTAAATCCAATTAATTTATGTGTGTTGCAAATAAAACACAGTCGTCCAGATGAGCCTTTAGAAGAAACACGGCAACCAGTTTGTTACTAAACTTGTTTCAAGGCTAGCGAACGTAGTTAGCATGTTACCATATGTTATTTTTTGACCTGGAGGTAATAGATTTACTATTGAAGACCTTCCACCTAGCTGGTGATGTGGATGGATCAGCACTCATCCACATTTTGAAAGCCTGCAATAAAACTGCAGAAAAACCTTAAAGCTTAGGATTTTCTTTCGTGGTATCCATCAGTGTGCTTGATAATTAACATTTTAATTAGCGACATGTAAACCAATTATTTAATTGTGTGGTATATCTATAGATTTTAAAATTAAAGATGAATCACGTAAGTTTGTCATTTAGTCTGTAATATGAATTTTAAGGCACTGTGGATATTTTCCGACTTATTTTTCTTAACCAAAATGTTTACTGAATTTATTAAATACTCTCCCATGCCTTGAAATACCAATAAAATTATGAACTTTTAATAAAATTTGAAGCATGATGCAAAACTGCTGTAACACTGCTCTGTTTATAGCATACATTTCCTTTTTCATTGTTATGCATAATGATGTTTTTCTATATTTATGCTATTTAGATCCATCTCTGTGACCAAAGACTCTCAGTTTCTGTACGGACCACTATAGTTGCAGTTATGGACTCCGGAGTAATTGAAGGCGGACTCAATGTCACCCTTACTATAAGGCTGCTCATGCACGGCAAGGTGAGCAGCTCATGTGGACACTCTGATACAGCATGATGCTTTATTGATGAAATTGATGTTCAACAGGATATGTAGGTGAAGGGGAGTAGTGAAAGTAAATGGTAATGGAATCCTTGATCTCAAGAGAAAATGGAGAGACCGAGTTTGATCTCCTATGTAAGGCAGTATTTGTGGTTTTCTTTTTTTCAAGTTGCGCGACAACTTTTACAGTCGGGCCGAGTCTCGGTTTAATCGTTTGTCGTGCTTCGTGTAGTATACAGGGGGCAACGAGAAGCGATTAACACCCCACAACAAGATCCCAAAAACCAATCATAGAAATTGCGTACGCCCCTCGTGTTGCACGGACGTACGCAGTGTTGAAGCAGCGCCATGTGCCAGTTTTACCTGAGGCTCACACTCTCAAGTCACTCAATGGAATGCTACTCAAAGTATATAGACAACTGGCTTACTGCCATTAAGTAAACAAGCAACATAATATATATTACTATTGTGATTAAATGTTGCATATTTGAAAGTGGACATGACCGCATAAAAGAAGCCAAAATTGAAATATTGGAGTTTATGAACTTCACACGTCTTAAAGCAACATAAAGATAGATACTATTTTTCCCCTAAGCATTTCTCCTTCCATATTTCATTTATCGTCCATACATCTCTCTCACTTTAACATTCATCAGTTTATTATTTAACAATAAAAAGCTTAAGTTTCTCCACACGGAATGGCGAGGCTTGCTAAGGAAACATGTTTGTTTTTGTTGAGCATTTTCTTATTTTTGGGCGAATGTCTCCTCACTTTTTCATTTTCTTTGTTGTTTAAGGTTCAAGGCTGTGATGTGTAGTATATTGTGAGCTGTCAGCTTTCATCTGAACATTGAAATACTGTATTTATTAAAAACAATTTTGAGATGCATCAATCAGTTGCTCAGAGCCTGAATGTTTCTTTTTATCAACTTTATCTGCTCATTAACATATAGAAAATGTTTGTATTTTTCATTAAATGTACAAACTTATAACTCCCTCCTACTCTGTAGAGATAGACTAAAATGGTCTATACTTATAGACTTTGATGTATTTTTTAAAATAGATTATTAAAAATCTAATAGAGTTTAGGGGCATTTAAAACTACTTATCCCATCTATAAGCATCTTTTCTTTTTATTTTTGTGCTAAATTGGAAAAAAAAACATTGAAAGCCTTAATGGTGCATCTCTAATCAAAATCTACCTGGTATTTTAGTTAATGGATTCTGATTGGATGTACAGAAGTTGGACTTAGTAATACACATTTTATCCATGGATTTTTTTTCTTTTCGCTTTTCTTTTTTTTTTTTTAATTTTATTTATTTTAGCACCATCCCTTGGTGCTTAAAAATTTGCAGCTTGAGGCATTGCCTGGCATTTGTCCCCAGGCCATCTGGCCCTTTTGACAGCATAGCCGCACACGCTCCATGGTGTGAGTTCTGCTGTAGCCTCGTATGGCGGTTTTAAAGGCAGCTGCACATTCTTGGTATTTTTAACTGCAGATTCACCAAACTGGTGAGATATAAAAAATAAAAATTACCACGGTCAAACTGTACTAAATTATGTTACATAAATAGAAACATGTTTTTCATCTGTATTTTTGTCAAATCCTACCCCCTTGTAGACATCATTTCCTGAGGTCTAGAAAAAATATTTACTACTAAGAGAAATTCTCACCAATATGTTTATATTGAGCTGGTAAATAATGGTAAATAATTCTGCCAGTTTATGTTGAGCTGGTTTTAGATATTAAATCACTCTGCAAGAGATACTAATAGGTTAGCTAATGCTGGTTCATTCAGTATTAACACATTTATTGCAACATCCCCTGTTGCGTATGATTCAGTGTACCCCGGATTGCTACATTTACATTTAGAGTTTAACATCAAGCTCCAATTCTTCAATAGGCTAATTTATAGAAACATAATTTTTCATTTTGATGAATTAAGAAAAATATGTCTTACAATACATATATATATATTTTTTTTCCCCCCAATTTCAGGAGGTTGGAAGTATAATAGGAAAGGTAAGACTTTTCCAGTTATGTTCTTTTAATGTTGTTTTCTTTTTCTTTTATAAACATTAAACATATCTTTGATTCTCTGCAAACAGAAGGGTGAATCTGTGAAGAAGATGAGAGAAGAGGTTAGTCCTTTCAAGCTCACTGTGTTTCTTTAATTACTACAATGAGTCATATTATTGGCAGATCTTTTCACAGTTACTGAATACTTTTGTACATTTTTTTTTTTTTGCTTCTCTTCTGTTTAGAGTGGAGCTCGTATTAACATCTCTGAAGGCAATTGTCCTGAACGGATCATCACTTTGGCAGGTCCGACGACGGCCATCTTTAAAGCGTTCTCTATGATCATAGAGAAGTTGGAAGAGGTTTGCTTCGAGTTTTTTGTTTTTCTTCTATAGATCAACAGAGAGCACCCCGTTTTCCAGCTGTATTAATTTATCTTTTCTTTATTTCATACCAGGATATCAGCAGCTCTATGACGAACAGCACAGCCACCAGCAAGCCTCCAGTGACTCTACGCATCGTAGTGCCTGCCAGCCAGTGTGGCTCGCTCATTGGGAAAGGTGGCTGCAAGATCAAAGAAATTCGAGAGGTATGCCCTAAAATCTGTTCACCTTTACACGTTACACTTTTAATAACTCAACATTAATGAGGTTTCGTTTAATTTTCCCCCTCTTGTGCGTTCAAGTCAACCGGTGCTCAGGTACAAGTGGCGGGAGACATGCTTCCCAACTCCACAGAGCGTGCCATCACCATTGCTGGAACTCCGCAGTCAATAATTGAGTGTGTTAAGCAGATCTGCGTGGTCATGCTTGAGGTGAGCGGACAGGTGCAGATGTTGCTATGTCGGCTGGAGCCAGTAGGAGATTCTCAATGCGAGATAAAGTTCAGAAAAAATACCCCAGTTTCACAGTATTTGAGCAAAAATTTAAAACGATAATGCAAAACATAATTTATTTGCTTTTTTTTTTTAAAAGAGAAAGGTGAAAATTATTTGCACTCCTATCAAAATAATCTGTCAATTCTGCTCTTTATAGAGTAATACAGAGATAAAAATAGGCTGGTTGTTTTAGTGTGTGCATAATAATGCAAGGTCTCCCAATAAACTTTCATTTTGTAAAGAACACTTAACAACTAGAACTGGAAAATATTTTAAATTGCCAAAATAAAACACAACAACCTGAAACAATAAATCTCTCTCTGTCAGTCGCCGTAAAGAAAATAAACCTTCCAAAAACATTAATCGTCACAATGGCAATTATTGAGCACATCTTAATTCAACATGCAGTTAATTGCATACTGCAACAGGCTTATATGCACCTTGTATTTTCCTAAGTAAGATTTAAAAACAGCTGCTAATTTAATAAATGATCGGTAGCATTAATTTTAATTTCCACCTTGTGACTGTCTGTAGTTTTGTTGGAGTTGCAGTGATGCATTAAAGCCGGGGAACTGCAATCACTTTCTTTGCCTTCTGACTTAAAAGACTGAATATTAAGAAAAAGTTTTACTTTTCAAAGTTAATGGTTTTAACATGATGTAGTAGATATCGTAATAAAACCCACCTTCTTTCCCCTGTGCAGTCTCCCCCTAAGGGGGTCACCATCCCCTACCGACCCAAGCCTTCAGGATCACCTGTCATCTTTGCAGGCGGACAGGTATAAACAGCTTCGCTAACGGACACAAGGTTTATCTATGGAGGGTTTGATTTCCTCTTATATCAACCACTGAAAAGACTTGAGGAGGTTTAGAGTTCCTAGCTAACCATTTTAAAAATGTATAATTCTTATGTTTGATGATTTAACAAGCTTAACTTTGATTTGTGAATTTACAAGCGCTAACATCATGTTCATCTTAAATAGATGCTTCACTTTGTGTTTACCTTGAGAAAACAGCTGCATCAAGAGTCACTAAAAACTTGGAGAACAAGTAAAGCTCTAAAATCTTGGTTTCCTTTAATGTTTTCCTTTTGTCAAAGACTTTTAGTTTGTCATTTCCCTTTCATCCTGACTTGAACTTAAACGCTTTCTGGTGCTTGTTCTCTTAACACTACAAAGTCTTTAAACTTAACCAAGTACTGTGTCGTATTCTTTGTAATAATTTTCCGTTTGGATTTTTCCTCTAATTCTAATGAAATGTCACAAAAATACTTCATTGCTCTCAGAAATGTGGAGACTTTGGACAAGAGGTGCATGTTAATATTTGTTGAGCATCATCAGGTTAACTTTTGATATGCAGGAGGCGTCTGGTTGTCATCTAATGGTGACGTACCTGGAGAAGTAAGTGACCCAATAAAACCAGATGTGAGGCCTATGAAAGCTTTGTTTCCATATGTTTCAGGCCTATGCTGTACAAGGACAGCACGCGATCCCACAGCCAGATGTAAGTGCAGTAGGACTGTTTTTTTTTTTTTTTTTTTTTTTCCTCCCCACCACCACTTCCACTCCCACTCATAATTACAGCCCCGACCCAAAATGAATAATCACCCACCCAGCCATGCAGTGTTTTCCACATATAACTATAGTTAGTTACCTTGTTTACCCTTCATTTAATCTGCAGTCATCAGTTCTTTTTATATCAACCATTTAGAAGAGAGTCGTAACTTTTCTCACTATCTGTTCAGTTTTTTGCAGTCAGAAGCTAATTTAATTGACATTTGTTGTTTGTTTGTCCAGACTCTCCACTGTTCCATGAATAATAATCTGTCCCTGCTGCTCACTCCTCCCTGTTCTTCCTCTTTGTGCAGTATTGTCGCATTTATTGGTCTGTCCTGAATAAACACACTGTTTTAGTCTTTTCCTTTGTCACTTTGTCCTCTGGTCGCTTTTTGCTTCATCCAATCAATGCTTCTTTTTTTGTTTTTTGTTTTTTTCTTTAAGTGAAAAAGATACGTTGGGTCAGGATCTTTTAACATGTAGATGATTGTCGTAAATGCTTCTTAGGCCAAAAAGTTGTTTGCTTAAATGTTTTCTATCACTATCTAATGGTTATTGATTATTAGACCTGATGTGTTTTTAGATGTAGCATAAAAGTTTCTTCTCAGCTCTCCTGAAGCTAAGTTGAAGCAGTCTGTTGTTCTGCTTAGGAAATCCCCTCTGTATAGGGAGTGTGTATTGCAGCTTTGTTTTGACCCCGAAGATGGCAGGAAAAGTTTACCAAGAGGTGGAGCCTGACTAGAGAGGAAATCAGATTTGATTTCCCATATAGACTTAAGTTAGTCAAATAGAGAGAGCTTTATGAGAGAATCAGATGTAAAGATCATAGAATGAAGTCTCGTGTGTTAAGTTTTCCTTTGTTGGCGCTTCTTTGTGTAGCCGTCTGTACTGATTGTGATTTTTATGTGCTCTGTTTTTTTGTTTTTTTTTCCTCTCTTCCTGTGTTTTCCCATTTCCTCTGTTTCTTCTCTCCCCGCCTCCTCCTCTCACTCTCACAGTCTTCCTCTGCTGCTATTTCTCCACAGCTCACCAAGCTTCACCAGCTGGCTATGCAGCAGAGCCCTTTCCCTATTGCACCAGGCAACCAGGGATTCACTGGTATGCAGCACAGCAAGGCCCGTGGGCTTTCACGCCGCCATTCCAGCTGATTCGACTCGAATGTTTCGCATTGCCACACCACGTTGACAGTCACTATCACATTCCCTGAAGTAGGGAGGGCTTTGCTGTACAATATAAAACAATGCAGCATTTAAAAAAAAACATTTGGTGTGCTCTAGTACCCATATATTTTATATAAAAATGACACTTTCTTGCTGCAGTTTAGAATAAAAAGATTACTCAGACCTCGTAAAATTAACAATGTCTATAATAAGAAATAAACAAGGCTCTGATAAAGTATGCTATGCGGTTCAAGTATTGCTCAAGTTTAGGCAGGTATGGAAAACTCTGTTCTTCCAGACTTTGTTGCATCTTATTGTCTGAAATATATAAATCGCAAACAAAGATGCCAGAATATTACTTTCTTTATGCATCTAGGTTTATACCAATGAAGATCCACAGCTGCACAGAGTTTTTTTTTATTTTTTATTTTTTATTTTTTTTTTATGAGGGTTTATTGCTAGTTTTTGTCAAATATTAATTCCGGGAAGAAAAAAAAAAGACTTTGTCAGAATTTCAACTCAAACTGTATTTGAAGTTTCTTCATGTCGCTGTGTGGCCTTAAAAAGTGAGGATGTTGTTGCTTGTTTGAGTTACTGACGTATTTTTCTTGTCAGGGATAGATGCTTCTGCTCAGACTAGTTCACATGAGATGACCATTCCAAATGATGTAAGTCAGACATTCAATTACTTTTACACACTCTTGTCAGTTTAGTAATAAGCGAGATTTCTACTAAAGATTTTTGGGAGCATCATTCTTATGAAGGGATTACATTAAATCACCAAAGTAAAAAAAATAATATATATGTTTGCAGTGTCTGAGAATATGATCTATTTTGAGTTAAATTTGGTTCTAATTGAAATATATGTAATAAAATTTGATTAGTTTGATCTGATTTCTGTTCAACAATTGTACATTTTTATGTGCATGGAGATTGATTGAAATATACGCACCATATAATCTAATCTAAATGATTACCTTTACTTCCAAAACAAATATCTTAAGGTTTGTGATTTTTTTTTTCATAAACCTTTCAATATTTTTATTCAAATACATTTTTTATTTTAAAATATGAATTTTAACCTGCCAAGTCGTAAAATAAAGCTGTCCTTGTTTGTGCACATTGAAAATAAAATAAAAATTGGAATGAGACTGAACTTGAACTGAATAAAAATAGGCACTTTAACATTTATGATGTTTATTTATAGTCTTTTTTTATTGCGATATTTAAATTTAGACATTCACTTTATCTACACAATTAAATGTGAATGAAAAGGACTGAAGTAAAATAATTTTTTTAGGTTTTGCTCAACGTCAACACACAGATATGAAACAAATCGGTTTTTGTAAGCCTTTAAAAGTTTTTATAACGTTGCTCATTGGAGAGTATTTAGATTCTACATGCACCCTGTTTTGGAAAAAATAAAAAATGGTGCCATAAACGAGGAGCTGAAATCTCTGCAGCTCTCCTGACTGGATGTGCATAAAAACGGTCCAACTGTGGGACTGGGACAGCTTTCAAAACATATTTTCTCACCGTAGCGCGATGAGTTCTTTGTTTACTAGCAGACATTTTGTAGAACTAGAAAACCTCTAATGCTTCAATCACTGATGGAAAGATTTTTCAACAATTTTCTGTCATTACGAGGTCATGCTTGAGAAGTGTTATTGTAAACTGCCGTCCATTTGTGTCTTTATTCTTTTTTCTCCCCCCTCATTCGCTCCTCTCTCCACCAGCTGATCGGATGCATCATTGGCCGCCAGGGAGCCAAAATCAATGAGATCAGGCAAATGTCTGGAGCCCAGATCAAGATCGCAAATCCAGTGGATGGATCGACTGACCGGCAGGTTACCATCACAGGCTCGCCCGCCAGCATCAGTCTGGCGGAGTACCTCATCAATGCAAGGTGAGATAATCCGAACATAATTACGACGTCCCCATAGTGGTTAAACAGTCACTCATTGCAGATACTTAATTTAACATGTGAATAGAAGGCACAGGTTTAAATGTGGTCATGCTGTTGTGTTGGATCAAAACAAAAAAACAATTCAAGAATCTTCTGACCTACTAAACTTCAGTAGCTTTGTTCAGTTTTCTATAATTTAGCTGATGGTGTTTTCTTTTTCTTGGTATTTATTAATAATCCCCCCCTCCCTCCGTCCTTGACTCCCACATTGATCCACCACTACAGTTATGATGAGTGGTTCCACTCCTAGTTTAACTCATTAATGACTAATAACACGTCTGCTGTTTTGGTCGCATCCCTGAGTGACTTTTATCCCCACACCCGACCCCATCCCCCCCTCCTCCTCCCCCTCACCCATTGCTCACCAGCCTGCCCTGTGACCCATCCCGACTGTGTTGTCCCTCTCTCCTTGTCTCTCTTTCTACAGTGTAGAGTCCTCTAAACCTCCTCCCTCCTCCTCTTCCTCCTCCTCCTTGAACCCTGAACAGACCAGCTTGTGCCCTCCTTCCACCTCTACTACTACTACTACTACCACTACTACTACTACTACCACCACCACCTCCTCTGCCGCTACCTCCTCCTTCTCCTCTTCCTCCTCCTCTTCTTCCTCTTCCTCCTGTGTGGCGCCCCCTACAGCCCCCATCCCTCTGTCCTTGTTGGCTCCAGGGCCACCTCCTTCCTCCTCCTCCTCCTCTTGCTCCTCCACCGACTCCCTGCTCCCCAGCTCACCCGCCTGTGTGTCGAGTCTCCTCAGTCTCAAGCCCCTGCCTCTCCTGGCCCTCCATGTTGTCAGTGGGGCCAGTAACCCCCCACACCCAATTCCCACTGAGCCCAAAGTGGCCCCTGAGCTGGGCTCCAAGTCCAAAAGGCGAAGGCTCTCCCCTTACTAATGAAGGAAACATAAGTCATCTCCTCCTGAAGTGCTGACAGTGCTCTTTGTTGTCTGTACTTGCACTTGCTTTTGTATCTGGCTGCGCCATGCCTCGCTTACAGCACAAAGCAGCCCCCTGTTACCAAGCCAGAGAGGTGGTTAACGCCATATTTATAAAATATCTGTAGCTTGACTCTACCTGTCTCTTTAAAATGTGACATGTCGAGTGCATTATATTTTTCAAGGACTTTGAATTTAGCATGGACAGGGAGTAGTTTAACCGAATCTCTCTCTCTCTCTCTCTGTCTCTGTCTCTCTCTGTCTCTCTCTCTCTCTCTCTCTCTCTCTCTCTCTCGTTGTGTAAGCTCTGCTCAGGTAGCGGCTCCTTTAAGATGTCACGTTGTACCTGTGGAATTAGTTTTCTCTCCAGTTATTTTTACGTGACTGTTGTTAGTTTACAAAAAGGGTTGTCTCGCCGTGATTCGTTTGCTGATTTAAGAAAAAAAACAAACAAAACAAAACCGAATAATTTTAAATCAAAGTAAATCTTCCCTCAGGTATCAAAGCCACTTATTCATGCTTTGGGTTTTGTTGGTTATTAAAAAATCTAAAACGACCCATCTGCTTTAGCTTACCAATAAGAGATGATTAATAATAAGGCACCAGATTTGTGGAGGTAATTTCGACTGATCTCAAGAAGATGAGAATAAATTTCTGGGAGCTTCAGAATTTAGCTCATAGGTTTAGCTAGTAAACTTGAAAACAGGTGCAAATCAAGAGCAGAATCATGTCAAAGGTCCCACTTGAGCATTTTTGATTGATCCTCATGATATTTACATCATCTGTGAAAAGTTGTCTGGAAACATAGCAGTGTGGGTGAAATGAACTCTGAATGAAAAGAGTCAAATTTAATCAGATCAGCATTAAATAGGCCCATATTTGGGCACATAAAAGTTGGTCACTAATTATAGAAAAGGTTAGGTTACCATAACTGATTAGAGAATTGAGGCTTTTCAGTTGATTATTGAGGAAGATGTTTATTATTTTCAACATGTCATTTAAAAAAAAAAACAACTCTTGAGCAAGATTTTATTTTTGAGAAATGTTGGTGTCATTTCATCTTGCCAGAAAATCTTTCTGATTAAATTAAAACAACACAAAATCTAAATCAGAATAATTATGAGTCGACCTGTAATTTTTTATAATTCTGTAAACTAATTAAACAACAAAAAAAAGGGCCAAAAATCAAAAATAGTTGTCATGTAGCTTTGAGAAGAGCTAGGCTGTTTGCTCCTGTTTTGCAGTTTCCTCTAAGCCTGTGCAGCTTCATTTTTATCTGTAACCATGAGTAGCGCGAGTCCCCTTTACTAAGATTTTGATTATTTAATCCCTTTGCTAGTTCATTCAGATTTTGCCAGATTTTGATCAGCTGCTGACTTAAGATGTATCTTTATTTGTAACACAACCTCCCCCCCAGGCTAGACATGTAATGGGTTTCTGTAAGAGCACATTTCCTGGTGTATAAAGCCAGATGACCTCCTTCCAGAGGTTTTTATGGTAATGATGTAATAATGTAGAGTAAATATTGATGTTTTCTCTGTTCTGTCTGATTGCATGCCTTCCTCTCTCTCCTCCCCTGCTCTGTGGGTGTGTATCTGTTTTCTCCAGGCTTTCCTCTGAGGCCACGGGACTGGCAGCCAACTGATAAGACACAGCATCTGCACTAAATCACACTTTTATATCATTGGCTACCGTAAAAATTCAGGCAATGCAACTATACAACTTCAGAGTTTATATAATGTACATCCTCTTTTTTTCATTTGAAATCATGTCAACTGATTTGATCTGCTGAGTTCCTTATTTATTTTCTTTGTTTGGGTTTGGTTTTAGTAAAAGGAAAAAAAAAGAAGAAAAGAAGCAGAAAATTAGGTTTTTAATTCCGTTTTTGAGTCGAGTTACAGATTTTAATGTTATTAGGCTTGTTTTCTCACTTCCTCTTAAGTTTTTTTTTTTTTTTTTTTTTGCCATGACAGAAAGTAGAGTTGGAAAACTCTCATTTAGGGCATATAGAATTAGTTCTGTACACTCATTTATTTTTTTCTTTGAACAGGAAAAGAGGAAAAATAAAATGTATCAAAAGTAAGAATAGTGACTGTTTTATTCTGTCTATATCCATGATTCTTTTTCTTCTTTTTATTCCTACCTGTTGGGTTTTTCATGTAGTTGCTTTAAGAATACACAGCATCCTCACCCTGTGTCACCTTCTTCAACTGAAGTGCATCCGAAGTGCTTGTAACACTTAATATCACCTGACGAGAAAACATAGCTGTAGCTGCACTATCAGAATATATTTGGTTATGAAGACAAATGTTCTAACACTCAGATTAATTTATTCAGATGTGTATTACAAAGCATGTCATGTTTCCTCTCCTCCATGTCATTCCGTTGTATTTTCACCCTCCCCCCGCCCTCTCCTGGTCCTCAGATCATTTGTTGATTATTTTTGCTGGTTTTGGAGGATTTTGTTGGGGGGTTGTTGGGGGATGTGTTTCGGGCTTGGCTCAAGGGATCAGGATCAGAGGGTTATCCTCAATTTTTTCTTTTGTATAAATTGATATATACTGAAAAAGAAAAAAAGTTGGAATATTTGTTTTAAATGGAAGAATTATTTTTTTTAACTACCAAAGTGGAAATAACTTCTGGACACTGAATTTTTGTCTAATAAATGTAAATGAGGCTGAGGAGTGAACCCGTATGAAGTAGACAAAGAAAAGGGTTGTGAGTTAACACTAAATTCCTGCTCTTTGCTTTGCTCAACTCAGAACTTATTTTATTTTTTATTTGCAGGACAGAAAAAAATAAATTGTGCACGTTCTTTGAGACTGTAGACCTGGGTGCCACATTGTTTAAAAAAATGCAGAAATAAAGATGTGAAATGCTCAAAACCACCAGCCTCTTGTTTTCCTCTTGTAAAGCATTTAAGAACAAAGGTTGAGATTTTGCAAATTTAATTTTATTTTTAAATTGCTTCTTAAATATATTTATTGTACAGTTACATTGATGCAGTAGAAAATGTTTCAGTTCAGCCCAGTGTTATATTACTTCAGGCCGCTAGAGGGCAGTAGTTTGGCTCATTGACAACATTTTATCTTGAGGATTTCAAATTTTGACTGGGATGAATTGATTATAAAAGGTCTGCTAATGTAAACGGGAAACAAAACATTTGACAAAAAGCTGCATATTTTATCTCATCTGATCAGGTATTGAAATGTGGAACGGATTCGAGTTGAAGTGCAAGGTAAAAAGACATCAGCACCAGTTTTATGATCACTTGATTCTTGGCTGAAAAAAACAAATAGACCAACAAAAAGGCTCAATGCTCGAGCATCGAGTGTGTCGTTTGTGCAAGCGTTGAAACAATGGTTAGTAAAGCTTTGTGTTCTTGGTTTCTCTTAACAGTCCATGCCAGTCTTATGACATGGGGAGCAGGGAAGAAAGATGTACTTAGCAATTTCTCCACAAGTATCCCCTTTGCATTAATAAGTTTGCAGTAAATAACTGAGCCTCTATCTGTTCATATTTCCTTCTGTTGAACAATATTGCATTCAGTAAACGTGAACTGTTGTCTGTAATAGGCCTCAACTATCTTGTCTAAGTTGCCAACTGACTATGAGTAACGCTCAATTTATTTGCCAAAAGGGCGCATCTCAATAAATTAGTATATCAACAAAAGGTTTCTTAATGTAAAAAAATGTAATCCTGTGTATTTATCACATAGTGATATAAGCATTACTTTGTTAGTTTTGATGATTATGGCCAAAATTCAGTTTGTTAGAATACTATACGAAACCAATTCTATATGTGGAATAATAAAAATTACTTTTAATTGACATGTTATAGCTAATGCTATCATGTACAAGATAGCTGACTCATCTTTCTTCCTGCAGATAGTCACTGACCCCTCCATAACGAGACTGAAAAAGTTAATTGCTAAAGATGACCGCAATTATTTAAACTTTCTGAGAAGCTGGGGTTTAATGTTTTCATTCACTGTAAGCTATAGTCATCAAAATAAAAATAAATTGCTGAAAAATATAGGTCTCGTTTGATAAATCTATATAGTACATGAGTTTCACCTCTTGAGTTGAATTACTGAGAAAAATTAATTTTCAGATGATGGTTTTTAAATTTACTGAGGTGCACCGGTACATGCTTTATCAGCATTTGTTCATCTAAGGGTTGGTTTAATTTTCACAAAAACGATATCTTCTGGACTGAAATATCAAAACATCTTAAATATGCATACTTTTTTTCTTACAAACATGCTTTTTAAATATTACAAACCCTTCAAACTCTCCAAAAACACATTTGCCCCTGCAAAATACTTAAATACTGCAATACGTTTTATGTTTTAGATGAGACATGAACAGCAGGTAAAGTTACATTCTACCAGCAAAAGCTTTATGAGGTTCTTATATAATAGCGCCACCTGCTGAGGAATGTCAGCACCTTCAGTTATACAATCTCAAGTATAAAAACATTTGTTCATTTTACAACATCTTATATTAACAGTGGCGATGAATGGAAGTTAAAAACTATGATAATAAATAATTGCAAACAACCTCAAATGTAAACTGTTTTTCTTTTATCAGCCGTTTCACATTAAAATAAGTGCATAATATTTAAAGGAAAAAGATTATGACACAGTAGATTTTAAGAAATAAGTCCAGGTCAAACTTGTTATAAAAACCCTGAAATGATCTCCTAATCATATTTCCACTGGATAGTATAAAATAAATAAATATAAAAATCAACATGGCAGATGACAGAAGACATGAACGGACAGTCTTGTTACTGGCCTCTCTGAGATGTGTTGTTCTGGAGCTGAAAACGGATTGCTTTGCTGTCTGTCAGAGTGCCTCTAGTTTTACATCCACAGGTTTTCTGATAAGGTTTTCATTTCCTTTTTGCATTCAATCCCTCCTGTGGTTGCCTCTGTGGGTTTCCTAATGTCTGACAGAGTAAAAGAAGGATGCAGAGATGCAGATGTACAGATCTTGTGGGTTCAGATGTTTGGGTTTCACCAGTTGGTTGGAGGCTGATTGAGTTCTGCGCAGCATGAATGGTCCAGTTCTGCACTGTCGCAGTCCGAGTCGTCGTACAGGCCCTAACAGATCAAACAAGCACAGATTCTCTGAATTAGCACATTTGAGTCTCACTGGGTAATGTAGTCAAAGATTACCTGTTTTTACACAATCAAGTCTAATAGTTACATTTTCTGACACGGGGTTCTGTTGAGGCAGTCGGTATCTTACCTGAAGTAGACAGAAGACAAAGTTGCCTCTGTCTAGAGTCGCGTGTCAAGCACATTTTCATTTTAGGCTATATCAAGATCACAAATGTCCTCAAAGGGCCAGCTGTGGGAAATATATTTAGAAACCTAACTAATAACAAACTTAAAATATTAATAACTAACTGTCTCTGGATCTGATGAGTACTTCTCAAAGTTAAATAATATTGAAGACCTTTTCACATTAATGTAATTTGGCAGCAAACAGACCCATTGAATAAAGTAGAACATTATTGAAAAGCCCACTTATTTTAGAAACTTAATCACTAAGCGAAACACATTATATAGATTAACTAAGCAGATGAATGTTATAAAGCCTTAATTTCAATTGTGACTATTTTCCACTTAGTTAAAGAAAACATGACATTTAAAATTAGAATGTTGCATCAGACCAATGAAAAGTATTTTTCAAAACAGAAATGTGGCCTAAATGAAAAGTTCATTATTTTCAAAAGGTACATTCAGTCTGATAAATGAGACTGATCAAGACACATATTGCAATTCATTGACTATCACTTCTGATTAAAAACTGCTTTGATTGATAGACTAATACTAAAGAACACAACTATTGCCTTGAAGGTTTTATTTACGTCTCCCTCTAGACTCTAGAGTACCACATAAATACTTATGGCGGGCTGGTTTTGGGCCCCGGACCTTAAGTTTGACACATGTGGTCTAGAGAAATGTAGAGAAGTTCTCACAGGGGGGAGTTATGCAAACAGCTTGTAGGACGGCACCATGTTTCCTGATTGGGTATGATCAACATATTGGGTATGGGAAACGACTGTTATCTAAACTTAATATAACCAAACACATCCCCAGAGTTAACATGGGTTCTGGTCTTACTAGCTCTTTGATTAATTCCTTGGAGAGACCTAACCTCTGATTCTCCTAACACTAAAATACTCAAATTAACTCCATGTTGCTCTTGTTTAGATAAAGCAGAAATAATCCCTGCAGTCTGTAATTATGGCCTACCTCACAGTTATGTTCACTCAAAGCGAGCTGCGTCTTGACTTGTCGTACTTCAGCTTCCCTCTCAGACAGTCCATCAGAGCCCAGCTGGCTCGGGTCACAGGGGTCAGCTGGGATTTCTGAGCCCTGAGACAGCAAGTCGTCGCTTTTGTCATCCAGCCGCTCGTCCGTGTTGGTGCTGACCACGTCGGGTGTGCCGCTGTGGGAGTGGTCGGTGGTGTTTCCCTCCTCGCCGTCTGACACTGAGAGGTTTTCTAGGCTGAAGTTTGACAGCGACTGACATTTGGAGATGCTCACTGGCCGCCTGTGCAGAAATAGAACAGACATATCTGGCTTTAGAAACATTAACTTATTGTTAGGGGACAGACAAGTTAATGTGAGTTCCCGAAATAAATAAACATCACTATGAAATACAGTATGTGTGGCAAAAAAAAAATACATTATCAAAATTTCAATAATTTTAAACAAAATGTTGGCCAACTGAAAAGTATGTCCATGTTGTACAGTTTATGCACTTAATACTTGGTCAGGCATCCTTATATGTTCTAAGACTAAAGCACTAATGTCCCAGCTAGAGAAACATATCCATATCTTTAACCGCACTGATTACTGCAACAGTTTCCTCACATGTCTGCCTAAAAACATCAATCCTCCAGCTGCAGCTGATCCAGAACACTGCTGCTCACATTCTCACTAAAACCAGGAAGATAGAGCACATAATCCCAGTTCTAAAAATCCTTACACCGGCTCCCTGTAGCTCAGAGAGTATACTTTAAAATATTTTTGTCAGTTTATAAATTACTGAATGGCTAGGACCAAAATACATTAGCGATCTGTTGTTTGTCATATTAAACTTCCAGATCTTACAGATCTTCTAGTTCTAGTCTCCACTGCATCCCCAAGATCACAACCAAACATGAAGAAGCAGGATTCAGTTTTATGCTCCAATAACTTGGAACAAACTTCCAGAAAACTACAAAATTGTTGGAACACTGAGCTCTTTCAAGTCAAGGCTATAAAAACGCTTTTGCTTGGAGCTGCTTTTGACTAATGAGTGGAACATTGATTGATTATGTCTGTATTAAACCTTTTTATTACTTCTCTTCATTTTGCAACTATTCTGTAATGTTTTTATTTCTTTGTTTATTGCGTTGTGTTTTCTTTTTTTCATATAAAGCACTCTCAAGTGTATGGCTTATTTGCTTTCATGTAGTAAAAATGTACATCTTGGCTGTCATATTTTACTGATAAGACAGATAAAAATATTGCCATATTTGTTTTTGACAATGTGCTGGTTTAGCTGGTTTTCAAAAGTTATTTGGTGTTGTTATTTATAAATAACATATATAATTAGCACAAAAGTATCTTGATTCATGTTACGGTCAGCTCTAATGAGATGATACAGTCAACTGAGCAAAATGACAATTAAATTTCTAAATAATTGTTCAAGTCTTTGTAACTCTCACCGTCTCCTGGGCAGCTCCACCTCACTGTCCACTTCTCCCTCCTCTTCCTCTGAAGAAAGTCCACGTCTCTGTGGAGAAAAGCACCAACAAGGAGATATAGCTTAACACTATTCTGAATAATTTCATTGAAGATTTTTGAGATTTCTCATGAGAAAATACATTTTTGAAAAGAGAAACAGAAAAAAAAAAGAAATATGGAAGTACAGCTTCTCTAAAAAAAGTCACTACCGGTAATCCACAGAGATCAAACATTCAAATCTTTTAAGCCTGTTGCTTAAATCAACTTGTGGTTCTACATTCTGTGCACTAAAAACATTAAGATATTGACTTCTGCCAGTCATTGTAGTAAAACCACTTTACAGTGACAGCTGCATGCTCGCATGCACTTTTAAATAAAATGCAAGAATCAGATTTGTAATCTGTTACTTTATTATTCTGAAGCATCTCCCTGTAGATTAGTTTCTGCTTTCTTTGTAAAAGTGATTCCAATGGGAGCAGCTAAAGCAGCGTTACCTGACTGCGTGTGACTGCCGCCCTGTACAGCAAGGCTGCAGGCGTGAGGCGGCGCTGACTTCTGGGTGAGCGTGTGATCACTGTCCCCTCCTCCTTGTCCTCCACTTCATGGGAGACCCGAGCATTCCCCAGGACAGACGCTCTCCCTGCAGCGGCCCCTCTTCCACACGGTGAATCTGGGCTGCTGGAGAATGGGATGGATGCTGCGTCTTCGCTGGGTGTGTCGCTCCGTGGGGGCGTCTCCACCAGGTCATCGCCCCCCACGCCCACATCTTGCCTGTCCCTTGGCCCCTCCGTTTCTCCGCTGTCTTCCAGCCCAGCGGAGGCGCTCTGACTGCCTGCTCTGTCCAGTCCAGGCCTTAGCTGCCCCCTCCTGCGGACCTCTGCCTCCAGGGTGGTTGAAATGAGATCGGGGCTGGAGGAGGACATCTTCTTTAGCAGCAGGTCATGCTGGAGGCCCCTGATTGCCGCGGTGGGGTCCAGACGGTGCTTGCTGCTGGGAACGGATGAGGTGGCGTTGATCATTGCTAGGGAGGAGGACAGAGTGGCTTTCAGCTGAGCCAGGTCGCTGCTGCTGCCCTTGCCGGCCTTCCTGTAGCGGGGCTTTCCTCGGCGAGAGCGGCCAGGGGAGGTGGAGCCTTTGTTGGGGATGGTGACCTGGGTCATAGATGAGTCCAGTTTGGGCAGGATGACTTCTGACTTCAGTAAATCTGGTCTGCAAACAGAAGAAACACGCTATGTTTATAAAAAGTTTGTCTTTTTATACTATAATTGCTTAAAGTTTTCCTTATCAGCGAAAGTTTTTGGTTATGCATTAACTCCTACTTTGGGTCTAAGGCTGTAGAAATAGCAGAACTTCTAATTTACTTCTTTTTAATAAATAAGCAAAAAAAAAAATATTATTTAATAGTTTTGAATTGATCTTGCAAAGAAAAATGCCTAAAAACCTTGCTTTGATGTGTAAAAAAAGAACCCTGTCATCTCAAATTCTGCAAACCCAGTATGCTTACTGACTGATTTGCTATTACCACAAACATAATGAGTTTGAACAAACTTTCATATATCATGTCCAGGTATGGAAAACAGTGTGCTTTGCTGTTTCACCTCTTGCTGTGTGAAGGTAGTTTCTGCGGTACGTTGCGTTTCTTCATGAGCTTCTCCATGGAGTTGGAGGAGGCCGACTGTCTGGAGCTGTGGTGCTTGAAGCAGCTGGGGTATTTTTTGTCCAGTGACTGCTCCCTCCTGGCATTAGACATAAAGAACATCACTAGTTAGACACAAAATACGGTCTGGACTTCATGACAGACAATGTCCCTTTAGTAACAAATTTGCAGCACAAAACATCTACAATTAGTCCATTAATTTCTCAGTTTTAGGACAGGTTTATTTTTAAACAGAATGACCCCAATCACATACTGTATTTCATTAATGTAAATGTTTTAAAAGCCTGTCAAGAATAAAAATGAAGCAGCAAAGTTTCATACTTGAGAAGTTCCTTCTCTTTGATCTCCAGCTGCAGCATGATGGCGTTAAGCTCCATGTAGAGATTATTGGCTCGCTCCAGTTTCCGCTCATAGTGCTCCCGGATGTCCAGTGCATGTCTGCATGTAGAGGAAAGCTCAATAACGTCCAGACACATGCACTGTGCACAACAACTACTGAGATGATGGGAGCTATATTTAAATCTGAGGATACAGAGTATGAATTTTTTAGATAACTTGAGATTGTTGTTTCTACTTTACATTCCAAATCTGTTAACTATAAAAATCATTCACAGAACTATTAATAATATAGGAAACAGATAGATATGTGTGTTAATTTTTCAATGCATATGCTAAAACAGGCAATATTAAGCAATAAAATCCAGGAAACGTACGACAAGATACACATATTTTACAGTACTGATGAGGAGAATGTATGCTAAACTTAAATGTTAAATATAAGATATTTGTTTACGAGTCAGGTCCTAAACAACACACAATGTTTAAGATAAACCAATTCTGCAGCCATGCAATGCTTTTTACATTTATTTCGACAGACATGCCTTACTGGGATAGTTTGTGGAGCAACACAGTCATCAGAGTAAATTACTACATCCTTGTATCTTAATAATGATCTGAAGCTAATAGCATGGCAATTTCAAGGCTTTGAAAAATAATATCAGTGCAGCTGAATAGAAATACACGCTACAGTTGACAGCACAATTTTCTTTGCAATTCTAACCTGAGTTCTTCTCTGCGTCGTTTGATGAGTTCCTCATCCAGTCTGTGAAGACATGTCCCCTCTGACTTAATCTTCTCAAAGTTATGTCTCACCTCGTCTCTCCACTCCGCCTGGAGAAACACAGAACGAAATACCGTCAGGAGAAAGTGTTAATGACCTGGAGCGACTGCACACTTTGAAGTGTCAAACATCAAATTTGTCTATGTGATGACGAGTCTTTGTTAGCAGGTTTTCACTACAAAGAGAGAAATAAGCCAACGAAAAGTTCAACGACATGAGCATGTATCAGTATATGCAGCACAAGTATACGGTACGTGGTGAAGGATGTAAAATCATACCAAATTAACAAATAAAAATATATAATCGTAATGGTGATGTGCATGTGGACACAGCAGGAAACCATTTATCCCTTTTATACATGTTTTTAAACTCCTTCACCTTTCCAAACACGGAGTATTTTGTCAGTTCTCTCGTTTGCACTGCGATAATTAACTGCGACTCAAGTTCACGGTGCTAATATTAACATAAAATGACACCAACACCACAAGACATCTTCTTTGCACCTTGATTTAGATGGAGAAATGCTTTCAATTTACAGAGCAATTAGCATTTTTTTTTTGTCACTGAAACCAAACCCATTAAGCTGTCAGATAAAAATCAATACCCAAAGAGCGAAACCAAACGTACACTGACGTGACGTGGATCTTTTAAAAGAAAAGAAAAGAAATGCGGCATGGGCATGTTCTTGTGTGCGGCAGAGCATGACAACTGTTATCTGATACCTGTCATAGCAGAGAACTAAGTAAGTCAGATTTATGAGCGCATGGAGGCACATGCATGTGTATTAGACTCGCGCACGAAAGATGCTCTTCTTATTAACCTAATGGACTCTGTGCGCACTCTTCTATGTCTCCAGTCCCCTCTTTTTTCCACTCTCTTTTCTCTGCTCTCTACCATTAAGGCAATCAATACACTATGGCAGCAAATACTTCTTTCTAATGTCACAAGAAAAATCCATTATGGGGCAGAGAAGAGGAAAAAACTGGGCAGGGATTCAACCGGGAGAAGGGGGCAGGGAGAAATAAAGGATCAAGGATAAGTGGACAGAGTGATGGAGGTTTACGTTTCGCATGAAGAGATTCAACAAGATAGATGAGTTATAAATAGATATGCACAAAGACATATTTTCCACACAATTATACCTCCATACTCCATCTCTTTGGTCTAGCACATTTGTACTATGCCTCCATCCCCCACCCAGACACAGGTAGACACATAGCGTCCTTCCCCATCACACTCAATATGAAGAAAAGGTTCTTTCCTTGACCCGTGAACTGAAGCTTGAATAAAAGACCACAAATCAGCAGAAGCATGTGACACGGAAAGAAAAAGGGAGGAAAAAAAGAAGCAAGCAACAATAATGCAGTGTGATTGAAAGGACAGGTATTATTAGTGGGCTCCCTGGAGACCTGGGGCTCGGGTGCAGCTGTGTACTTGCCACTGCATATGGTTACTGCAGTGGACTGGAAAAAAAATGGTGGCAGCTTGTCAGCAAAATGAGAATTAGTGATGTTGGCAGGGGAGACATACAGACCTCATGTGCACTTCACTAAACGGTCATTTATTTCTCAATCTAACTTAATGAATAGATTTCCTGTAAATAAATTTATGAAATGTATTTTATAAAAGTTGGCTTAATCCTCCGTCTTCGTCTGATTTTCCATCAACATAAATTATCACACCAGTTTTTGCAGGGAATAAGTATTTATTTCCTTAAGGATTTGTTTTCTGTTTTTTTCTTTGTCTATTGCAACTAAATGTTTCAGATCAAATGAAATTTAATATTAGATAACCTGAATAAATACAGAAATACCTGATTGGGCGAGAGGCACCATTAGTTTCTAACAATTACTTTGTAAAAGAAAAAAAAAAAAAGCTTTCCATGACGGTGTGAAAATAAAAATGCCAACTAGTAAAAATTTATTATCTGTGATTAACAAGATTTTTGACTTAATTTCAGCAGCCAAACCTATATAGTCAAGAATCACATAACTAGAACCTGTGTGACAACATCACCATCCCCATATA
>NW_006799941.1:1633402-1655241 GCF_000485575.1 Poecilia formosa
TGTAAAAAAATATATTTTTTTACACTGGACCGGGAAGGTTTTGATAACCTTTTTTTAGGAGAAATCATCTCTAAAACTCCGTTCTGCATTTATTTAGATTGTCGCTGTTTGTCATCGCATGTTTTTGTGAAGCACTTTAATAATCTTGAACATTTAAGAGTGACAAGAAAGCAAAAACTGAAAAAAAAAAATGAAATGAAGTTACATTTGAATGTATGACTCTTCTGTTTTCTCATGCTACACTTATCTTACCTGAGACTGAAAATAGGTTTCTTGTGGAGTAGACAGTATGTCTGCAGAGGCAATATCAAGATGTAGGAGGATTTGTCGAAATGAAGGTCTGTTTCTTGGCTTGCAGTTCCTGTAAAAAAAAAGGGTAAATTAAAATTTTACTACCCGCCTGCTTAAATGACTTCTTTGATGTTTTTTTTGTTTTTTTTTATCTCTTCATCTTCCTCACCAGCATTGCTTCAGGAGTAGCTTGAAGCTGTCTGGACAGCTATCGGGCACAGGCAGCTGCAGGCTGTTGTTTCCCACTCCCCAGATGATAGCGGAGGAGTCCACGTCCTTGTAGGGCACCTCCCCCGTCAACATCTCCCAGAGCACAACGCCAAATGACCTTCAAAAAAAAAAAATGGGACACAGCTTCTTTCAGACACACGGAAGTTACTGATGTAGGCTGAAGAGACGAAAGTAAACCAGAAAGGAGACTGTGTCAGATTTTTAGCAAAGTCAAATTGTATGCTTTCTATTAATTTTAGAACAATAATATATAACAGAATAATACAAACAACATGTTCAACTTTTTTAAGATTATAAAGATAGTAGACTCAAGTAGGCAAAAAAAAATAGGGATGTCTTCACTTAGACTTATGTTTTAATGTAAGAACACAACAACAGGCCTATAGGGATGGTAACTACAGAAATTGCTCTAAGTGACTCCTCCTGGTTTTCATGTGCCGTATCCAAGGTGCCAGTTGCATCACATGTAATAATGCATGTGTATTTTTAGCATCCCTTCAGCCCCACACTTATTATTCTTCTTGGTGTCAAGCATGAAAAGAAGACCGTTAAGAACAGATGATTTGGATCAAAACTCAACATTTGTTCTGAGAGTTTTAATAAAAGTGTATAAATGCACTCATATCATTGTCAAAACACAAAAAAATATTTAAAAAGCAGCATGATTTGTTTGCCCTATTTCACATCAAACAGAGGAAATGTGAAATAGCACTAAAGTTTATTATCATTATCATTTTACTGTTACACTGAGTTCTGAAATTCTACAATCAGATTCCCTCTTAGAACCATGTTTTCATGCAAACACTGACTGCTTTTTTTGTTATAAAAACAAAGTAAAATACAAAAGGAATCACAAGACTAAGATATAATACCAACTGTTTTATAGCCTTTGGTTACATCTTGAGGAAGCACCAGCTGTGGTTACTGCAAGAGCCATTTTATCTGAAACAGGCCACGGCCATGATTTATGATTTGGAATAGATTTATCACTGTTTTAATTTAACTCTTAAAGAAAAAATACTGAGATTAAAATAGCAAGTAATTATGAATCAGTGTGAATCCCATGCACAATACATTTCTAAGGGTTAGGGCATCAACATTACTTCTATGGAGCAGGGAGACAGCAAAAGGAAACAGCTTTTCAGCTGTAAAACACTGAGATTTCCAGGAGCACACTTGAAGACAAAGGAATTGGAGGATGCCTGACAAATGTTGTGTTATACAAATATATAATTTAAAAACACAGATGTTAATATTTTCCACATAAACAAATGCTTAATTCCAGAACATCCACGGCAAGGTTTGGTTGTCCAAATATACCATATTTTATCTGGTACTTTTGAGGAAAATATCAAAATTAGATCCTTACATCAAACATTATAATGTGTCGTTTGATGCATGCTAAATATTTTTTTTTTTCACCCAATCTATTGCATTTGTGTTACTTTCTTAGTGGCAATAAAATGCTTGAAGTTGTTCAACAGTTTATTTGGGGTTTACTATTTCATTTTTAATTAACTAGTTCATTTTGAATATATATATTTTTTCTTTTAATTAAATTTATTACATTTCCCCCACTGCTCCTCTGTATTAATGCAACAAAAACAAAATGTGTTCAACATCTGACAAAGCTTAACCTTTCTTACTCTTTTTGTGCTATGGATGCATTTCAAGTGATTTAAATAGGTTTAAGCAAAAATGTACACGACACACACAGGCTTTGCTTTCTTTTTGCATCAAAAGCTTTTTAATCCTATTTTCACGTCCCAGCTAATGCACTGCTGGCCGAGGGCCAACCCATCCAAAGGCTTGGAAGGTTATTCCAGCCTCTCCTGAGCACTGCAGCATCTGGCAGATCAATTATTAAATTAGCTGGCGTTCCTTTCAGGATGGAGAGGAAGACTGATGGAGGGATTGTAGTAAAGGAGAAAAAGGGAGGTAGAAAATGTAGCAAGCTGGGGGGGATTGAAGCTTAGCATAGGGAAACCCATCAGATACGGCAGAGACCCTATAGAGTTTCATGTAATGAGATATTATACATCATATTGAATAGATTTTCTAGAAATAGGATCCTTTGCGCTGCACTGTGGTAGACTACAGCTAATGAGATTCTATGCTGATTTGGTGGCTGAAAAGACAAATCATCTGGGAAATTTTTTAAGGGCTCACAAAGAGGAAAAGCACAGTTCAAGAGGGTCATGACACCTACCAAATATCCACCTTCTCTGAAACGGGTTCATTGCGGATGACCTCGGGAGCCATCCAGGCCACAGTCCCAGCAAAAGACATCTTCGTGCTCTTGTCATTAAGCTCCTTGGACGTTCCAAAATCTGAGATCTTCACTGCATCATCATAGGTGATGAGCATGCTGGAACACAATACTTATGTTTTATTAAAACCGACTACATCACACATTCAAACATTGAATTAACATGATCATTTCTGAGAGTTTGAATATTTTTTTCAAATAGATTTCTGCCTTTGCGGCCGGCATGTTGACAACTAAATATCGAGCTTTTATGTATGTTCATGGTACTTTTTCACATTAAATTTACAGTGTTCCAGTCAAACAACTTTTTATTTTTTTAAAAGCAAACTCACTTAGGTGACTTGAGGTCTCTGTGGATGATCTTGTGGAGATGAAGGTAGTTCATTCCCCCGGCGATGCCCATGGCCCAGTCCATGAGCAGGGATGGGGTGATCTTCCTGCCCGCTCTCAGGACTTCGTACAGCTGTCCTTGAGCACAGTACTCCATAATGATGCAGTAACAAGGAGCCTGAGTACAAATACCTCTGAAAAAGTAGAACGAAAGTGGTTGTTAAAGACAATGTCTGCGCTAAAATTGAATTAGTTATGCTCCCATCGTGTAGACACCTAAAGCAAGTAAATAAGAAAACAAACACTTATGTAAGTGATATGCTACAGTAAATATATATTCTAAATAAATATACTGCATGGTATATAAATCATCTAATAATTTCAGTCAGAAGTCTGCCTTTTCTGGTTCTAAAAAACCACAAAATCATGTCGACCTACTTGAAAGTGATTATGTTGGGATGCTTGAGTTTCCTCAGGTGCTTGATATCAGTCTCTTTGATGTTTCGTACTTTTTTCACAGCCACTTCCTGTCCGTGGAGTTTCCCCAGAAAAACAGCACCCTGGGCTCCGCTGCCCACCCACTGTAGGTCCGAAATCTCCTCAAACGGGACTTCCCACTCCTCTGAAGCAACAGAAAGATAAAGCAAAAGCTCTCGGTGAGTTTACCTGGTGAGGTAGCAGCATGTAAGCTAAAATTACGACATGCTCAATGTACTGACCTCCACTGACTGCATATCAGTGTTACTGGAATGATGAAACACTGAAGCAACACCGTGTCTGTGAATCCTCGTTCTATTCTTAGTGAGTCTTAATGCAGTTTAATAAGGCCAAGAAGAAGATCTTACACTGTTGGTAAGAGTTTAGCAATACTCAATCTTTCTGGAAAGCAACATTGCTTTGACATTTAAAAATCTAAGCGTCTATGTAAGTGCCATATCAGTGGCAAGAAAAAGCAAATGCAAATCTAATGCAGCAGCCTTTTGTTCACTAAATATATTTACAATATGACAAGAAATTTGCTCCAGATATTGTCAGCGACATAAGTAACCCACATGTGCAAAGAAATAAATGAGCAAGTCCATAAATTATGTGCCATAAATAGAGCAAGTGCTGAACACACGTTGCTTAATCTAAATGACAGCCTGCAAAAAGCTTTCTCATTGTTAAAGTATCACGCAAGGAAAGTCAGTTTTATCTGTTTTGTAACATTCACACATAAGGGAGTTCAAACTGCTTCAGATATAAACAAAGAAACACTGACAAGACAAGAAAATACACCAATTGCATAAGCATGAAATACACAAGCGTGAGATTCAGAAAGGTCTGGTGAGAATCAGCCAAATATAAACTCTCTGGAAATGGCATTGCATATCATATCAAATAAATCAACAGCGTCTTAGAGATGGGAACAACATGGGGTGGGAGTGATTTTTAGTATGGCTCTGGCAGGCTTCATACAAATGAACAAAGGAAAAATTGATAAATTAGTGAGAGTTGATGCGAATCTGACGTAAAATAGGAGTGGGTTTACAGAAAGACATTGAACCTCACACACACACAGCCAAGGCAACTCTCAGATTGTGTCAGAGTGAAAAAAAAGACTGTATTCTATATAAAAACCTATTTTTATGTGGAATAAAAATGTATTCTATATAAAGATCTGAAAATCAGAGGGCATAGAAGAACCTTCAACATTTGAAGACAGTTTGAAGGTTGGCACTAAAATCACACCTGTAATGGTTCAGCACTTATTCCCCTGTCATTCCACTTTATTATTAAACTTAATTTGTGACATAACTTGATTTTGATTTATTTGTTTGTGTGACTTGGTGTGACTTTCATTTCAGTCCTCTCATTACAATCATATGTAATGTCTGATCATTATTAGCATCATAGCTATTAACACAAACGTGCGATTCTTTATTGAACAGTAAAAGAGGTCAGTTCCTTAATAAATACAGAGGCTGAAAATTGAGGAAAGTTTTGATTGAAAAAAATACCTTGATGGAGTGAAACTTGTAAAAATGACAGGAAGCCTAAACAACACATGACCTCAGCTGATATCTTCATGCACCTCCTAACCTGCGATTCGGGTGTGCGAGAAGGCCGACAGACAGAAGCTCTAATCTCTTGTGGGTAATTCTCCCTCAGCCTCCTAAATCCTGCTTAGTGCCATTGTGGGGCTGACGCGAAACAGGGGTCCGACAACTCAGAAGGGGTTTGGAGGAAGGAGAGGATTTGAGAGGCTAATGGCTGGTTGTAGGGTGAATAGAGAGGTGGAGAAGTCTTACTGGTGTTGGTAAGTAAGGAGACAGTTAGCAGGAAAAGGGGGAATTCCCCACGGTACTGCAGGGGTCTGGGCTAATATACTGAAGACATACAACCCGTTCGCTCCGCTGCTGTTCTTAACCCGGGGAGAACAGCAGCATAGTGAGCTGTACTGAGACACATTTATCATATTAATGAGGATGATATGAATGATTAATGCCCAGCAGTGATCGATAGAGGGCTCCGCCTCTAATGAGGGTCTCGGATTTTTTTTGTAGTAAAGACATCAGTCCAGATCTGACACGTTTCCAAATCAGCTCGGCTTTGATTTGGTACTCCTCCATCTCTATGATCGGTAAAAAGAATATAGGATTGGGCTTAAAAGTTTTATCACAATATTTTGTGGTACTGTTGTGGTGAAGACAAAAGTGGCGATAAAATCTATTTATTGCTCCTTTTTAAGGTAACTGTATGGCTGTGACTAAATAGCACAACAATCATAGCCCCACAAACACAAATACTGCCCTTGAAAAACATTCCCATTTGTAATATGCCGCTTTATGACTCCAGTCTCATAAAAAATATGATTCAACTTCTGCTCAGAGTCACTGCATTTCATTCTATATCTTAAATTTATTGATATTTATTGATGCTCTCGTTGAGCAGACAGTGGAAAAAATAGCAAAATTAACAGTCTCAACAATACGGACAGTTTTGGGAGCATTAATTGAAATTCAATGAAACAACAATGAATCAAAATTCATATCATGATAAGAAATGTATCACAATAAATGATAAGTGATAAACGATATGATAAATGCCCACCCCTAAGAGGATTCACATTTTTTTTCTAATTTTCATGGCAAAATCCAATTAATTACATACAAAGGCTGAAAATAAGGACTTGTTACAAGTTGGGAAGCGGCTCAGTTGTATAAGCTACTCTTTATTGTAGAGAAGAGGAGAGCATTGAAGTGCAGATGGGCTGGGAGCAATAACAGAGGGATGAAAAGGAGAGACAATGAGAGACAGAAGGAGGGGAGATGAGGGGAGATGAGGGGAGACACTGGAGTCAATGGGTGATAAAACATTAGAAGGCAATACAGTGAAGGTGCCAGCTCCATCTCTGATGTGAGCTGCAGTATTTTTCTATCACATTCTGCATGTTATCTAACTTAAAATGCTAATATCAGTGTTTCTGCTTGCAAACGAGCTTCTCTGTGTGCGTGCATCTGTCCCCGTGCGTGCGTGTCAGGTTTGCGTTAATAGAGATGAGAGGTGCGGGGTCAGAGCGTGGCCATGCATAATTCATGAGGCAGATTTGGCAGAGGAGTCTCTGGGGAGTCCTGTGCTTTTGTAGTGGCTGCAGACATAAACAACACAGCGTCACGGGGAGCGGGTTTCACTGAGGGGGTGGGTGGTGCTAGAGGGAGGTGGGCACGAGCAGGCAAATGGATGGGGTGGGATGGTGGGGGGCTTGGGGAGTATCAGGGGAGAATGAGCACGCTGCAGCTTTGATAGAGTCTCCTGATCTAGATGCATCTCACTCCTGTCAGGGAGAGTGTTTATTTACAACATGGCCTTTGTGGGAGTCATTTTTCTACCCACTGCTTAATGTAATTAAACTGGGAGATAAGATCATTTAATTAGCATATCAAGGCTAAACTGGAAAATTTAATTGGGGAAAGTGGCTGCTTTCATAGTCAGAATTGAAGCCACCATTGACCCTGAAGTTTATAGAAGATAGTTCACTTTACACACAGAAACAGACTTACCGTCCAGAACGTGTTTGTGCTCTGTAGAGTAAGCTTTGCCAATCATAGTCCAGACAGGCCGCAGGCACCCAAACAGTCCCTCCAGAAACCCTCCTCCCCCTCCCGTGGACTGGCACTGCAACCTGGCGTCGTCCGCCTGGCTCCTGACCACAGGGCGGTCCGGATCCTGTCCCTCTCCCTCTGTCCTTCCACTGCTCCCCTCATGTTCGTGGAGTTTCAGCACACTGTTGGCAAAGTGCTCCTGTTGTTCTTCGCCAGGTGTCTGATTGTGCCCGGGGGTCTTCCCCTCTCCTCTTCCTCCTCCTCCCCCAGGCTCCACAGCAGCCCCGGTGTCTATGGAGAGGACGTTCCGGAGGACGCACTGGGTCGGGGTCAGGTCCATTTCTGGAGTGCAGGGAGTCTCGGCATCGAGCCGGCGAAAGGATGGCGGGTCAGAGATGGGTGTGTTGAAGCCAGACAGGGAGGGGGAGGAGGCACGGGGTTCATGAATGAGCGCCATCAAAAAGACCGGAGCAATGGAAGCTTTAAAGAGACCAAAAAGATAGAAATAAACATTACAAAATTAGATAAAATGATTTGCACTTCTAGTGGCCCTGATATGATTACTAAACTATCATAAACTGCAAAGAATTAATTTCAAAGTTTCTCTTCATGCCAAGATCAGGAACTTCATACATCACAAACTGTGTGAAACACACACAGATTAAATATGACAACACAAAACGTCTCACATTTCTCACACTGAACAGGTGAGAATCTGTCAAACACAGGAAGAAAGAAAGAATTATCTCTCTCCTACGTCAATCAAACTGAGTTATAACATTCAGACATGGAGAAACTGCTAAACACATTAGGTATGGTAAATGCTCCAAAATTAATTCAGTTTCTAGTACAGTAAATTTCACACTGAAATTTTGAGAAAAGGCCAACCTGTAATTCATTTATTCATGAGGGGAAGTTCTAATTAGTTATTAAATACTTTCTGTTTGCCATTAGGTTGAACAAGGACTCATGATTTTTATGTGTGTATCTGTGCCTCTAGATACTCGTTCTTTATTATTCTGTACACTGGGAATTTCCCCACTAGGTAAGGATTATTCTATTCTATTCTATTCTATTCTATTCTATTCTATTCTATTCTATTCTATTCTATTACATTCTATTCTACTGAGGATGTAAAGAAATCTAAAAACGTTGTTAGAAAACTCCAGGGACATCTTGAGGCACACTGTGTAGTAACATTAAAATGGATCATTGTTGGGCATTCAGCTGGATAATGATAGCTCTCAGAAAAAATAAATAAATAAAAAAAAACTTTCTCAGTCTGAAGAGTTAAATCCTATAGCACATTTGTGGAGTAAATTGAAAAGCATAAGACATAAGAAAGCAGTAAGACTCTGAGTTATCAAAACATTAACAGTTGGAGTATTGGTGATTTTATTCAAAATAATTAATTAAATCAGAGGCTATATCAAAGGCTAAACAACTTTTGAGGGTTTTTTTTAGCATTAAAAATGTGAAATGTAAATTTTTACCAGGAGTGGCAACAAATTTAACAGCACGTGTTGGTCATAGTTTGCCGAATGAAAGATGTGACAACAGGTTCAGGTAATAAAGAACAAAATGGCATCTTTCTGCCCCATAATCTAACGGCGCCTCTGCAACCAAGAGCACAATAAATAAACAAAAATATCTCTTTTTTAATTGAACCGACAACTGTTTACCCCCCAACATCATAGTAAACACAACAGTTGGTTGTTTACATAAAGCAGAATCACTTGTGTATTGAAATGATAAGCAAAGTTCATTGAATTCAGCCTGCTTCTTCAAAGCTCTAGGTATCTCCAAGGACAACGGCACCTACTCGCTAAGCAAGGAAAGGAAATGTATTATTTCTTGTGAGAGGCTTTTGAAGCATTTCCAAGCTGGAAGTGCTTTCACTGATGAAGAGGACAAAGAAGAAACAGATTTTTACCAGTTTGGCTAATTAATTACACCAACTAAAATCCATGACAGTTTGCTGTGTATTAAAACAAAGGGTCGGTATTGTTTTAGGGAACACCAAGCCTGGAGAAGATCAGTTTCTATATCAGAGACATTTGAAAGAAAGTGCACACAGTTATTTTTCAACCAAAGATTCAGAATTCTTTTTTTTTTTACAATATAGTAGTAGATTAAGTCTGTTAGTCATGTGTGATAACATCATAATGTACCTTTTATCTGATGCATAAGCTGTCAGCAGGCTGTCTGCATCCCATAGCTGCAATTATCATTCTTAATTCCTATATTAGTCATGCAGATGGTACAGAGCCAATAGAAACTGACTGCAGGAATCATTAACCCAGAGAAACTAAAAAAAAAAAAAAGAAAAAAAGAATCATCCTAATTATTATTTTCTGCGCCAGTAGAAACCCCCAGAAGTCAGACACATCTGTTGTAACACATCATTCACATCAGACTGATCCTGCTTCTTAACAGTCCTGCTTTACTGGGGTGATGGAGGTATCAGCTGCTGGAGCTGCAGGAGGAAGAGGAGGAGGAGGAGGCTGCGCTCTGTTACAGGCCACTGCATCCAGGATGTTTCCGAAGCGCATCGCCGCCTCTTCTCCCACCTCCGCTGCCTCTCTGAAGATGCGCTGACAGCATCAAATAAAAACACAATCTGACTCTAATATACCAACAATAAAGGAAGACGCCTGTTTCTGTCCTCTCATTTCTTCCGTGTTTGCAAAGGAACGGTTCCTACCTCAGTGCGGAAAACAGGACTCCATCGCTGCTGATTGCATGTCTGATCCTCGACAGTTTAGGCTCGTATTTTAAATAATGACCACCTAAAAGGAGGCAAATTCTTCCGTTCTTTGGTTTCCTCCTCCTCTGCATCCAGAGCACCTTCACAGCTGCGGTTAAATCCAGTAAACGGTAAATAGAGTAAAGCTAAACGTTTCCCTGCTCCCTATTTCTCCTCCTCCTTCTTTTCCATCACCTTCTGAAGACGCAAACTGCGCACTCTCAAGAATTTATACCACGGCCTCATATAGTAAACACGACTGATACGTAGAAGAGGAGAGAGAGAGAGAGAGAGAGAGAGAGAAAGAGAGAGAGAGAGAGCAGGGAAGGAGGGATGCAGGGCTCCTCCAATCAGAGGAGAGCTGCGCTGTGACGCGTTGAGCCCGGTGAGACAGGACCAGTGCAGGTATATTCTGGCCACAGAGGGGTTTGTGTGTGAGTGAGACCTCACAGTGAAACGGGGAGGAGGAGGTCAGCCGGTATGTGAGGTGATCAAAATGATGTCATTCCCAAGGCATGCAGCATTTGACTGGACAGCACCATCTAAATCCCTTCAAACCCTATTAACGTCCTGTGTATGGAGGGCGCTTTAATTGCCGCATAATCTGCCAGCTCCGTCTGCCACAGCCTGGAGATGAAGGGCAGGTTTTCCATTATTATCATCGGATGGCACATGAGAGGCGCCTTCACGTTGTTGGGATCAGTATCTTTGAACAACTTGAATCGGTAGAAATGATGATAAAATATAAGAAACAATTGGTCATCCAACACAAGTCTTCTTTTTGTGTTTTAGTACTTTTTAGTCAGTTCCCTCCTGTTTCTACTTTGGAAAGCTTTTGAAAGACATCTAGAAAACCTGCAGTTCTGGAGAGACTCTGAGCCCAATTATACAATCATCACAATTTAGACCCTGTAAGGTCTGTAAAATCAACTGACCCCTGCTTTTAAAACATAACTTTCACCTAAAGTGGTCATAATGTTATACTGTAGATGCCAAAACTAAATCTAAGCACGTAAATCTAGACACGTAAAATAAAATTATACAATAAACTGATAAAAACACAAGACTGTAGCAAAACACCGCCTTTGTATGAATCTTCATATTTTAATTATTTGTAAAATTATTTTATGTGCAGCATAAAAAGAGAAAAGAACTCAAAAGTCAGGAAAATCCTGCATTGTGCCTCATGAGCTCTGCATGAAATCAGAGCAAAATCTGATGAAACTTCTTCAACATTTCATGAACAATTGGGATACCTCATGTCTAAACTCTGGATGGCTGCCGAGACAAAACAGTTGCAGCTCCATGACCCTTTTTTGAGAGCTAAATCCAAATCCAGCCCTTATCTCCCAGATTAAGCCCATGTTGGGCTTAAACCCATAATGATGACCTCATCGTGTTGCTTGTAGACAGTGGGGGAAATCTCGACTGATGCACATAGCAACTGTAACAGAAGTCCACAAAAACAAGCAGTGAAAGCCTCACTATACTCTCCACTTGTGCTGGGGATTACAAAAACACAAGGACAGATTTTAGCAGTTCTTCCTGTCTTTATGTTAAACTGCGTCTTGGTATCTTGGAGTCAGAAAATCTAAAAATCTTAAAAACATGACACAATAAATCAAAGTAAGTTTTCCCGTCGTTTTCCAAGGAAGAAAAGTAATTTTATTTAACCTATCTTATTTTTAGTCGTGCTTCATTTCTGTCACAAAAAGGGCTTTTGGATACATACCAGATTATGACAACATACAGCTGAAAATAGAAGTAGTTGCTTCTGTCAAAAACCTTTTAGTTTCTGCGAATAACTTTTTAGCTGCTGTCATTTCCTGTTACATTTTAGGTAATGATTTCACAGTTTTCTAATCAAAAAACTTTTGGGGACTAAGTTCCAACAAGAAAAAAAGGGAGTAAAATTAAATTGTCGACCTGAACATTGCAAGAAAATTTTCTGTGATTACTATGGAAAGTTACAGGCAGAATGATCTCCATAGTGCTTTTAAAACAGTGTGTAAGGTGCTGGTCTATCTGGTCTCCATGTTACTTAGATAAACTTTCTCCTGACTTCCAACTCCTGACTTGATAAATCACAGCATAGATATTTGACTTTGAACTCTCCTTTGATCTGGAAACTTTGTTGCTGATTTTGTTTTAAACTGCCTTTGTTGCACATTAAGCATAATCCACATGAAATGTCATGACTTTATGGAAACTTTGAGCTGCACTCTTGGCTCACTTGTCTTTCATTGTCTTGTATCTTTTTAATAATTTCTCCAGTGAGCATGTCTAATGGAACTAGAACCTCAAACACAATTGTAACTTTGCAAAAATGAGGATATACGGTGAGATATTTTTCATGGAAAAAAGGGGCGAAAATAATCATTTATTTTGTAATCATTTCAAATTTATCCATCCAATGGGAGAAGGAAAGCAAAAACAAAATAATACAAAACTATTTTTTTTGTCCAGACACAGACAACACACAGATATAGAAGCATTTTCTACGAAACAATAGTCAGACATCAACATAGAAGCATTTAAGAATATTGTACAAATTAATATGACAGCTTAGCTTCACACTTTGTATCTTTAGTTTAGCAGTTTTTCATCTTAAATTCTCATATTAACAGCTTAAGAGTCAAGGCTTAAAACTGGGTTCATAAAAGTTGCATGCTGTGTATAATGTAACATAAAAAAGAAGCAGAAAAAAAGAACAGCTTCCTATTCTATGATTCCTGGTCCCACTCTGTCTTAAGGCAATCTAAACCGAGAAGCATCCTCTATGTATATTTTTAATCTTTTTCTGAAAATGTTCCTCATAATTTATTTATTGGGGTTCAGTTAGTAAGAAAGTTTTATCTGCGTTCAGGCTTTGAGGATCATTACTGCTTCTGATGTCGAGTGCCGCTTATGCTGTTATTGTGGGGAATTTTTATGAGAAACGAACACTGAATATGAAACCTGCAGGATATCAAAACAAAACAATAAAAAAGGCCCACTCCACAAGGACACACACTTTTAACAAGATTGGAAAGTAATATTTTGATATCACATGTTCAACTGATAGCAAAATCAGCTGGACAACTGATGGGATTCTTTCATTTAAAGCTAAATGGATTATTGTGAGACCTTTAGTGGAACTACAGCACTCTGTGGCATCTAGCCAAATAACTGATGTAAAATGCTGCATTGCTTGGCAACATGAATCATTATCCGCAGGAGGGAATTAACAGACGTCTGCAGTGGAAAATGTAGAGAGGAATGTCACGTAGATACCTCGGACTGTCAGAGTACAGTGTGTGGTGTAAGAACCAGCGCCAAGTGGACACAGATTGTCCCAGTGTGGATGCGGGGGGAAGGTGGCAGAGGAGAGGTGTGTTCACATGTTTGCATGGGGTTGGATTTAGACTAGAGAATGAGGGGGAGGGCGGATTCTGTCTCTTTGAAGCTTTGAGCCTATTTATGGGTTCTCATTAAGAGCCTCTTGTGTTACTCGTCACTTTCACTCATACAGAGCTAAATAGGTGGCCAATCATCAAATCCACTTAACTTAATTCCTAACAGGAATGTAAACAAAGAGGGAAACGATAAGCGGAACCCTCATGTTCACAACTAGCAGTAGTGAACATGAGATTTCCAATTCAAAAAGAAATCTGATGTATTTATATATTTATTATGGAATTATATGGAAATGAGCATCACAGTGTGACACCAGCCAATGCTATCATCATTCAGGTTGCCCCAAATAATGTGCTTCATATCATTCAGCGTTGGGATTCATTAAGTCTGGCGCCAACGAGTATTGGTGGGAGGGTAGGAGGATGTTGTGGGTGACGGGGCGGCGGGGGGAATTCTCCATTTCAGCAGGATGACCTCACCTCCCTGTCTGCAGCTCAGGAAGAAGACTTTTCATTCATGAAGTTCACCCATTCACACATAGGCATGCACAGAAATGTGCACACAAACACACACACAGATGCAACCAAGCCTTGTCTTCAGAGGATGCTTAGGAGGCGGCCGTGCCAGTGAGGCAACTTTCAGGTGAGATCACTCCCGGATGTTAAGCTTCCTCCCTGTTTTTAAAAACACTGTAAAACAGTGAATGCTATGTTCCATTACATCATTTGATTTTGTTTGCAGTCCAGCACCACACCTGTACATGCAGCATGAAGATGTTAATGAAAACTGATGAGGAGCTCTTTACACACTCAACAACTGTGTATTAATTTTGACCACCTGGAAAACACCGGGATCAAAATCAACCAGAACAGTTAATTATAGAGCATAAAGCTTTAAAATTTGACAATTATCAACTGAAAAAAAAGACCAGACAGAGCATTTTAGTCAACTTTTGTGGATTTAATGCATACCCTTAGAGATAAGATTGTTACACACAAAAACATTTTGATTTCTAAAGAATACTTTACAAAGTAAAAGATTTCAACAGAGAGTACAGTTGTTTTAATTTTTTCATAGGGGCTTAATAGTAGAATAAAAATGCTAAATTATCTTCTGCATAAAATGTTGCAAGGCTTATTTGTGTAATGGTGTCATTATTCTTTGTAATGTAATGTCCTTTTACCCAAAGCCAAACCTTCTGTTTTAGAAACTGAAAATATGATTTTCTGTGCCAACAAATCCCCACAGCAAATAAAAAGAAAAAGAAAAGTGTTCATTATTCCCTGAGTCATTTATTTATCTACCAAGCAATATGTCAGAGCATATTTTAATTTGTGTGTCTGTATAATTTAAATTAAGGAAGAGATCAATGTTTAGACTTAAAAATACCTTTTTAGTTTAATGCTAAAAGACCATTACACAGTGGAAGGATGAGTCACAGCTTCAACTTCTTTTTTCCTTTTTTCATCCTTCATATATATTATTAGCTAATTCTATACACCAAACTATAAGGAAGCTGATTGCAGGAAAACTTCTGAAAAAACAAGTAAGCCTTTAGAAATTCTTTAGCAGTTGGATGAATAAAATAAGTCAGTAATTTTCTTTCCTGAACGGGTTTAGGTAAATGTGATGAACAGCTTCAAGTAAATACATTAAAAAGAGAATAAACTCATTTTGACCTGGAATATACAAAACATTTTGGTGTCACCACATTTCATGCAATTTATGTAACTTTAGCCCATTGTAAATAATATAGATATATTTCTTTTACATAGCAGGACACATGACAAAATAGCCTTATTCCTGTACTTCTGGACCACTGTGAAAAAAAGATTTTAAATTTGGGGGACTAGAATTACAAAACACTGAGACAGAACCTTGGAAGACTGAGTAGCTGTCATGAAATACCAACAGTGGGATCCTGACTTTATATTGGAGAATCACTAATTTGAAGGAATCAAAATTTTGACATTCTAGTGTTTTTAGAGCAGAACAATCCATGCAACTCTCACACCATCATTTGGTTTGGCTTACATTCATCCCTGCACTTATGAATGAAAACTAAATGGACAATCTCATCCACCTACTTCAGCTGCTTGCTTGAAGTGATATTAGGAGATAATGCTTGCTGCTATGCTTATACAGAGTATTTATTAGCTTTAAATTAAACATATGTCTGTAAATCACATGAGAATTCACTTGCCCCATTTCGGTTCTCTTTGTCTCTCTGGTGTGCTAGATGGTCTGTTTGGTTGTGACACGGTCCTCTTGCAAGACGGACTAGAGAGTTTTATTAATTGGTCCGATGAGTTTTCACACATGCCCATTCAAAACAGCCATTTGAGAAATCAAACTGGTTAATTTAAAGTGAACGCAGCTTTATAATGATTTGAGTTTGACATTGGTCCACAACAATCGTTTTGTAAATTATTTGACTCTTCAAATAAAAAGTCTTGTATAAAGTCAGTTACAATAACATTTAATTTCCCTTTGGGATGAATAAAGTATTTTAATTGCATTTTAATGAAAAAGAACATCCTTGGAGTTGGTGTTTTAATATAAAATATTGTAAATTCTACTCCTTTTACTATGTGCAAACTGTTAAAATAAAGTAGTTAAAACCTTCTTAGAATTTTAATGGAAACAGCTTTAAGAGTTCCACCTACAAACATCTAAACTCGTGCCATCATGCCACAAAATATGATAATGCAACACTCAGATGTTGCTTTGATCTCACAAAGAGATTCAGGAAGTGTTTGATTTAGCTTTGAAACCTCCTCAGAAACAGGGATGGGATCAGGTGGGATCAGGCGGCCTGCAGCGGCTCGGTCAGGAGAGGGTTAAAAACAATAAAGGCGGAGGCTGGAGAAGCCTTCCTGAAAGTCACATGCTCTGTGCCAGGAAGAAGGGGAAGAAGTACGGAGAGAGGGAACGGATGGATGGGTGATGGAGATGAGCGGGGGAGGAGTCTGGACCATGTTGCCGTAGAAACTGAATCCTCAGTTGGCCGGTGTGAAGTCAGAGGCGTAATATTAGGTGGTGACTGCACTTCAATGCAGGGGGTGCTGTGAGGTGGGTGGGATGGTGATGGAGGGGAGCAGCAGTGGTGACTCACGCTGGAGAACACGCTCTGCATCCTAATGGAGGGAGAAGCTGTCCTCACACACCTCCATCAGCTACCTCACCTTCAGTCCTCAGCCCCTTCTCCTGTGCAAAATAACCCCCTAGCTGATCCCCATCCTGAGCCTCCCTTCTTTTGAGCACATAATTAAGTCATTATGACAGTGAAGGAACCATTAGTTTGAGTTTTGATGGCTTTTTCTGCTCATGCTGCTGAAGGGGCTCTAATAGAGGGAACCAAATGCTTAGACAGGCAAGTAAACAGCAACCATGTAATTGGTGACGGTATAATTGCACAGTATGGGTAGCAATTAAAGGAATAATATGTGTAAACCATGCTCAAGATTATCATTGGATTAACTACACTTCCCAAATACCCTTTGAGTGTGGAACCTCACCAGCTGGTAGGGAGGAGGTGTTGGTAATTATACTGACCATATTTATGCTATTTTTTGTGCATGTCTGTGTTTAGAAATGGGGGCCTTTTAATTTTAGCTTCAGGGAAACTGGTTTGTGTCTCATTAATGTTTTGTGGAAAAACAGTTGACAAATTTGCTTTTTTCTCTGAGGGTTTAAGAAGAGAAACAATGATCTGCAATGATAAACAGCTTGTTAACTATGAAAAAAAAGCCTCAAGGATGATAATTAATTTTAACAGGAAAGATACCCATAAGCCTGGGATATACATCGAATAACCAACTTAAGTTAACAAACTAAAAAAATAAAATAACATTTCATTAATTTTTTTTAAAATTTATGGTAACTGAGTGGTATTTGCAGCCATAGTGTGGCTTAGAATAATTACATTAAGACATGTTCAGAAATGTTAGCCAACATATTAAAAAATACCAAATCTATGCTCTTTGCTGTTTTATTTCATAGTCACAACAACTAAACCTGTACTGTTGACATCAGGGGAAGTGACGTTCCCTCGCCTGACTGCAAATAATTGACTTTACATCGAGCAATGCTCTGCTCTTCCTTTTAAGGAAACACGCTGTACTGTGTGTTCATTTCCCATCATTGCTGTGTAAAACTGGAAGCAGCAGGGAGGGAGGTTGAAAAAAAAAAAAAAATCCCAAGCACAATGACGTTCCTTTGGTCTCCACCCACAAGTCAATCTTACGGTCTGACAAGAACCAATGAAAAACAGGCTGGCGTATTGGAGATGCAGGAAGTGCTGCAGCTGTGGGGAGATGTTCCCTCCAAGTTTGTGTATGTCTCCTTGCTGGTGACAGTGACTCGTGTGATTTTTGGGAGGAGGTAGAGGCTGCTGTGCCGCCTGCAGTGAAGCTGAAAAACCCCGGACATCCCCTGAATATTTCATTTTACATTCTCATGGATTCTTTGTAACTTTCAGGGCTGATGTTTGGAGGTTTTGGCCCCAAGAAGTAACTTTAACCTCCTGTTATCATTTTGTGAGCACTAATTGGATTTAGCATGGATCTTTTCGGTTTGTAACTAACAGTCGACAACATACAGTAAAACCAAATAACTGTCAAACACTAAGGGTTGTCATTGTATTGGGAAAATTAGTAAAGGTTCTCACCCATCGCATAATTTTGACAGTTCTTCAACAAGAAAAATATCAAAATAAATCACTGTCACAATCTTTCAGGTATTGCCAATACGCTTCTCTTAATCTGAAGAAATATTAGCATAATGGATCAGCCTCTTAGGAGTACCAAATGAATCTGATAGAGAATTTGTGAAGAGAGATAAAGATTAGGGTGATGGAAGGAACAGCTTCCAACCTCAAAGCGCTGCGGCTCAGAATAAAGGATACATTTTGTCCAAAATACTATTAGAAATGTATAAAAAGCCAACCAGCAACCATTACATGCAATTAAGGAGACCTACTGAAGTTTTTCCAAATCTACCTCCCATGAATTGGAAAATGGGAATATATGTCTGCAGTGACTGCTCACAACATTTTTATTCATTCACCTAACTCTCTTACTATTCTAACAAGTCAAAGTAATTAATAAAGAACATCTGCGGGTCTTCTATGTGTTTTCTTTGATCTGTATTTGAGGGATCTACTGCCTCTCTGCTTGGTAGAGAAATGTTTTAATATGGAGGTCTATTGTGATGAAAGGGAGGAGGGTTTTTACAGCAAAATGCATACATATGGGTCTCCTGCCCCATCAAGGTCAAGTGTCAAAATCACAATTTATGTAAATGCTAATAAGAAAAACATCATTTTCACCATATCATCGGAGGAATCAAACAAAAAAAATTAATAGTTTTTGTTTATGTTTTTATGTATAGTATGTCAAAAATGTTTGTCTTGTCACAGTTGATCTAATCTGTCAAAAAATATGAGACAATCTTATTTTTGTCTGACATATGCTGCACAGAATTGCCTACTAAATTTGTAATCTAGAAGAATACCGGTGTCTAATTATACAGATTTATGCAAATGATCTACTTCACTGGATCACATGTTAGCAGTATTATGAGTCATTAATTCAGCTAAGGGACAATTATAATTTTATATGATACTGTGATGAATCCGATGTTCCCATGAGGTCAGGACTATGTGAGTGGCAGAAGAGATTAAAGCTTGTTTAAACAGCAATTGAAAAAAGTCAAAGGAAATGTTTTACTCAGGAAAAAAAGAACATGGTTAAGTTATTATTTTATAATATAGTGGTGCCATTTTGTTTTTTTCAGGTTTAATTAAGATTTCCACAGTAATAAAACATCACGAAGAAGAGTTTAACACCTCAGAAAAAGTGATGCTTTCACTATGCTGGTCTGGAGCAATCAAACAATGCCGAACAGGAAAAACATCTGGAAAGATCAGCAATTCTTAACAGTTGGTTAATCTTCAATGAGACATATTACTCACAAAAGGAAAGCATTAAATACAACTGATAATCTTCAGTGAACCATTTGTCCCACGAACTCCAAGCGAAACATACATGAAAAGAAACCCTAGAAGCAACATAAAGGTCTCGGTTAGGATGAGAAGGATGTTAAAGCAATTTTCAACATTGGACAATAAAAAAAGAAAAAAAAAATCAATTCATTCACTCTGTATACACTTAATCTTTGCAGCATAGACAGCTCAGGGGTCCATAAAAAGACATTCAATCTTTCACATACAGACACACACCCATGCACTCCTACCTCAGACCAGTTTTAGAAAGTGCACAATCATGCATTTTAGGAAAAAGCTTGAGTACTCATGGAGTACCAGTTAATGCATGTGGTGAACATACACACTCCACACAGACAAATCCCTGCAGGGAATTGAACCCCTTCTTACTGCTATGCAACAGTGCTGATAACTAAACCGCAGGGGAGCCAAATAGGAAAAGGAGGAAAATGAAAAAGCTTCTCTCTACAAAGGAAGTGGCTGCATTACTTAGCCTGGTTTAAATAAATTACATACGGTTAAAACAGATCAGACCAGAATGGGGATGTCCGGCTGCAATTTACAGACATATGCTGAGTTATTCCAACTCTCAGGCACCAAGTTTTAGCAGTGTGTTATAAACATAATCTGGGCAAGTTAAAGTCACTGAATTTGTCATAAAACCTTCTGTACACCAGAGTAAATGTAATCCATTATACATTAAGTCCATTATAAAAAATGCCTTCAAACCTTAATAAACAAATGCCACATTCAAAGGATCATACAGAAGAATTACTTCATATTATTGATTTTGAGAACAAACTACCAGATTAGGTCATTGTAGAAAGTAATAGAGTAATTTTTGTGATGTCACATTTTCCTTATTTCAATAGCTAGTAAGGATAAGAAAAAACCCCAAACTGTTTTAATTCCCTGAACAGAAAACCTTACAGGTAAAAGAGAGGGTATGTTACCAAAACAACAAATATCTTCTATCACAGTTCAGTTAGCTGTGGAGGTACTGTCCATGGTGCTGATTTATGAAGGCCTAAAGTGACTAAGTGAATACTAAAATAAACTGCAGTAGCCCGTAGTGGAGTCATGGAGTTAGTATATTATCAATTTAAACAATTTTAAGTCAACAATCATATTAAAACTAATATTTGGCAAGTTTACAGGAATTTGCTGTTGGAAAACAGGCAGCATTTTGCATTTGAAATAAAACCCTGAACACCCAGAACTCTAAAGAGGATGAAATATGCCACTCCAAATCAATAACTAAATTTCATTAAGCTCAAATTAAGTTTTGTAAACTTGCTTATTGGTTCTCTAAAATAAAGACACTGCTGCTCCACCTAGCGTTGTGAAGTAAACCAGTCGCTCCAGATTATAACAGATTACTCAGAAAATAAACATGCTGTTTTCATAAGCCAGTGTGGACGTATTGCAGATCAACAATTCAGGGTCTGGAATATAAGCAGAAGAAAAAACACAATCGAATTGAATAAACATCAGGATAAGATAGAAGATAAGATGTTTACTCCACATGGAAAACACACAATATCTGTTATTGTCTAATAGTAGTAACTAACCCATCTGGTTAATTACCTTGTCAATAAACTTTGAAGGCCATACCGAGAGAAAGTGATTTAAAGCGAGAGTTTATTTGCATTTATATGAAAAAGAGAAGAAAAATAAGATTTTATAGGTTAAACAATTAGAGGACACTACAAAACATGCATCTATTTGTGCATCATTATTAATAATATTAGCATGATTTACACACAATTTACACAAATTTTTACATTTATTTTTCCTCCAATTTTTGAAACACCCTTGGAAGAATTTCATGACTCTCTCCATCCATAATGGCAGACATTTTTCTACAGGTTTTAAAAACCCGTGTAAAAACAGTTTTTGCTGAACATTGCTATAATAAAAAGCCCCAAAATTACTTACTTAGAAAAAAATGGAGTTGGTTGCCATGAGCACAAATACTAATTCGATTTGCTAAAAAGCATCTTATTTCCAGAAATTAAAAATAAGATACAACTGCAAATATCAAACACTGTACAAATAAAATAATAATAATAATAATAATAATAATACTAAATAAACTAAGATCTGAAATAAATAATACCCCATTAACTCAGAACTGTTCTTTTACAAGCATAAACTGTCATAACAGTGATTCTTGAGAATAGGGACAAAATGGGTTTTAATTTTCCCATATTTTTTTTTAATTATTTCTCAACCTTATGTATGCAAATATGACAAATAATGTTTAGAAAATATGAAGATGCTAAGGTACAGGCTCCCAGTTGCGAATTTTTTAAAAAAAATTACATTTTTAATCAACCTGACCCAAAACTTTGTCATCACCATCTGACAAAAATAAATCTAAAATGAATTTTAAAATACCCCATTAGTGATATTTTTACTCAATTTACAGACAAATGCTTCTCAAGAAATAAAATAAATATTATTTAAAACAAAAAACAAGAAAAA
>NW_006799941.1:1655299-1722890 GCF_000485575.1 Poecilia formosa
TTTTTCTTGTTTTTTGTTTTAAATAATATTTATTTTATTTCTTGAGAAGCATTTGTCTGTAAATTGAGTAAAAATATCACTAATGGGGGATTTTAAAAATCATTTTAGATTTATTTTTGTCAGATGGTGATGACAAAGGTTTGGGTCAGGTCGATTAAAAATGTAATTTTTTTTAAAAAATTTGCAACTGGGAGCCTGTACCTTAGCATCTTCATATTTTCTAAACATTATTTGTCATATTTGCATACATAAGGTTGAGAAATAATTAAAAAAAAATATTGGAAAATTAAAACCCATTTTGTCCCTATTCTCAAGAATCACTGCATAAACGTTTAATTCGATTGTCTTCCAAATGGACTTGATTATTTTAGGGTCTGCAGCGCCATCTACTGTCAGCAAAGTGCCGTACACATTCTTTTACCGTTTTCAAAAGAGGAAAAATATTTTTATATAGTTTAATTCAGGTTACTTTGTTGTTATTTTTTATAATTATTATTTTGTATGTGCAAGTAAGGAAAAATTACCTTTCTACTCGTGACACACCAAGTGCACTACATCCGGTCCGGCAGCTAAATGTGCCCGCCAAGAAGGCTTGTCGTGTGGATTTACATGAATGTGGAGTCCACGAGTTATTGCACTTAAACTGACAAAAATCTCCCATTCAGTAGGACATAAAATCCCTTTGTGTAATTTAAAGGGGTTACATTTGCTGTGTGGGCGGCTTCGTTTTAGCTCTGCGAACAATTGGGGTGCAGAACAACGATTTATGTCAAGTGAACCGAAGAAAATCCGCATTGACGAAATGACCATTAAAAAGATCGGAACTCACAACGGAACCTTCCACTGCGACGAGGTCCTGGCCTGCTTCTTCCTCCGCCAGTTACCGGAGTACGCGGTAGGCACAGCAAACAACAGAGAAGAAACTGTACTTTTTAAAGTCTCTATCCATTGTTTTCTGTGTATGCATCGATATGCCACCAGGAGGCACTGTGGTAACGAAAAACAGGTGTTCTTAGAAGTGCATCACATTTGTACAATCAGAATATTTTTTCTCATAAAGCATGTTTATGTTTGTGTGTTTTTATTCTTTAAACTGCTGAAAATATCTTATAATGTGCAACAGTCTTTAACCAAATATTAAAAAGTCAAGTTTGACTACTTGGAAAAAGGGTTCAAAGCTTTCAGACTTGGGGCACTTCCTTGTCGTTTTAAAGCCATAACAAAATTAGTCCAAATCGTGATTTTTAGCCTTAGAAAAAGGGTTGAAACGTTGTATTCTCTATACTGTTTCATGTGATATTTTATAAATATAAAGTGGTTTGTTATTTTAATCTAAATTAGTGTCATGAAGCCACTTTACATTAGAGAAACCAGCATTAAAGAAATACATTTTGTCCATTTATATTTAGATAAAATAGTACAGTCAAATTTGAGCTATAACACAAAACATAAATCTAGCAAAAGAAGCCAGAAAAATAATACACATTCTAAGGGATTTGTGACAACAGAGTTAACCAAATTATAAGATCTTGAATAAAGCGTTTGAATATTTGTTTATTTCCCAGTAGGTTGCACTACTATACAACATTGTCCAAAATGACTTTTTTCTTCTTGATCATTGCCGTGTCCTCACCCGTTTCCCTTCTATATAAGGTGTGAGAATATAAGACTTTGCAAATCATTCCAACTAATTACATCTATAATGAGCCAGCAAAATTTTAATGCGTCAAACTTATTAAATAAAAGTAAATATTGCATCCAAGAATTGTTTTAAGATTCATGATGAAATTTGATAAACTGTGAATTTCTAGTTTTGAACTCAGAATAGAAACCTCTTCTTGATTTATATTATGTATATGTAATGTATTTATGCTATTTACATGATATTTAGGTGTTCTTTTTCTCCCCTGTGATGTATTTATGAGTGACTGTGTTCTTTCCTCAGGAGGCTGAAATTGTTCGAACAAGAGACGCAGCTGTACTGGCAGAATGTGATATTGTTGTTGACGTGGGAGGAGAATTTGACCCCAAGAGGCATCGCTATGACCATCATCAGAGGTACCGTTATATCCGGGCCAACTTTCAATTGGAAACTCGAAACAAATACGTTTCTATGGATAATTACCCATTATAAGCATCTAAAAAAAATTAGGATATTATAAAAGTGTTCTACATTTTTTGCAACTGTTTTTAAACGGTGAAACCTGTATATTGCATAGATTAATTACTCAAAGTGAAATATTTCAAGTCTTTCAAGATGAGTATGGCTTACAAAGAAAACACAAAATTCATTGTCTCAGAAATATGGAATAGTGTGAAAATGTTAAGCCTGTAAAATGATGGTGCCACTCCCTAAACAGCTAATTAATTCAACACACCTGCAAAGATTTACTGAGTCTGTAAATGGTCTCTCAGTTTGGGTCAGTAGGCTACACAACCATGGGGAAGACTGCTGACTGGACAGATGTCCAGAAGACGGTCATTAACAATTCCACAAGGAGCGTGAATCGAAAAGGTCATTTCTAAAGAAGCTGCTTGTTCTGAGTTTTGTTTCCAGCCGTAGTCACTGAAAGTTGAGAGGATGGAAAAAGTGTGGTGGGAAAAGGTGATGTAGCAACAGCAACAATTTGCAAATGCCTGGTGGAAATGGACATCTGGTGAGCTCATCATAGGAACTACTTTTCAGTTCAACACTCCTTAGAGCAGTTGCAAATGGACAAACATTTATGTAATGGTGGAGTGTTTGGAAAGAGTAGGAGTTTCTTAAAGAGACAGAATTTCTAGGCCTATTTCTTTTAGGTCATGTTTGATATATGCAACATTTTTATAACAACTATAGGTAACATAGTTACTTGATTGTGCTTTAAAATTGCTCTTTGTGCCTGGAAAATACATAATACAACCCCTTTAATAACTTCAAAGCACTCTATCATCACTCTCTTTCTCATCTGTTAAATATTGCAACGCACTCTTTGACTTTAAATATTTTTGTTATTATCAGATGAGGACTTAAACTCTGGTGAGATTCAGTGCAACAACTTTCTTATATTGTCTTGCAAAGTGTGAATTCCTGACTCAAATTTCATCATACAAACTAATAATTGCAGTAATGAAGTATTTGCAATATCACGAGCAGTCCTGCCAAAGAGCCTGGTAAACTTTTAAACAAATGAGTCTAGCATCTGCTGATTATTTATTTATTTATTTATTTATTTATGTTCAGTTCAAAATTAATTTGTGACAGCATAGTGTTTCAAACTAAATACTTGAAGTTGGAAGAAACTGGGTTGATTAATTTCAGTAGTTTTATTATTTTGTCCTGCATTTTCTAATATTTGGGTTGGTGAGCATTTCACACTTTTTATTGTGAAAATGTTTATTGCATTACGACAAAACATTCTCTGTCAGACACACAATTGAATGGGACCTGAAATCTGTATGTCAGGCTCTGAATGAATTTGTCATTACCGGCAGCTATGCTGTCTGTGGTCCAGGTTGTTCACACTGATTTTTTCCCCCCACATTGCAATGTACGCTGGGTTTTGAATTGTGTACTCATGGTAGAAGTGATGAGCTCTTTCATCTTTATCGTACAGCTTGCTTGATCGAAGATTTAACAATATAACTATTCTTGAGAAAACTTCCGCTGGATTTTATCTTAATACTAATAACTCTGTGAAAATGTTACTGGTAGCTGATAATAATTAATCAACAAGATATTCCACCAGGCCTTTTTTCTGGCGAATGCTTGAAATATTGTGAAATGAAAAGGTGCCTGCTTCAGGTCTGGTCTTTAGCTATATATCTACTGGACAGTGTAACTTTATATTACTAACAGAACGCATTACATTTTGATGTGCCAGTTTGGGCTATCTTTGAGCCAGACACTGTAATTAATCTCGCTTATTACACCTAGAGTTTTCTGTCTCTAACATAATTTATTGTGCCACTGTTTCTCTGTGTCTTTTTATGATTATAATGTTTAGATAATAAGATTAGGAATGTTTTCATTATCTAGACCGTCAGAGTAAGTCTCCCCTTGTTTGCTGTTCTGACATATTGAAACCGTGTTTCTCTGAACGAACAATGAAAGGACAGGCTCTGTTTTTTCTACCAAACTTTCTAATGACTGATTTCACTGAAAGTCTGGTCACGTTGTCCAATGTCACATTCCAGGTGTTTTGCTAACTTACTGTTCTGATTATGATAGTAAATGAGTTTTATGGCTACAGTGATGAACGTATGTCGGAGATCTTTCCGGTTAGAGGTAATTAGTGCTCCTTCAATCGAAGCCCCTCCTGCTGTTGCCTCACGAGGTTCAGAGGCTGCCACAGCTCAGCAGGAGGCCACGGGAGAATGTGTCTGTCACTCACATATGCTGATGATGATTGTATTGGAAAGAAAGCATGTACACGGGCCGGATACTGGAGAAACATTTGGAAAATGGTGGCTAGACACGTGAGCTTGACAGGTGCATTGATACAATGAAGAGATGATTTGAGTCTTTTATAAGCTGTTTGCCGCACATTAATTATACATTCTATTTTGTGAGAGGTACAGCTTCAGTTTACTGGTTGCTACTCAAACCAGAAAGAAAGGAGGCATAGTGAATAGATTGGAAAAAGAATGTTTGATATGAAGCTAACAGTGAGTAAGCAAAAGATAAGGTTTATGGATGAAGTAAAGGAGGATAGTAAGAGAGGTGGGATAACAGAAGAGGATGCTAATGATAGGATGAGATGGAGGTAATAATTCGCTCTGGAGTCCCTTAAAAGGGGCAAATGAAAGAAGAAGGCAGTTTGATGACTGGACTGTAATCACTCTTAGTCAATTGAGACCCAGTTAATTGTTGCTTCCCTGTTTCAACTCATTATGTTGTGCAGTCAAGATAAACTGATTTGTTGGGCTTCTGACAACAAATCAGTTTGTTAAAATGGTAGCAGCAGGCTTTTTACTTTGAAGGTGTGAACCAAGACTTCCCCCCCAAAGAGTTTAAATTGTTTGAACTTCATAATCAAATCTATTTGCTTGTTTTTGTATAATAAATAACTTGCACTAAAAGATAGCATTTTAAAACCATTTGTAACCGTGAGAAACCATTAGAGCAGATTGGCCAAGTAGCTGGGGAGAGGAAACTCTGGACCTCTCTGCTTTGGCAGCTGCCCCAACAATCTGACACCAGATTAAGTAGAAGATAATGGATGGATAGATGAGCATTATGAAACAGAAATAAAAAAAACTCTGCTTTTAGGTTAGGTACATAATCTTTACAGAAGTTGCGTATTTCTGAAAGACCTGTGTAGCCGTTTGTTCTTTTTACATTGTACAATTTGCTTAAGGAAGCTCTTCAAAATCTTTACATGGGTAAATTTAGTTAAGATGCTAACATTTCTATAAGCTAACTTGTCTATTATCTCCTATATAATGTCAAGTAGCTAGCTAGCATTGTCTAATACTACTAATGACATGTTAGCTTATAGAAATGTTAGTATTTCTTTATTGGCTACTGGCAGCTATCATCATGTAAGTTAGGTTGTGTTCCAGCACTAGCTAAAACGCTATGCTAAGCTAATATGTGACTGAATTTATGTTAACTAATGGGATGTTTAAATTACATTTGCCATTAGTGTTCACATTACTTAATATTATACTTGCATATTATTTAATAACATCCAAAGGCAATAATTAAAAAAAGTTTTTATTAGATAACATGGCATAAATAGGATATTACCCATCAATTGCTTATAGTATGCAATGTTAAGTTAAGTGGTCTATTGTACCGGTACTAATCTTAGCTAATTTTCTACTAAATGTACGTTTCATAATAGCATGTTTAAGTTTAGCTTAAGTTCTTACAAAATTTGTTTCACTAAATCAAAACATATAGTGACTGGAAGAAGTGGAGGCAGTTCTCCAAACTCCATCTGAAGGTTGGTAAATATCAGGGATTACATGTGACTCATCACTGTACTGAAGAACTGAAATACTTTTCTGAATATAGTATTGAAATTTAAGTTCCAGGTTGCAGATCTGCATGAAAAAATGGATCTTGACACAGCAGGCTGCCTAAACTACTTGTCGTCACTGAGAATATTTAATCTAATCTCACCAGAATTTAATTTATTGAGCATTTTAGATCCTTGTTATTATACACTTAAAAGTGATAACATTAATGTCAAGTGAAATTCGCCATAATTGTGTTCCAACACAATGTTCCACTGAAGTAGAAGAGGTCCTGACATTTATATGGGTGTTACTTCAATAAAAGCATTCAACTCTGACAACGCACCCTGCAGCTCCGTAAAATCTACTCTGACATGCCTTTCATATAATAACAATGCACTGACCCAACTACTGACATCCTTAGACTGGAGTTTGAATTAAAATCTCCGTGATATCTGCACAATCTGATGGAACAGCCCTGATCCATGGACCGGGGTAAAAGCAGGGGAGCTGCACAAGATTATCCTGCAGTTTAAATGTTGTGGTTGATGCTCTTCCTGAAAATATAAAATACAAATTGGGAATAACGATGTTTGGATTTTTGTCACATTTAAAATGTTACCTTTTAGAAGGAGTGAAAATGCAGCCTGATTTGCTGCCTCCTTGCTCAAGCTTAATTTCCCATCGTTGCCAGTTTCAAGAAGCAGGATGTTTCTTGTAATGCTTTGATAAGTCTATGAAACACACACATACACACGCACACACACACACACACACACGCAGACAGGCTAGATACACAGCTTAAAGCAATCCTTCTAATGATTAGAGGGATCAGAAACATTAAGTAGTTTAGCTTGTAAACACATGTGTCTAAAGTTTATTCAAAACTTTTTCTGCGAAAACATTTGCAACTTTTTCCTTTTATCTGTCCCCCTTATGAGTCAGTGTGGCTCATGCTGTAACGTTGATTTCACACAAGCACATCAGATGACTTTATTTATTTTTTTTGGCTCATTCAGTGTGAATATGCTTCTACATTTTTGCCAGTGATGTTTTTTTACTCTCTTCCTATGATATCCTCCATATTGCCGTAGAAATGCCTTAGCTTGGCCAATTAGGCCTTTAATAGCTCTGATTACCCCCTACTCTACCAGCATGTCACTCATTCATTTGACATCCTGCTTTCTGCTGTGCTGTAGTCGTAGCATCCTAATTAAACTTGAATTAAATGACCAGCAGTAGCTTATTGCTGGAGCCCACCCAACTCAGCATGTGTCAGAGGGGAGACCAGCAGTGGCTAACTAAAGAACTCTGTTCTTTAGTTAGCTAACATTAGCTAAGAAGCTAAGATCTAAGTTATTGTTACTGTAAATAAATCTTCTCAATACAATATCAAGTACAAACAGCAACAACTTGAAGGGACTTAGAGCTGAAATGATTAACCTGATTAATCTTGATCAATCAATTATTGAAATAATTGCCATCTAGTAATCAAATAATCATTAACTGGGGTATACAGACTCAAAAAAGTTTCTTTTTTGAGTCAACAAAATACTCGAGTAGTAACTAAGCCAAATCTGTACAAAAAATATATACATTTGATATGTAAGGTTAAAAAAACAACTTGTCTGCAAATATGTTTAAGTGGCATAGTTTTAACTTCACCTGGTTCAAATTCTCTTGGAAAACAAATCTCCTATTAAATACCTTTTGTTATCCAGTTAGTAATCGGTTAATCAAAAAAAGTCAACAGATCAACCCTACACTGTATAGTTTTTAAGTCTTTCAGTAGGACTAAGCTGCAGATGCATGCTTTGCTACAAACGATCAAGAGTTCACTAAAGGAATAGTGCATTGTTTTGCATTTTTAATATTGTATAAGATAAGCTTAAGTGGTTAAATGAAAAATCTGCAGAAAGTGCCAATTAATCAACTAATCATCAGACTAATCGATAGAATACTTGATTACTAAAATAATTGTAAGTTGCAGCCCTACTCATCTTTTGTACAACTTAATCAATGTTGATTAAATTTGCTCCCCTCCTTTGTTCATTGTTCCATCAATCTACTCACCATTTCAGTTATGCTTACACAGCTTTCTTAGGAGTTCAAATTGGTCTTTCTGTTTGAATTTGATGCTGACAGGACAGATGTTTAAGGATTTGGCCTACAATATTTTGATCAGCGGCTTCCAATGAAGCTCAAAGCGTCGTCCCTCCCCCGCTGCGCTTCATGGCTGGTATTTGTGATGGTATTTCTGGTGTTTGTGCCGATATGCAGTGTTTGGTTTTCTCCAAACATTACTCTGAGAATTGTGGCCAAACGGCTCTAATTTATTTTGTCGGCCCAAAGGACATTGCTAGAGAAATCTTATGGTTTCTCTGGATGTACTTTAGAAACATACGTATTGCTGCCATGCTTTTCCTATGAACAGTGATTTTCTCCTTTCAGCCATACATGTTAAATCTTTTCCCAGTTTCACTGTCCTGTACTCTTTTTTTTTTTTTTTTTGGACATTTTTGAGCTTCTTGCAGCTCCCGTGAGAATTACATGCTCTGACCTTGTGGCAAATGTGATAGTTCAACCTCTGCTAGGAAGATTGGCAACTCTTGAATCTTTTCCGCTTGGGAATCTCTTTGTCTGTGAAATGATGGACTCAAAACTGTTTGGAAATGGCCTTATAACCCTTACAGAATGACGTTTGTCAACAGTTTCCTCTTCATTCTCTGCTTTGTGTAAACACTTCAGATCTAATATCTTATTGAACATATATGTGTTTTGGAGGCTTTCACACTACTTATTGATCAATTAATGAAATGTAGTTCTATAGCAGCACAAGGGTGCTAATTGCTTCCTTACTGTAAAAGTGTGAGTGTACTTAAGTTTTGTGAACATATCTTCATTATTTTCCACATGTTTGTTGTCTCCATTTGTATTCAGGTAACACATTAAACACCAAGTAATTTCTTTAATACATATTACGTTTAAAACATTTTACATTTAGCTTAATTTTTAGTCCTCTACTCTTGGAAGACTATTTACAGTTCCTTGTTTTTGGGGTTTGAATAATTTCAGACCTAACTGTGTACCTGCTATTATAATTTATTTCTTAAAAGTTAGAAATTCAAATGTCAGTATTTTTTGGGGGGGCTGATTTCCAGCTTTTGTTTGAAAGGAAGAAAAAAAAACCCTTGAAATTATGATCTAGTTTTGAAATCTGTGATATAAGAAGTCATAAGTAAAGCACAGAAATATTTTTGTGGCTTTCAGGCAGCGAAAGCCACAAACTGTGTGAGAGGACGTTAGCCATAAAGCAGTGCTATAATAATAACCTAAAACAAAAACTTAAATAACATCTTACTTAACAATTAGCATGGTTAGCATTACAAAAAAACAGTCTCTGTCAACATATTGTGTAAATCCTAATATTAACTCCTAAAGATTGCAGTATTTTCAAATCCAAAGATTGACATCTGTAAAGTAAAAAAAAAAAAAAAAACAGAGCATCTTTTCCATTCCACTCTGTTCAACCGCACTGTTCTTTGCTGAAAGTCTTTTTCTTACAATTCTTGACATGTCAGAATAGAAAAATGTTCCTTTTAAATAGCTGCTCACATTTCTGTGCCTCCAGCCTGCTCATACTGAGAACGGTTAGCTTTCGGTCTTCTTCCGTCAGTAGCAACATCCACACCAAAGAGTGTTGTGAACATGACGTGGTAGCACTCGGTTTGGTGTGTTTACTTGTTTTCAACCAGCTTGTCACTTGTTCCACCTCATCTCTTTTATTAATGGTTAAAAAAGTGAATTAGTTCAACTTTGTTAAACTATGGTCATAAATGCAAACCTTTGTTTCGGCTGCAGTGATCTGAGAGGTTATCTTGTTCTCTCTTCAGGACTTTCGCAGAGAACTTCCACAGTCTGTGTCCTGAGAAGCCGTGGGTGACCAAGCTCAGCTCTGCCGGTCTGGTCTATCTGCACTTTGGCCGCCGGCTGCTGGCCCAGCTGACGCAGATGAAGGAGGACGACAGGCAGCTGGACGTGCTTTTTGACAAGGTGAGAAAAGGAAGATAACAGATTTATGGTCGCCCATGGATTGCCACTGATTGTGCTTTATTTATTATACTAACAGTCAGCTGTTGGAACCAGATCTGTTTTTCACTGAACAGTGTGTTTTTATCGTGAATTTGAAAGCTGTGACGACCTTCTTAAATGGGAGAGACTTTTGCTCATATTGCAGTAAAAAGCATTCAATCTTAACTGCAAACTAGAAAACTAAAAAAAAAAAAACAAAAATCAATGCCACTGTAACAATTGCAAAATGTTCCTTTTTGTTACTGTTTAATTTGCAGCCATTGTTTGCTCTTGATTATTGTCAGTAAGGAGGGATAATTCAAATGATTTATTGTTTCTGAACTCTTGGCCAACAGAAACACTCAGCTGTCAGAATTTAGAGCCTCACGATGTCAAACATAGGTCAACTTTAATATTAGTGCCATTACGCCATATCGTCTTGGTTTGTTTGATGTAATGCTGTGTTTAAAGCCATAGATAATCCTTTTAGGCAAAGCTCAGGCTTTACTTATTTTAGTGTTTCATGTCTTCTTCTCAGCTGTTTTAGACAAACAAGTGCTTTGTTTTCCTTTCAAGCCTCTTGCAAAATGTCAGCTCTTTGGTGATTGACCTTCCGATGACCTGAGGGTTTTCTGCCCCAAATCAGCTTCTGTTTGTCTCTTCTAATCCTTGCATGCATTTTACTTTCTTCTTTTTAATCTCTTATGTACCATGGGGTCATCTCAGTAAGTTATTTTCCCATGCAAGTCCTTTTGTTTTTTCAGATTTCATAAGACTAAACAGACTTTATGTTAAAAAAAAGAAAAGGTGGATTCTCCTTACTGATTCTCAATGCGTCACGTGTCTCTTCACTCACAGCTGTACGAGAACTTTGTGGAGGAGGTGGATGCTGTAGACAACGGTATCTCACAGTTTGATGGGGAAGCTCGTTATGCCGTCTCCTCCACGCTGAGTGCACGTGTCGCACATCTGAATCCTCGCTGGAACAGCAAGAGTCAGGACACTGAGGTGAGCGCATGTGACCGTGCATGTGCGATTTACTCACACGTGGAAAGGCATGGAAAACATCACAGGGTTACTCTACCGTTTAGGGATCTGCGGTTATTTATTTAGAATTGTTGATGGTTTTCGTTAAGGTTTTAATTTTTCCAATAATTAAATAAGGGGTGTCCGGAATAGCTTTATTCCATACAGTTATCAGTAAACTATGGCTGTATTTTAGCATTTGTTAGAACTGCCTAATAAAGAACGAAGAGTTTTGAAAAAGTATTGAATTTTGGCCTGGAACAATGTTTAGGCACCTTTCGTCAGTCCTTTCATAGATCTTTCCAGTTTTCTCAAGCCAAAGTTGCTTTCTTCAAGCTTCTATTGTTGTGTGCCGATGAACAAATGTACAGTAGTAGTGCTTTGTCATTATAAGGCAGAAAAGAGCAGCAAAGCTTGATGTAGGAGAAGATGAAACTGGAAGGATGAAAACATTTTCCAGCAGATAAAAAGTGTTTTTGTGCAGTAAAAATAAGTCTAGTATACACAAACACCAAAAACAAACAACAGCCCCCTTTAGGTTTTAGGCTGGTTTAAATGTAAAGCAATATCTTTTTAAGTTCTGTTTTTCCTGATGTTTTTGTTGGATTAAAAATAGAAGGTGGTACAGAAAAACAATTATTCAATAAACAATACATATTCTTACAAGTATAAATGTCATCTACACTATGTGTATTATTTTATTATAGAGTTTAAAAAGCACTTTAAATCTTGAGTGTTACCCATGGAAAAATAATCAACCATTTTGAAACCCTAATTATTACAATCCTCTGCACAGTAGTGAATTGCAAACCTGAAAACAAGTAGCCAGCATATGCATATCTGAAAAAAAAAGAAATATAATGACATTATCATCAATGTATGAGCCACTGTATCTCTGAGTGACATTTTACTATTTTAATGAATTATTATGTTTATGTTTATTTTCTTTTATATCTATCTACATAAACAATACATATTCTTACAATATAAAGTTACCACATACAAAGTGAAGTAAAAAACATTTTCTCTATACCTTTTGCCTTTCAGTTCTTAAATATTTGTTCTTAAGGTGTTTCATGCTTTAACATTCTTCGTCTGTTCTGTTGTGTTGAGCCGAGTGCCTTTGTTTGTTTTAAACACACAGTTTGAACTGCACACTTATCTCAGTCTGCCATTGTGCATCGCTGAGTAGTTGTACATGTTCTAAGTGAAGGTTTGCAGATTTGCTGCAGTTGCCAGCAGAAGATGGGAATAGAGGATGTGAGCAATTTACATATTTATAGATCCATGCATTGTAAATGAAAATTATATGTTTTACATGTAAGGCATTTAAAGCATGAAGGGTTTTTCCAATGTAACATACAATATTGATGATGTTTGATTTGTTTTTAGATATTTTCGAGGAATAATAATTGATATTAAGTGATATTCATCTTGTTATGATAAACGGTAAAATGGCCTGAACTTCCATTATGAATGATGAATAACCTCTTACCTTCATACATTTTCAATTGCCACCTTTTGTGTGGCTTTGATATTAGACATAAAGCTTTTGCACTCAGGCGGTTCCTATATAAAAAAAAATCCCTCTTAATTATAATGACATGCATAATGAACAAGCTGTCTTGACACAAAAAAACCTAAATGGGTTAAGAGTGTTGTGACTAACAAAATGGGTGCAAAGCAATTAGTGTCCAGAGGTTCAATTTAAAGCCGAACAGAAACAGACTCGCCGAAGACCCAGTGTCACTTTTCTGTCTCATTAGTGCAGGATGGGAATGTCTTCAGGGAATCAGCACCTGTTTTCAGAAAGCCCTCACGAGATATATGCTGCCCAGCCTTGCAAATATGTTGACTATGCCAATGGCTTTTTGCATTGTAAGGGCTCTTAGGGGACCAGTTGGCCTATTTGTTTTTTCACAATTCAGCTCACACAATTATTATTTTTTTGTCTGGGTACTTTCCTCCAATTTCCACACTAACTGGTCCTTCTGGCAAGCCGTCTTGGGGCGTCACTGGAAAACTGAGACAGATTTATGGTAGACTAACCTGTGAGCTCTTAGCAGTGGCTGTGTGTTATAATTGAAAAAAAGCGTATTGGATTTTTATCTCCTCGATCCATGACCGCGAAAACCCTCTGCTGCTGCAGGCTTCTGATTCAGATGCATACAGATTAGACCTCTCTATGGCATACAGTATGAAGCTGTGTGTGGAAATGTTTGTGCTGTGTTTTTGAGATTGTACCTTATCAACTGAGTTGATTTGTACATATTATGTTGAAAAAAATAATACATACATGACCAAAAGCATGAGTTTCATTTCCAACCTTTCTTTGGAGACAAGTTAGATTCCTTTCACCTGGAAATTTTCCGTTAGGCTCTCATTATTCAAAGCAGGTGGTTCTGCACACTTAACAGCTACAAACCTATGTAAAAATTGCCCACTCTTGTTAAAATCTGTGAACCTTTTAGAGAAGAGGAACTCAGACTTTTTAGTAATCATGTCATACTTTCTGTCTTCAGCTGAGGACACAACCACAGTACCCTTGAAATAAAGATTTTATTGAGGTCTCTAGATGACAAACACTGCGCAGCTCTTTTCTTTGACCTCTTAAAAACATTTACCACTGTGGATTTTATCTTATTAAAGCAAATTATTATTGGTATCAGACTGTCAGAACCCTGTAGTTCTTTCTGAAGCTGCCCAATATAGCAAACTGCAATTGGATATTATATTGATATAATATCCAATATAAGTATTGGATATTTCAATACTTATTGAAATATCCATGTGCAAAACAAAAGGACTGCTTTATTCCAGGTGTTTTACATTAACACTATTTGTGACCTGTTGGGTTGAATTAGCTCTGCTCGAGATGTGGATTTCAGTGACCAAGACATTGTGATGAGGGAAAATAAAGATTAATTTGAAAAGGAAGGATTATGCACAACTGATATCATCATATTTAACAATTATATTGCAATTATTATTCTCTTTTCTTTGAGTTTCACATTAAGCAATTTCTAAAAACAAACTGGAGAAACAGTTGTGATGATGCGTGAAGATGTAATTTGTTTGAATGCATTTCCTTAGTGCTCTTAATGTGGCCCTCCAAGAAACTTCAAAATTAATCACAAGCTAACCTCTTCAATATTTCACTAGGATGGTTTCAAGAAGGCCCTGAAGATGGTTGGGGAAGAGTTTCTGGACCGTCTGGATTTCTACAAATCCTCCTGGCTGCCAGCCCGAGCAGTGGTCGAACAAGCATTCAAAGAGAGAAATCAGGTAACAGCAATGTGAACACTCATTTATTTTTCTCTTCCTTTTGTTAAAAAGAATAAAATGTCTATTTATTAATGCAGACAAAACAGAAAAGTTGTGAACAAAACATGTCTGAAAGGTGAGGGTAATTCATAAAACACATTTGTTGTGAACAATGATCAGTAAATATGTTTTTGTTTTGTTTTGTTTATGCTTTTGTTACACATTTCCTGTGCCTTTAAGAGGTGTCTACATCCTTCAAGATTTATTCAAACTGTTAAATATTTACTCTTTAAAGTATGAATATATGCATAGATTGTCATCTGTAACAAAACTAAGTCAAATGTACGCATTCACAGATGAACAGCTTGAGTTTTGACAATGCCTATTATGTTGAGACTAAACAGAAAATTAACACAAACAGCACAGTCATGAGTGTAACTCAAACGGAAAAATAATCTGCTTCTGTTGCACCTTTTACTTGAACTGTTATGATAAAAGCTGAAATATTTCCAGGAAACCTACAAACTACTTTTAGTCATTAAATTGTACAGAAATATGCTTTTATTCTCCCACAGTGGAAAAAAAATCCTTAAATTTTTGTATTTATTAGCCTGATTTGTTTAAATGCATTTAATTGTAATATTATCTGAATAATTAAAAGTAATTAATTCAGTAATCAATATAAATTTGTTCAGTTGGATACACAGTCTGCACATTGACGTGCAGCCACAGCAATAATCACCCATGTGGCTCTATATGTTTTTAAGACATTTATTTATTAGGTGATTAAATGTAGCTAACAACTTATCTAACTGTGTTTTAAAGTTGCACTTAGCAACTTAAAAAGCTAGCGCTGACTTTGATTTTACTGTCATCTTAACCGTAGTTGCTGGATGGCATCTCTTCAGCTGCTTTTCATTCATGTGTTCCTGTGATTCATAATAAAACCTCGTAGATCATTAAAATGTTCTTTTTACCATTACTTGCATGAAGTACCACAATCATTTAGACCATTTGGGCTTTTGAAAGTCTTGAAAAACATTTCATCACATAAAATGCTGATGTTTTGATCAGGACAACTAAACAAATTGTGACCAGATCAACCACTGGTCACAATTTGAAGATGCCTCTTTTGAGTGGAGAACCAATAACCTATGACATGAAGCCAGATGGCAGAGCTCCAATTATACCTGACTGGGAAGCGACTTTTAATAAGAGAAGAGCAAATATGTAACTATAATTTTTAATGCTGATGGAGAAGATGTTTTTACTCCCCCCACTGTCTGATTAAGCTAAGAGTTTTATTTTTTTAATTGGTTCCACTCTGTTGATCTGATTGGCTGAAGCTCGCCAAAGACAGACTGTAAAAACAGATGGTTCATTTTAGTCATCTGCCAAGAGTTTTCCTTTTTTCCACAAACATTTTTCCGCATCGACTTCTTAAACGTCTCTCAGCAGCAAACTGTCTGACACGGTGGCTTGGGAAGAAAAGAAAATTCACTGATTGAAGTTTCCCTTCTTTGTTGTTTCCAGGTTGATCCCAGTGGGGAGGTGCTGCTGTTCTCTCAGGGTGGCTGTCCCTGGAAGGAGCATTTGTTTGCGCTCGAGAAAGAACTAGACGTAGAATCTCCCATCAAGTTTGTCCTTTACCCGGACCTGAACGGCCAGTGGCGTGTCCAGTGTGTCCCTGCAGGGCTAAACACCTTCCAGAACAGGTAGCCACAACACAGACTTGAACCAAGTTCTGTTGTTCTTTTTGTTGTTAAATATCATTTAAAGGCCAAATCTGCTGATAGGGCACAGCTTTGGACTGTTTAAATGTAGGGAACATCTCAGAGAAGTTATCTTTGTGACTGTGGCTCCCACAAAGCTTCCTACAGAACAATTTTATCAAATGTTGTTACAGGCAAACCTTAGTTTCCTTCATGTGTGGAAGTGAGCTTAGGTCTGGTGACAGAGACAAACGATGGGATACGATTTACCTTTAATGCTTAGTGAACCATTTGACAACAGCTCACGAAGCGTGAGCATGTTATCCAGGGAGAGCATGCGTCCTACAAAGACTGAAGAACTTGTTTTTACTCGTTTGCAAGGAGGTAATATCTTAGTTAGGACAGCAGTTTTGTTCTCACAGCTCTTTCCGAGGAGCAGGAAGACGTAAACACAATCAACACTTTGATGAAGCCACCAGAGTCTTTTTTTTTCCATGCACACACCTCTCACTCAGATATATCTTTTTTTTTTTTTGACTCCCTGCTGTTAATTAGACCCAGTGCTTTGAATGAAGTTAGGCGACATATTTCCTGTTTGACAGCTGCATTTACTTAGAGCTACTACCTATACGCTTTAGAGTTTTCATTAATATTAATGTGTGTGGGATTCATGCTCTGTTGAGCAATAGAAATTAGCATATTGTGTCATTATCTCATCATCCTGTTCAGAATGTGAATGCCATTCAGTCGTCAAAAGTCTCTTTTAGTTTAACAGAATGTTGTGTGCAACTATGTAGAGCTGCACAGTATGTTCAGTTGCAATGGTCATTACAAAATATGCTGTAGGGTTGTCAAAAATAATATATATCTCGATATAATCGACAGTAGAAAAATGAATTATTCAAGCATATTCATTTGCATTAAAATCGATTTGTCCAAATGGTCGCATTTTTTCCAGCAGCAGTGCTCAAGTAGCAAAAATGGTAAGTATATCCAGAAAATTACAGTTGTGTCCTTCTTTAGTTGCTAAGCAAACTCAGTAAGACAGAAAAAAAGAAATGCAGAAAAATGCCAAATGTTAGCTGAGTTACAGCTACAGTGCAGATGTTCGACAGTACTTTGAACAAAAGTAAAGCTTCTGTATCTGCAGTGGTGAAGTAGTAAATCTCCCTCACTGTATCTGTTTAAATATTAGCTTCATGAACAGCCCAATGACGGGGTTCTGGAGGTCTGAGCTCCCCGTCAAGATGCGCTTCCCAGGTTTGAAATGAAGAATGACGCAAACCTGTTTTCTGCTGCGGTACCAATTAAAAAAAAATACAAAAATTATTATATTATTCCTGATGTTGCTATCTCTGGAAATTTTTAAGTATGCAAACCATGCTCTCGGCACATGAAATGCGTGTTTCACTTTTCTTAAAGTACGTTTACACTAACGTCCAGATGTACTACTTCTTTGCCAGGATGTTTTTAGCACTGCGTCACCATCTGCATATGTTCTATGGAGAATTGCTTGGCCTCAGTTTCAGCTGTTTATCAGCAGAATAAGAGGATACAGCCTATAGAGGTTTCTGCGTAGTTTCTACCTACAGAGTTCTGATATGCCTTGTGCACACTTCTGACCAAGTCAAAATAACCTAAACATACTTGAAAAAGCTCTCTCAACAAGTATCTTATGCAGAGGCAGTCAGAAGTAGTCATGCACCAGAACCCAAAATGTCTTTGTGATATTTTTTGTGACCTAACCAAATTTTGTTAGGCTTGTGTTTATTTTTATAAGTTGTGCTCGGAGTATGTATTACATTTCTAAAATAACCTTAAAGGATGAAGCTTATGTTTTCCTCCTCTGTAAGTATAATGTCCACCAGGTACATATTGCACTCAAACTGGCCTAAAGAAGGTACAACAACATTCAGTCTCCTAACAGCCAGCACAACCAAATTTGGGTGCAATTTGGAGGTGTGTGTCTTCTCTCCATCTGGAAAACCACCAGGTTGGAGGATGGTAGATACTAGATGTCATGTGTAGTAGACGTTTTTGGCATGGACTGTGGAGTTTGTTGCAGGTACTAATGATTCTAATGGTTTAAAGCAGTTGCTTAGAGGAGCTGTCAGCCTGCTGTTGCAGGTTGAGGTAATATTTACCCAGAGATCAGAGTAGCCAGTCCTGTTTCCAAACCTTTATTGCACAGTCAAAGCTGGTGTCAGGACAGCTTAAAATGCTGGTTGCACAATTTATTCATGTTAGAAATTGGGAAATGTCATTTCATGAATGTCTGAATCATCTCATCTGTCAGATAACAAATCCACAAAATTTTATTGGGCAAAGGAGAACAACAGCGGGCCGAATGATTTAATACCCCCCGTCAGTATGCTGGGCAAAATCTTACCTTATCTTTTTGTGTCATACAAGGCAGGAGTTTATATTAAGAAAGTTTTTATTTTTTCTCAAATGTCATTTTAAAAACTCATCGCTTACTAAACATTAATGTAATTATATTCAAATTAAAAATAAAGACTGAGATACAGTGTAAGTAACTAGCCTCTCATTTTTACCTGGTTGCAAAAGCTTTAATTAAGAAACTTCCACCGAAAGTTTATGTATGCAGCATTAATTAAAGCTAATTCTATAAAATGTTTATCTATCTCCTCCCTGCAGCTGATTTCTGGTTTCACACCAAGATTATTTGTAAGTGAAAACTCAAAACAATTTCAAGCACTGCCATACATCTGAGTGTGTGTTCAGAAGCTGATTGGGGACATTTAATTAAGATTTTATGCATAATCCTGCTTATTATACGTTTAGTTTGGAGGCTTGTGTTGGCAAATATTAATTGGTTCAGCTAAAAATCCTATGATGCCTGTGAGACTTCATCAAGTTTTTCTTTTTTTTTTCTTTTTTTTTTGGCTTTATGGCTTGGAAATGTTTAAAGGTAAATGTAATAAAAGTTGATAAGATTGGTCCAAATTCATTAAGTTAATGAGTAAAAATGACAGCAGATAATATTGTGAAAAATGAGGAAGAAAAAGAGCCAATTAATGCAGCTGGTGAGACTTTGTGCTCTGTCTGTTTTAGCAATACATGTCCAAATCTCGGTAATGACTTGTAGGCAATAAAATACTAAAAGTTTTTTTTTATTTTATTTCTGATGTTACTCGTTAAAATAACTCTGAAGCAATCTAATACATTATTTTCTATGAAATTCTGTGAATCTCTGAAGCGTACACCGGCATGTTCAAATTGATCTTCTTTGTGATAAAACAGAACTCATGATAAATTATTAAAAATAAAACTTTCACCTTCTAACGAAAAGCCTTTAAACTTCAACTGGAAATCTAACCAGTCTGGAAACCATGAAGGTGTTTGCACAGCGGTGCAGCCTTCAACAAATATATTGTTTCTCCAGCAGTTGTTGATTGCTGACACTGCTTGAAATATCAGTGATCAGACTGTTATACATTTTCATGTTTTTGTTTAAACTTGTTTTAATAAAGTTTTGAACGTATTGGATTTTTATTCAACTTTGTCATTTTAAAGAACAGGTAAGAAGATTTTGCACTGTAAAATGAAATCCATGAATAACACTAATATTAAGTTGGTAGGTTAAATTATATGTATTACAGAGTAAGATTTCATTGTGAATTCAGCAGATGTCTGTTGCACTGTTATTCAGCGAAACTTCTTTTTTTTGTGTCGTCGTTGCAGTGACCTCTTGCTGGAATTGAGTCCACGTTGTCACTCTCGATAGCATCTCTAACCTCTTCACTGCTCTGTTCTTTAAATATATTTTTCCTCCACCTGTGACGGAGTCAGACCCGGCCTCAGATTCAAAGGGCTCATTACTGTTTGTGAGTTTCTTGAAAGCAGCAGGGGACCATCTGAGCAAATTGTGCTCACACACACAGGAAGTTAAAAAGAGATTTTATTTTGTTCTCCTGTTCTGACCAGTTGGTGTCATGTTGGACACTTTTATTTTTCACCTCTTCCCACAAGCTCCCGTTTCTCCAGCTTTCCAATTAGGGTTTTTTTTTCTTCAGCTTCTCTGCTCCTCCTTTCTCTTGGGACTTTTCTGTCTGTCCCATAATTATCCTCTTACATTTCGTCACTTTTTTTTTTCCATCTGTCTTGCTCCTTCCTATTAATCCTATTTTCTCTCCTTCTCCAATTCGTCGTCTTCATCTACTATCTCACTTTCTCAGCTTTCACACTTTCTGCCGTTCCCCTCTTCATCCTCCTGCTAGACATTTTTCCACACCTCTGCAGAATCCTATCCGGCAGCAGTATGTTTGAACTTAAAAGACAGGCACCTGTTTGTGGTCTCGGAGCGCCTCAAAGATTTAATTTAATGAAAACATGCTGGTTGGTGGGGAGCAACATGGGAACAATGGCTTATACGATGGATTAAAATAAAAAAGAAAACATGGCTCCAGATGGCTCTTCTCTGGGTGGCCTGTTTCCTCCCAGTAAGCTTGTGCCGACTCTGCAAAAGGGGTGTTGTTATCGCCTGTGTCCCTGCTACTGCACCTGGGGCGAAAGAGGTCTATTTTTATCTGCATTACATTGCTAAGGAAATGTGAGCCAGCAGAAGGGAGATGGAAGTGAAAGTATTCTTTCTAGAAATGTGCTGTATATTACTGTATATGCTGAATGATACTATAGCCTGAAAGCATCACGGGGAAAAGCAAATAAACACCATTATTTGTGCAAGAAAAATAGCTGCTGTCATCTGTAACCTTATGTTACTGCAGAATTTTAGTACTTTGTATCGTCTGTTCCTACCATATTTTCAATCATTTTTAGCCATAAGTTAAAAACAAAAACAAAACAAAAAAAAACGCTGACTAGTATGTGGAACTAATTTGTCTTTTTCCAAGATGTCACAATAAGGTTTACATTTTGTCATGATATTTTTTGCGGTATTTATTGTGGTAACCATGCAAGTTTTGTGGTTTTCAAAAATTTAATTAATATTAATTGTCACAATAAATGAAAATTTTTAAGATAATTTTTTCCGGTAACCATAAATAAATCCACCTTCTCTGTCTCAAAATGGTCTCAATCCCAAAATTATTGAAATAACAGAAGCAGCAAGTCTTTGAATTTATTACTTTCAGACTAAAAAAAAACAAAGAAAGTTAAGGTAGTATTCTTTTAGGCAAAAATGAAGTTATGCCATAAGTTGGTGCTTTTTATTCATGGTAAAGTTATGAATATTCGTAAAGAAATACATAACATTAAGTTCCAGAAGAGTGAAACTATTACTTATGTAATGCTAAACTCCATCCATGAACCAAATGTTTGCAGTATTAACCATTTGCCTTTTTAATTAATATATTAGAGGCAAATAACAAGCTCATATATGTGCATAAAACAGCATTTGAGTCAGTAGTGCAATAACCTAAATGTACATCAAAATTACTAAACAATAATCTATTTGTATTGTAGGATATATATTTTTATACTAACAGCTTATATTCCTGTAGATGAAGGACAACTAGTAGGTCAAGTGCTGCAAAATGTCAGTAATTGCAGTTTTAAACTAATAATGTTCTGCTTTTTCCAGTGTTATCTAAATTAAAATAACACTATTTTTTTTTATAGAATCACTTCGTATCAGCTGAGATTCACCTGTGGTGGTCTTCTCCTGTGAGATTGTAATTTGCTAATTGAGGTCATAGTTTTAGTCTGGTCATCTTGGGAAAAGCAGCTTCCTGCTCTGCCATAACAGCAGCAGCTGCAGCAGTCATCATCCCCCCTCCACCTCCACTCCTTTGCTCATTACCACCCCTGTTGACCTTTCCTCTGAGCTTGTTTTCCAGCCATACTGTGGAGCAATCGATTTGTTGATCCCTTAACAGAGATTATTCAGCAGCTTTGCCACGCTCTACACCTTAGGTGGTCATGTGACAATCCTAATAGGTGTGAAACTGGGTTCTCTTGAGAGTAATCCCAGTTTTTATGTGGTGCTTATTTATTATTTTCTTGGTTGCTTATCCCTCTGGGCATACAGATTTTGTGAGATGTTACTTATATTTAGAAAATGGCAGAATATTTCAGATAGGCATTTCAAAAAGCTCCTCACAACAACTTTAAACTGTTTGACAGGTGTGTCAGCTTATTTTTGACAAGTTTAAATGCATACATCCATAATTCATTCCATATTCAAGCAAGAAGACAGAGAATATTTTTAGGATCTGGGGCCATTTTCTCTCCGGGTTTTGAAGCATTTGAAGTAATTTAAAGCCTATTTCAGAGACCGTTAGAATGCAGGAGGTGAGCAATGAAGTGCAGAGTCAGAATTAAATCAGAGTGAAAATATGCTAAATATAACAGTTCTTTAAGGAGGGCTGGAAACTAACATAATGGAGATTATAACCCCATCAAAGTAGAAATGACATGCAGATGTGCGCACACTCGAGATAACTAGTAATGCGTTTTAAACGATTGGCCATGCTGTTGTTGACAGACGTGTGTATTACATGCAGTAGGTGGTAAATGAGCTGCTCCACATTTTATGAATTGTCAGCTTCTATACGCCTCATCCAGAGACGCTTTGTGGAGGTCAGCTCATAAAACCCCGCGGAGACAATCTTTTCCCGCACTTTGTAAGATTGCTTGTTGACTCCGACACAGTATGACTCGCCCGCCACTTTGTCGACTCGTGATTTTCCACATTGCTGGAGAAGAATAAAGCCAACTTCTATTATTGCTGTATTTGCAGGCGCTGATGCTAGATTTGCTGTGTGCAAAGGTTCCTTTCACATTATGGCAGCCGCTCGTCTCTTGTTTTTCTGGTCATTGAATTTGAAAAGAGGAGGATAATACGAGATGTTGTGGAAAGCGATGCGGAAATTTAGCATTGAATTAATTTTTAATGTCTTGTATGTTTTTCTTAATGATTTTTGTTTTTTTTATATATCCAGAAACACTTACTTTTTTTTTCTGCTCTTCACTTGATAGTTAGATTTGTGATAAAATGTCTATTAGGTTTATATTTAATTCTGTCCTTTTTAATAAAGGCTCAGTCTTCAAGTTGTTGGCAGCAATACTTTCAACAATAGCTTTGTTGTCTCTAAATTAATATGAGCTTGTTTTCTTTGCATTATTTGAGGTCTGAAAGCACTACATCTTTTTCATTATTTTAACTGTTTCTCATTTTCTACAAATAAATACTCAATTTGTTCTTGGAATTTCAGAGACATGTTCACAGAATAAAAGAACAATGTTCATTTTAACCAAACATATACCGATATAAAGTAAAATCAAAGAAACTGATCATTTTGCAGTGGTCTCTGTATATTGTATTTGCACATATTGATAATGGGACAAAAAACGGTCTTGAAATATAAATGTTTTTTTAAGGCCTTTTTTTCTATACTTTCAGTAGAAGGCAGAACTTTAAGGAAATTTCGGGTAATTCAAAAATGATGCAGAAAAGTTAAAAAAATATTTCCTTCTCTGAGTCAAAGTTCTGGGTTTGATCAAATCAAACAAACCCTGAATATCTGGTATATTGCGGCTAAAACAGAATTGTTTCAAAGAATAAATGCAAACATGTAACAAACTAAAGTTATATTAAGATTTTCACTTTATTTACAACTGAACCCATGCAATCAGGTTTTATTTCTTTAAGTAACATTATTTCACTATAATTTAGAGAATCTAATCTGTGAGCAAAGTTTTTATTATTATTGTTTTAAAAGAGAAATCTTTCTGGTAACTTCTGTAGACAAGCCATTTTTGTTCATTCTCTCCATAAACTTTAACCTTTAAAGTGTTAACTGAGACCCATAGAGGCTGAGATGTTTCTGTATTATGTCTGGGCGTTGGACAGTAACTCTGAACTGAACTTTACTTGAACGTCCACTTCTGGGAAGATTGCCTCCCATCTTGAGTGTTTTTCACGCAAAGATATAAAGAATCTTTTTCACTGTAGCTGATGGTCTGTAAATTGTTAGAAATGGTCTTTTATTACTTCACAGGTTGATGGACAGCAAGAGCCGCAGCTCTTCTTATTTAGACGCCTGCATTCAGCTCATGTCTGATGTTACTTAAAAAATTAACTGAAAAGTAAATTGTCGTCAAGGCTGATATCTTTTCACTGGTTTGGTTTTTAATTTTTTTTCTCATTTTATTCCAGATTATGTATTTGTTCTTCTATTTCGATGTCTTGTTTAATAGAAATGAATGATAAACAGGAAGTGAACCATGTGGCGTCCATCTGTCTGACCGACTCTCCCTTCTGTTCCCAGGCTGCCCCTTCCAGAAGAGTGGCGCGGTGTGCGAGATGAAGCGCTGTCGGAGCTCAGTGGCATTAAGGGATGTATCTTTGTCCATGCTGGAGGATTTATTGGCGGGAACAAAACCCAGGAAGGAGCCCTGGAAATGGCCAGGAGGACCCTGCAGGCTGCCGCCCAGCCTCCTGCGAACGGAAGCAGCTAAACGTCCAGAACGAGCAGCCAATGCTTTATAAAGAAACAAAGAATAATGTGTTGGTGTAGATTATAATGGTTTTGTTACATCATGAGTCACTAGCTGTCTTGTAGTTTTTCTATGTAATAAAGGCCTCTGTGGCTTCTTGGTATTCATATTTCCTGCTGGATTAAAAACATCAATAAACAAACAGTATTTCTCACTTTGCTCTAATCCTTTGGTTTCGCCTCAGTCGAGTAAATATATGTTGCCCTCTGATAGATCAGCTCCTGCATCTTCAAAGCCTGTGAATACCACGGCCTTACCTTCAAGGGTTGATTTATATACACACCTGGACGGTGGTTCTTCCTTTCATTTCTAGTATTGCTGACATTAACCAAAGCACAACAAAGAGATTCAGACGTCACTTCTTCCAGCTCCAAGATCAAAGCGTCAATAATGACGCCTGATTAATTCAGAGAAATTAAATTTCCAAACGCCATGGAGGAGGCGTTCCCTGATTCACCCGGTGCCTCGGCAAGGTTATTGGCACAGTCAATTTCCCGCTAATAAACTCAGAGGATGTGCCCTAAATTTTCTCATTAATACTCTTTTTTTTTTTCTTTTTTTTTGCTCCACTCCAAAGCTTTTTTTATAACTCTGCTCTTATTGCGTGCTTTCATGAAGCTGACCTTATGCCTCTGGTTCTACATGACATTTTATTTTACTATCATTGCAGGTGTTACTGTGTAAATGCCACAGCAAGGGGAAAAAATATAAGTGACGTGTTGCTTACAGCTGCTTTGTGTCACTGGTGTTTAGTGGTGCAGAATAGTTTAAGTTTTCAAGTAAAAAAAAAAAAAATGTCATCTTAGATACGAAGTCAAAAGAACAAAATGACTTGGAGAATAAACAGTTTTAAACTAATAAGCTTGTGATAATGAATGAGAAGTTGACATGCACTCACCTCTGGTATAGATTATGAGTGTATGAGTAGGGGCTCAAGCATTTGTTGAGTAGTCATCAACATCTTTACGACATTTTAAAGACAAGTTTTTGAGTTCATTCCAGTTCTGGTAGGATCAGAATGGTCCTTTCTCCAGCAGTCATTGAGCGAGAGGCGAAGTACATCCAGGTCGGGTCGCTGGTCCATCAGTGATGCACAGGCCAACACGCAGTCTGCATTCGAGTTTTACTGAGAAAGCTGCTGATTTGAGGTGAAATTGGAGAATTCTGAGCATAATCCTTCATTAAACCATGCACTTAGAAGTATGAGCCTGGAAATATTGCAACAAAATACTCCCTCAGTGTAATGCCGCCACCTTAATGCTTGCCGGTTGATGATTTGAAATACATGGCTGAATTTTAGACACATGGGAGTTCCAACAGAATGAAGATCCCAAATTCATCAGAACTGGATAAAAAATGGATAAAGCTGGCTAACAATTAGACTTCTGGATTAGTTTTCCCAAATTCCTCATATAAACTCTTTAGAGAAAACATGGACTTTGGTGAAAACCCAACGGAAACCAATTAATTAAAGTAAAGTCTGCCATTTCTGATAGGAAGACCACTGTTGTTACATTTCATCTTTTTAATTTTCCTCTCTCGCAGAAGCACATACTTACACACATGCACACAAGTTTTGGGGCCATCACTCTGCGCTGGACCGAATCCAAAGTATCCATCTCATCTAGCTTCCTGTGTAACAGCCTTTTAAAGTCACATGGCAAATGTTTCACTTTGTGCCAAGTATCGCTGTTTTCTCTGAGAGGATGCAGAAGGAAACTTTTTTTTTTTCCCTCAGTAGCTTCCCTGTCTGAGCAGAACGGGACACGGTGGAGGTGTATTCATCAGAACAGTGTAATTGGGGATAGAGTGAAACAAACATCAATCTGACAAGAAGGGAAAAAACTGAGTTGCAGCCAACAGTGTATTGATTTTAGCTTCTGTTTGCCACTCTGCTCTTACTCACACGGCCCTTAAGCTTATTCATGTTCAAGAGCTCTTGCCTTATTGCTGTGCACGGTAAACTAAATGGCTAGGTGTGTTCTGCTTTTTGCATTTATGTTTATTTATTTTTTTCAGATTATTTTTGCCTACAGAACCAGTCAGCACTACATCCTTGGCCTGCTACCCACATTACCTACAAAGCAAAAATTGCTAATACTTTGTTTTGTCAGCAGGGAAGAGTTTTCCATCTACAGTTTCTAATGACACAGCAAGTGAACCTGCGCTATACTCCTTAGTCGTAAGCATTTTTTTTTAGGCGACTCCTGCACAAGAAAATATCAGTTGGCCAAACAGTGGAAAAAAAGAACGAAGAACCTCAGCAGAATATAAGCCTGACATACTCTTCTTGGACTCATACCTGGAATGAAATTACACACAATGTATAGCATAAATACGCTGATAAAAAGGAGTTTACACACATCATTGAGAAGAGTGTTACGTTAATTTCTGACTTTTTATTACGAATTTGAACTATTTTTTTCCTAACGTCAAAGGGTCAAAGAATAAACAAAAACAGTCCCAATAAATGTTTTTCACCCCATTTGATGTTTTACCCTTTTTCTTGTTTTTACAAATCAGTCATAATCAAAAACATTTAACAAAAGAAAATGACAGAAAATAAACTTTTTTTTTGCCAAAGTGAAAACTGATTTCTACAAATTATGACAATTAAATGAAAATATTTAACATAAAATAAGTAAATAAATGATCACTCAGTATTTAGTAGATAAACCTTTGACTGAAGTCACATCTTAGAGTCTGTGTGGATCGGTCTCAGTCAGGCTTGAACATCTGAATGCTGCAATTTTTCTCCATTCATCTTTGCAAAAGTTTTGATGTGTTTTTTGGGATCATTGCTCTCCAGGAGCACCCAACCGTTTTCAGATTTCAACCATTTGACCCAGACTGCTCCCCTCAATTGAAATTAAATTGGTTTGGATGTTCAAGGAAAAAGAAGCAACCCCCCTAAACTCAAGACACATTAGTTTCATTGTTAATAGCAAACTCAGGTGACCAAGAAAGAAGCGTTTTATGAATTATATTTCAGAGGTGAGGTTTTCAGACCTGAGAGCACTACATCAGCTGTAAAGCATGATGATGGTAGTATCATGCTGATGGCCTGTCTTGATGCTGGTGCAAAGTGAGTCGAGTTGAAACTGAAACAAAGTTGGGAGTAATCTATGCAATCATCTTGACACTAAGTCAGAATTAATTGACTTAACTTTACTGAAATCTTCCCAGTAGTAAATGCATGCACATCTACTTGTGAACAAATTTCTTATCGCTTAAATGCATAAAATGCAGAAACATACATTCAGATGGCATTACTGATAGTGATTGACCTGGCCATTGAGTACAAAACTAGACAATTCAATTGGTTTTCTGGCTTACAGCTAGATATGGCTATGTTGGATTTAATGTTAGTGCCAGACTCTATGAATGGAGAATAACGAACTAGTAGTTCTTTCTGGTTTACTGTCATCTTCTTAATATCTTGCTCAATTTTACCTCATAAATACCAAAAGCTCATCTGACTTAAGTCAAAAGCTCCCGTCACCAGATGTACTTGTACCCAGTTTGCTAACTATAGTGGGCTTCTTTAAAAGAGTTTTACTCAAATATTACTGAGAATATGTGAATTTGAGTCTTTTCGGAGTTGAGAAAATCCACTTCCAACTTGTGCAGCCGGTTCTGGTCTTTATATTTATTTGTGTATCTTTTGTGAAAAAAGAATAGTCAAATACAACATCATTGCATCAATTAAAGTCCCACATTAATGACAATCGCTCTGATGATGAGGCTTTGTAAACTTTGATATTTGTTATTTCAAGAGACCTTCTCACTTGAACAAGGATTTTATTTTTATACATTTTAACGAAGACATGCATTTCTCCCTCTGGCTGTCAGGTTTCTATCAGGGGTTTTTTTTCCATCTGACGCCTTTTTACACATTTGTTTTAAGGTTCATTCAGTGTTTTCCTCTCTGAGGACAGCGGCCAACCCAAACAGATGATGCTGAACGGCTTCACTTCACTGCAGCCGGGTTTTCCAGAAGACTTCACACTGTCAACAATGTCAGCAGCAGACTGCTCATAGGCATGTACATCTTTTAGAGGCTCTCCTTGACAGATCATCCTAGATAGACACTTCGTGTTCCCGCTTCAGCCGTTTTTTTCCCCCCTAGGTTTTTCTTTTTTTCATTTCTGTTTTTCCTCCTGCAAAATTAAACTTCTCACCCGTCATCATGGATTTCATTCTCAGTCAGGAACCCAGAAAAATAGACTTTCTTTTCTCTCTCTCTGCCATTATTTCCTTCCTCATTATGTACCCTTTTGTTTTCTGTCTGAAAACATACAAACTCAGCTTGTCCACAGCCTTCACTCCAGCAAACAGAGGCAATATCCTATCAAGGGCACAGTTTTCTCCAGTATTAATATGTAAAGCAGAAGGAAGGAGGAACTGGTGTCACAGCACTCTGTACTATTCTAGTCAGGGGTGGAATTGCTAAAGATTTTAGGAGACTGATGGAAGTGGGACATGCTGGGGAGAGGATGAGGAGTCTGAGGAGCCATCCCGACTGTCAGATCTGTCCTTTTTCCCCCTGAGGGCTCTCCTGTTGAAGGGCCAATACACTTACTGCTGTAAAAGATAAGAAACCCCAGACCTAAAGTACACCCCCCTAAATAATATTTCTCTGCAGTACATATATTGTTCTGTTTGGTACACCTGCACGCGTTTCATGCTTTCGCTATTCAGGTGGTTATTTCATGACGATGTCTGTGAAGCTCAAGGTTGCCAGGTGTCCCGGCTCCCTTGTGTTTGTAAATTAGTGCACTTGCCTCCCTGCCTGTCCGTGTCGATCTTCATTTTCAACTTGATATACAGTGACTCTCAGTACACTGCCACGAATTAGGCCCCTCTCTGTTTGACCTCCAGTAGTAAACAAGGACGAAACAAGAAATGATTACAAGAGCCACATCTTGCTTATTTTCTTTTGGCTCTATCAGGCTGCACAGCTGTGCGCCCAACTGTGATTGCCTTCAATATTTTTCTTAACAGTGTGACGTGTGCTGTGAAAGAACTTGTTTTATTTATTAAGAGGGGGAGGAGGGGGAACCCCCGTAGGTTTTAGTTTATTCAGATTTATATTTCTGGAGTTGATTTATATTATTTTGCACCATGAGTCATGATGATGCATGGTGGTGGCTGCATCATGATGGCAAAGGTCAAGCAGCGAGTCTCTGGAATGAATCACTGATGACTCTATTTCATTAGAGAATTAAAATAGTACTCACTTTTAACAATTATGTACAACAAGAAAAAGCAGTGGATGAACAATTTCTGCTGACTTTGTAATAATTTGAGATTTGTGTAAAGTTCATTCAACATTAGAGTAAAACCCTAGTTCTTCACGTGCCGACATCCAAACTTATTTATCCGAGTTTGTCTTTGCCTTGAAAGTTACAAACATTGGGAACATTTGTTTAATTGGTAGAGGAACATTTGTCATAGTGGATATTACGTAAAAAACAGTAGCTAACAGTGTTATTACTTTCAAAGTAACACCATATTGGCAATTTTAAGCACTTTAAATTGCCTTGCTGCTGAAAATGTTTATTTCATCCGGTAGTGTTTGATGATAGTTTTAGACAGAGCTTGGGTCAAAAACTCTCCAAATAAGATTGTATGTCAGTACGTAGGATTAACAAAACTCCTTCTTTTAAATGAACTGGCTCAGTTACCTGGAAGAGGCTTATCCCACCAGGACCAACATTTGTCATCATGGAATGAAAGTAATCACTCAAGATAGTCTTATATTGATTTGTTACTTATCCTTTTGGAGGCAGTCCATCACTTACAGGTCATAAAAGTTTTCCTTTCACTTGGCATCCACCTTCAGTGACATATTTCAGTTCTGCTTTAAGTTAGAAAGTTTCAGACAGCTCAGGTCAAATAGGAAGAAACGGAAGAAATTAATACAGCATATTTCTGGCTTAATCTACTGGCACCCTGGTGAAGATGTCTTAAAAGTATCACTGGAGCAAATAGCAAAGATGAGCAAAGATTGGGGGAAAATAAAGGAAACTCTAAAAATCAAGCTTTTAATTTGAGCACATGTACTGGGTCTGGAAAAAACTGTTAAGAAATAATTGACTTAAGCAAAAGCACCAATGATGCCATTGGTGTTACCCCAGGGATCCCTTCAAATAGGGCATTTTTTAAAAAAAATATGCCCTACTTTTTAAGCTACACGGTGGGCAGGATGTTAAGTTAAGAGTAAACCTGTTAGAGAACACCATCTTGGGGTCATCAAATGTCCACAACAACTATTTGGCACCCTCTACATGCTAATTGGTTGTTAAGAAATTACACGAACAAAGGAAAATTATTTATTTATTTATTTTTTTTTGCTAAATTCAACTGGAATTTCCACTAAAGCTGTTCTTTGGTCAGATGAGACTATAATTGAGCTCCAGGTGAATCTGTTAAGTAGAAGTGTGGAAAACCACATGTTAACTATGATGGAGGCTGTGTGATGATGTAAGGATGTCTCTCTGCCAAAGGTTCTTGTTAAAGTCCATGGCATGAATGCAACTCTTCAATCCAAGGACATTTTAAACGCAAATATTTCAGGAAAGTGAAAATAGGTCATCACAAGGTCTTCTGTGATCTAAAATGATCATTCGAGCACAGAAATGGTTCCCTGTTGACTTAGTATAAAATCAACCTTTTTTTCCCCCCATCACAGTCCACAGGCATAAATCCTGAGGAAAAACCTATTTGCTGAGCTGAAGGGAGCAGAGCAAAAGAGAAGACCCAGGACTCTGAATGATCTATACAGATTCCACAAAGAGGGATAGTCAAGATCTCTCCATCTCTGTGCATTGCTTCCACCTTGTGAAATGTTGAAAAAGAAGAGTGAGTTATGTTCTTACGACAAAGGGGGGAGGAGAGGCTGCACAAAGCGTAACTCCAGGGGTAGCAATTATTGCTAGTGCTTTTATTAAAAATAATTATTACATTACATTCCACATATTAATTGTTCTCCAATGAGGTTAGGTTTAACTTTTTAGTGCAAGTATGTGTTCCTGCAATAAAAAGCAATTTTATGGGGTGGCCGCCACTTTGCGGTGTGTAGCTTAAATTAAATGTGATCCTGTTATTTATTTGGAGTCTTTTTCTAATTTATCTCTGTGTGTACCTGTCCCCATTCACTCAGCTTTTCTGGAAGACTTATTCTAAGAATCTAATTATAGCGAAAGGTAATTAAGTTAATAGCTCATGGAGGTAGCGTGCTCTCAGAAAAGCGAGATGGATGCCGCGGGTAAGGAGAGGTGATGATGGCACACCCTCCGTGTGTGGATTTACCTTTTACAAACACCTATTCTCAGGGAGAGAAAGAGAGAGAGAGAGAGGACGAAGAGGAGGAGGAGGAGGGAGAGTTTGCCCCACATCTTCACAGCTAAAACTGCCTCCGTCGCTGAGACAGTCCGAGATGGAGCCGTCTGTGGGCAACGGAGCGCAGCGTTTCCACTCATGGATCCACGCAGAAAAGGGGGATTTTGGTGAAAAGCGAATATAAACTACAAACGGAGTCCGAAATCAACCCCTCTTTCATCCACCATATGGAGTCAAACTTCATGTTAAACTATTTTAAAGGTAAGATAGTTTTGCCGAACATTGTGTATTGTGTGCGTAAAATGTGTTCCACATGTACAGTGGCCGCTGTAGTGGGCTTTCATTTAACAAAAAGTCTATAGTGTAGAGAAACGGTTTCTGGAAACATTAGTTATATTATAAATGGTGTGTTTTATGTATAATTTATGCATGAAAAAGTTACAAAGCACGCAACAAAAAGAAAACACTGGAATCTTTTGATCAGAGCCATTTATGGCAGTTTCCATCCATATTAACGCAGTTTAAACCTAAGTAAACTTTAATTGCAAATGTAAAAAAATAAAATAGCCTGTAACTCATCTAACTTCCTATTAGTACTAAAAAATGTACACATAACATTCAAAACACTTAATTTATAATTTAAATGTATTTTCTTTTGCTCGTTTCTTTTTCCTACCCTCCTCATTCCCATTATTTTCATGAATCATGTGATTTTTTTTTGCTAATTGGAAATTTGCATATATTAATTCAATATATCAATTAAAATCATGAAGAGTGCCTGAAATTTCCACCTAATATTACTGGACATACTGGGCATTTTACCAGTTTAATTTGAGTATATCAGACAGACCTAGAGCAATCTAAAAAGTCTGAGGTTCCAGCCTTTAAGCATATTCTTTCTATTTACAGTGGAGACTAGAGACGCATGACAGTTTTGATTTTATTATGAAAACACAGGGTGCTTGACATTTAAGAGGGTTCTCTTGTAATCAAATCCAAGCAATCTCTTGTGATTTCTGTCCTATAGAGACATCATTTTCACGAAGGATGCACTTGCCTCAGAAAAACAAAGCGGCTCTGGAAACATCGGGTTGAATCGTCAGAGAAAGCCTCAATGAAAAATGTCTACAGAGATAGACAGACTAAAAAAAACAAACAAATGAAACAGAACAACATGCAAATATGAGGCTTGTTCAATTGGAAATAGTTTAACTCACATGAAATATTTACCATAATCTACAGAGTTTTGCACATTGCTTTTGTTTTTTTTAAATTTTGCCTTCCAGTTTCATGAGTGGTGAGCAGATGGTAACACCAAGACTACAGCAAGAGGATTGTTTCCCACTATTGTCACTTATTGACACTGTGAGATTCATCCAGGATTGATGTTCTTGTCCTTAATAGTCTAACAGGCAATGCTTGGGCTATTGATTGTTCTCTCTCTAGCCTCCATCTCTACAGCGCGTAGCACGCTTAACCCTTGCAGCGTGATTAAGCAGCCCTGGTATCATAGAGACATGAATAGAAGGGTAAATGAGATGAAAATGTATCGATCAGGATAATATGATACCTTTTATTCTGGTCTTGAAGGACAGAACAGAAAGAAGGTAGGGTAGAGTAGAGATAATTGCATTATATGATTTGTGTTCTTCTAATGCAGAAATGCAAAAGGGGTTTGCAACCTTATTAGGCCACTTAGGCTATCATTACAGCTGCTCAGACTGTGATTAAAAGAGGAAGCCACTGTAGTTAAATATATTGGTGCATTTTCCAGAAATCTGGTGTTATAACTGGATTAGCTACCATGCAAGATGTTTGTCATGCAAAGAATTAGCTTTATGCATGATTCACTGCAGTGTTGCTCTACAAAGGCCCTTTTGTGTTGGATGGATCTTAAACTCATTTCATTTCTGTAATGCAAGTTTTTCTCCTCTATATAATCCTCTGCATGCATGCTCATTTTGATTGAATGTGTTTCCAGATTTTCTTCTTTACTCTGTTCCCCTTTTTCCCAACCTGCCAGGTTCTCCTGTAGCAACAGCCTGAGTCTGATTGGGATCTGATGTGTGTCATGGGGATATGGTGAGGCGATGTGCACAAGCTTGTGTGAGAAGAGATGTGGCGCCGTCAGTGGAGGAAGGGGAAGGGGGACAGGTGAAAAGCTGGATCTCTACTCATGGCTGTGCATGTCACTCTTGTTCTCGACCCTGTGGGGTCAAGCAACCCCACAGTGCCCGGACAGCTGCCACTGTGCCTGGGAGACAGCCACTGTGTTGTGCTCGGACGCAGGGCTGCGGGAAATCCCAGAGGGGATCCCACCAGAGACGGTTTCCTTACACCTGGAGCGCAACTACATCCGGAACATCCCAGAGAGTGCCTTCAGCCACCTGGTCCACCTGCGGGACCTCTACCTGTCCCACAACCGCATCGACTCTCTCTCCTCCGGGGCCCTGCGGCACCTGGGACCTGACCTGCGCCTGCTGGACCTCTCACACAACCAGCTGAGGCAGGCCAGCAGGGAGGAGTTTGGGTCCACTCGCGCCAAGACCCGGCTCTATCACAATCCCTGGCACTGTGACTGCACCCTGCAGGAGCTGATGGAGACTCTGAACCTGGAGCCCGAGACCGTGAACGGGATCATCTGCGAGAGCTCCGTGCGGGGCGTGGGGGAGGGGAGCCGGTGGGAGGACCCGGGATCACCAGGCGAGCACGCAGGTCAGCCGCTGGTCAAGCTGCTGGACTCCGGGGTGAACTTCTGCAGCCTGCAGAGGAAGACCACGGATGTAGCCATGCTCGTGACCATGTTTGTGTGGTTCTTCATGGTCATTGTGTACGTTGTGTACTATGTCCGGCAGAACCAGGCTGAGGCCCGGAGGCATTTGGAGTACCTGAAGAGTCTACCCAGCCCACGTAAGACCCCTACAGAGACAGACACGCTGAGCACGGGCTTCTGAGCTGAATGCTGTTGAAACTTAACATTCAGATGCCATATTTATGGAACGTGACTCTGAAACGCTAACAGAAGTTACTGAAGTTACCAACTATGGAGGGAATTAACCTTTTACAGAAGTTTGATTATTCCTTTAAATTCTTATTCTAAACATTTATTTTCTTATGACGTTTTTGTTTTTCAGTTTTAGTACAAAATTTGACATATTTTTCAACTTGTACTTTCTGCACTGAGAGAGGAGAGGAAAAGTTATGAAAGCGCAGCAGGTAAAGATAAGGCAGGACTACGTATGGAGAAAGACTTTTTGAACTTAATAACATTCTGTCTCCCTTTGTAGCCCCTCTTTTCTTCTCCCTCCATGCCTCGTACTCTGGTCTTTTATCTTTCATTAGGTTCTAATTAGGAGATGCTGACCAGCTGACCCCTAATGAACACTTGAAAGGCACTAATCAGTTGGAGTGTGTTTGTCAGGTGTGCAAATTCAGATGTGTGTCCTTTAGATGCTGTTTGAGTCATCTGTATGTGTGTGTGCACGCATACATGTGTGTGTGTATGTGGTGTTTTTAGGCACTGTCACGGCCATTCCTACTTTGAAAGCCCTGATTTTGCACAGATCCTTACCAGGCCTTCAGTTTTAGACAAACACCACACTACTCATCTAAATTTACTCTGGACAAGCAGGAGAGGATGTGCTTTGTCCTTAAGCTGCAGCAAACAGTTTTTGAAAAATCTCAACAGACGCAATAATTGGTACAAAGAAATTTTGAGCTGAGTTAGTGAAATGGGTTGCTATCTAGAGGTTTTGCTTTAGTTCCTATTTGTGTTTGGGTTACGGGAGTCTAATTTTGCCAGAATTCAACAAAGATCTCAAACATGAAATGAACAAAACAAATGCATAAATTATTTAAGTAAGTACTATTGTCTTGATAAACGTGACTACATGGATTTTAGGTATGACATGGAAATTTCAGAGTTTTTTAAATTATCTTATGGCTGTGGGCTGCAGAAGATCAGCTCTACTAGTCAAAGCCAGAGGTCCCAGAGTTTACATGCTACATAAGAAGCCACAGTGACAGTATAAAGTATTTTATAGTGTACTACAGCGAAGAAAGCTTAAATTGATTTAGTAATTGCTGAAATAGTCAGATCAAATTTCAACATATGACTTCACATTCAAATTGTTTTTCATTTACTTATATGATTTTGCATGTAATAAATTATTGAAATATTTGAATAAATATTGGTAAATCAGATTTATTAATTTCCAGGTTTGTTTTAATTTGAATATGTATAAATATAATTTAATGCTTTATTTGCTTTCTTCATTTTGGAGCTTTTTGTTCTCCATAGTTTACCACATGGACTCTATCAGATCTGCCTCCATTTTTAAAGACACTGGGAAAATAATCACATCACTTATTATTAAAAGAGTCAAACATTTTGTTGTAACATGTTAGGAAATCTGTCTAAATTAGTGAATTTCTTCTCCATTTTTCTCCACATATTGAACTAAAACCCCACTGAATTAACAGCCACATTTGATTGATTTTCATGAGGGTATTGCAACCATACTTATTGTACAAATAACTCCAGCGTCCTCAACGGGATATGTTAGTGATGTCTTAAAATATTAATGCAATTCCTCCGTGCTACAATAAGAGATCTAAAACAAAACCCCTTTCTATTGGCAATTATAAATGTAGAGAAATGGTTCAAAATATTGTTCCCTTAATTTATACATCTGCATTAATGTCACAACATCAAATGTTCTTTGCACATTTATTTTGACCAAAAATGAATAAATTGAAGAAAAGAATGACTCAAATAAGTGTCTTGACATTCAAATTACACCTGAGTAAACGTGTTGGGAGATGAATGAAAATAGAGTTCATGTAAGTGTAGTGTTATGTACATTTTTGTTTGTTTTCAGAGCATTGCATTTCTTAGTATCATCGCATTATAGGTTTTGGGTGGTTTGAAAAATAGCAAAAAATTTTGAATGAGATGCCAGAAATTGTGCTTGACCCGCCAGAGTTTTCTCCAGCATGAAGAAACACAGTTCTCCCCCCAACCCCACCTGTTGCTACCAAATGCCACAAAGCTGGTTGAAAGAAACCCAGTAAATTTTTTTCTTGTCCCCAAAGTTGGACAAAAATTGGAATGATGAACAAACAGAAGGAACCTTATCCATAACTTTTGGTAGCAATATGTCGGTCAAACAGCTGGCTGCAGCCTGTAATAGCATACTGTGAAACCATGGTACAGGATAACATGGTTTTACTGTATGCTACTTGCATAAAACAATATAAACTATATATATATATATATATATATATATAATGGTCCAGTTACCTCCTCAAGCACTCAGGTGTGTCGACAAGAGACACATCAAAGAGTCGCAGGAAACCAGCCCTCTGAATTTGACACCTGAGAATCTCATTCCAACCCATGTCTTGTGTATGATGTTATTACTATATGTAGCTTACATAATAATTAAATTTTTTTGTGTTGCAGAAATAATAGGATGCAACTGAAGCCATACATTTGTTTTATTAAATTAGTGTCAAACAAAACAAATCAGTTGTTCATCTTGAAAATTATATCTGCTTTACTTCGGTCAATGTTTCCATAAATTTGTAACATTTTTTCTTACTTTGTGAAAATAAAGAATTAATAGGGAACTGAATGGACTGATTTATGCTTAATATGTAAACAATTGTGTACAAATTCATGATCAGACTGTTATAACTGCACCTGGATTTTATCAAACGGCACGTTTTAGGTGCAGAAGCAGAACTTAGAATAGGTCACCTGCCTGTGAACTGTGATGTGCTAAATGTGGTGTGCATGTGTTGTAACCCACAGAGAAAGGCTGGCTGCATTGTGTCTACTCTTTGAATTAGAGTCAGTCGTTATCACGTTGGTAAACCAAAGGCTAAAAGGGAGATAAGGTTGGACAACTCTGACCTTTAAAAAAACAAGGGTGTGTAGCAATGTGGGTGTTTACCGTTTGTCATAAATCATTCATCTAAATTTCATGCAACATATTTCTGTATCCTTCAATGCACATTTTGTATTGAGTAAACCTTGGACCAACTTTTGCTTGCTGATGATTCTGACAAGCCAAACCTCAAAATCTAAATATGTCTACCTGTTATAGTCTTTAACTGTGGGATTTCGTTTATTTATGTTGATGTTTTGTTTGAATCGTTGCTTTCCTTTATTGTTTCCTGACAACAAATGATTCAAATCTAAATAAACTTTTGCAGTGCCTTGCAAAAGAAGTCACACGCTTTTATTTTGTAGAGCTTTTTGTGATAGACAAATACAAAGGTGTGCTTAATTGGGAAACGGAAGAAAATTATGCATTTTTGGCAAAAATTTAAAAGGGTATTAAGATGTATTAGATGTATGTTCAAGTTTTAACTATTACATTAATATGCTTAAATCTAAACCACCTCAGTTTGGCCCTGTCTGGTGGTTTTCCTGCTGAAAATGTAACATAATGTGTCTCCAGTTTTTCGCAGCCTCCAACAAACTTTCTTTCAGGGTAGCCTTGTATTTGGCCCTTGTTCAAGAAAAACATCCACATAGAATGATGGTTCCATCATCATGTGTTGCTGTGGGGGATTTGGGGTGATGTTCAATTTTACACACGTAGCGTTCAATTTTGCTCTCATCTTAACTGGACCAACTTCTTCCACAGGTTTATTGTGTACACAGCTTGAGGCAAATTGAAATGAGTCTTCTTTGACTACTCTTTCATGAAGGGTCGATGTGACATAACCCACCTGACTGGTAGCTGTTTGCTGTTTCTCTGGAGATACCTTCAGACTCTTGGCTATTTAACTTGGTGTGTTTTTGGCCGTCTTGATGCTACTAGTCAGTGACATTTGAAGGCTTATGACATTAGTGTATTTTATTTAGGTTTATCAGATAAATGTGCCAAAAAAAACTCTGTATATAACCATCCTGCAGTGAAACACGGTCAATGCAGCATCATGCTGTGAATGAGATAAATGAGTATAGACAAAGATGGCTATATATATATATATATATATATATATATATATATATATATATATATATATATATATATATCATTACGGAGCAAATTAAAGAAACTAAACATAAAATAAACAAACATACAAAAAAAAACACTTAAATTAGAAACATTTTAACCTACTTTGAATAATTAACTAAGCCTGTTTGATAACTGGGACCAACTGTGTGATTGAACTGAAATGAATTTTGTTTTGGTAAAGTGCCTTAAGATATTTGTTGTGAATTGATGCCATATAAATAAACTAAATTGATTTGAATTACTAAAGTAACAGAGTATTATCAGCTGATTAACGATGGAGGAATTCCCCCCATAATTAAACATCTAATGTTGTCAAACGTATCTCCGTCTAACACACGTAGAGAGAGATTCTGGGAAGCATAAGTTGGATTTCTAGATGTCTGATTTAAGTTGGATGGATGCGTTAAAAGTATAAAAACAAATAATTGAAAATTGGGATACATAAAAGGATATAAAGAATACATAAAAGTGATAGAAGGAAACAACTTAAAAGCTGAAAACAAAAACCTTTCTTGAGTTTAAGCAATAAAACAGTTCTTGTAACTACTGACAGCACTTTTCATATTTACTTTGGTATTTTTTTCCACTCATTTTTTTGCAATACATTCCAGATGATTGAGGTTGAAAGATCTCAGTGCCATCACCCTAATGTTTAGCTTTTGGCACACATTTTTTATCAGATTTAAAATGTTATTACTTCCAGTTAGAAGAACATGTTGATCAATTTAAATGATTCCCATTTAACTAAATACTCCTGGGGTGTGAATATTTTTGACTGTACGTTAACAGGAAATTCAATAAAACTCAACTTCAGTCTGTTACTTGGTTTTTGTCGTTTATTTCCAATTTACATTAATTAAAACTTAACAAAAACAAGTCATGGTCATAGTAATAAAATAATAATAATAATGCTATTATTATTATTAATAGTTCTATTATTAATAATAAAAAATATACACAACCTCACACATTTGAACCCTCTGTGCTGGAGTTGAAACTGGAACATTAGTGAAGTGCACTCAGTGTGTTTGTGTGTGTTTGTACGTGGAAGCAGAGGGTGTGTGGTGTGTGAGGGGCAGGAGGGGACGCAGGTCACACTGGATGAAGGGCAGCAGAGATTATTATATAACCAAATATACCTATCTCGATTTGAAAAGATATGTGTAAACTGTGAAAGTTTAGATTTGTTTTACTGTGAGGTAGTTTTAAGAAGCCAAATCAAATGTTTGAAAAATAAAAATAAATTTGTTCCTAACTAAATTGATTACAAAACTCTATCAGTCATGTTTGCTCATGTAAGAACGGTCATAAATCACAGTGAAATCCAAAATCCCAGAACGAAAGGGTCTCTAAGGAACGCTCTTTCTCTCTATGTATGTATGTATGTATATACATACAAGTCACTATATCAAAGTATCAGGTTGCTTAAAAACACAAAACTGTTTTACAACAATAGCACCATTGATTTTATTATAGTACACAGTAATTTTGATACACACTGTGGTTGGAGAAACAGGAACAACTGCACATTCTATATGGTATGATGAAGTATTTTTGGTTTCAAAGAACAATAAATTCTTTGTTTGTGACAAGAATAATGGGATGATCATAAAACAGGAGGAAGTTGGCGGATGAGGCTTCTTTTTCTTTAAAATATATATATATATTTTATCACTTTGCAACAAACTCAGTCCTACCACACCTGGGAGTCTAACCTAAACAATAAATAAATAACACCAACACATTGTTTTCTCTTGTTCCCTGGTAAGCTCCTATTCTCTCCTCATGCTTCCTCCTTTTTGTTCATAGATATTGGGTATGTGTGTGTGTGTGTGTGAGGGGGGCGGTGGGGCTGCTGTTCACAAAGAGTGAAAAAGGGAGGGTTTAGGGAGAGGAGGGTGTCCATGGGGGGTGGGGCAGAGATGACTGAAGGCAATGCTGCGGATGGATCATAAATGACAGTTTGTTGGTGCCATTCAGTGCAGATATCCTACCGAGTTCAACTTGGAAAAGCACTTTTTTATTTAGAAAAGAAGTCCCATGTTTTAAAAAAGTGTCTTGATTTTTCTTTTTCTCTCTTCCTCGCCTTTTCACCAACGCGTGCTCCTCTTTCGTTTCCTATTTTACTTTTTTTTTTTCCAAACAGCCGCTTTTTCTTCCTCCTCTTCGCAGCTGCTCATTCTTTACAAGAAGCAAACTGGCCCAATATCAACTCCAAACTCCTGGTCTGCTCCACCGATATCCATGGGGGCAATGTCCACGATGGGCAGACGGGAGGTCTTCTGCGACCTGTATTCGAAAACTGTCTTACCCCACTGTCCTGTGTGTCTCTGCAGGAGGGGAAAAAAAGCCATACAGAAAAATGTTAGCATTTGGTTTGCCCCCTAGAGAGTACAAATATTGTACTAGCAGGACCGCATACCGCACAGCCGTCTTCCATGACGCTGTAGGTGAAGCGGCTGTTGCCCTCGGCTCTGATCTCCACATCGTTGGAGCCTTGCAGCAGGACGGCCTTCTTCATGTTGCCTAGTGAAGCATCCAGGTAGGCCACACTGTTCTTACAGTGGTAAGTGAGATTTTGGGAAACCTCTGTTGACAGCAACCTCAGGAAAGTCATCTGAATGGAGGCGGTGTTGGGTGCCAGGCTGTCGTCACCGTAACTGAACTGCATTGGACAGACAATAACACATCAGGTTATGTTCCTGGTGCTTCATCTAGTGTTTTTAAATGAGCTAATGCTTTGAATTTTTGATTCCATGTATTCCAAATCTAAAAATATGTCGTATTCGTCACAGAAATATATATATATTTTTTATATTTCACAGCAAGATTCCTATATTCACTTTCTGAATTTTACAACATATTTCTTGTAACTGAACAAAAGCTGCTGTTTCATGTCTTGGCATCTGTGTTAGATATTGAAAACTCCATGATATTTAGCTATCAATGTCCTGCAGTGACTCTAAATTGTGTGTGTCATGTTTGGTTTGTAGCTGTTTTTTGTATGATGCGAGTGTCCTGGGATGAAGGATGCAGAACCTTTGTCAGGATGAAGGTATTACATTTTTGTTGGGACGTTACCTTTTTAAAAATTCACTATCAACACGCTTAAAAAAAGTTGCCTTTGATCTTTAAGCCTTGCACAAGCTAGAAATAGCTAAATAATGTAATCGATTTTGTAGGAGAAAAGAGTAGTCATATTGAAACCAATGTAGTTTTTGTGAAATGTTTGTCTTATTGTGTGGTATATGTTTCATTCTAAAGCACTTTGGGATTTTTGTCTGGTAAAAAGTAAACAACACAAATACATAACTCTTTCTCAGTCTGGACACAGGAGGTTGAACATCTCCTGCTCTGATTGCAGCTGGGAGGCATTCATGTGTGAAGACTTTGATGTCTGTAAGTGCTTTGGGGCCCTCTAGATCACCCACTGCTCCTTGAGTAAGAATGATGCATGCTTTTACACCAGGCTCTCTAAAAGTTGCGACTAACACAAGAAAAATTTGCCAAATTTGCTGGTTGGCACTTTTTCAAGAGGGGTCAAACGAGTCACTAAATAAAGCAACAAAGTTTCCAAGTTAGCTCTTTGAGTAAGTAAGTAAAGTTTACTTAGGAAGTGCTTTTCAATGTTTCCAATGTTTGAGAACTATTTTCTTTCATTTTATTTTTATATTGAGAAAATGTGTGCGAATGAATGTTCAGGATAGTTTATCGTTAATAGCAATAGTTAATGCCATGCCATTAATATTGTCTATGTCTTGTTTTTATCTGTTTCAGTGCAATACCATATTCTGTTTCACCAGAATATGGTAGCATATTCTGGTAATTAATAGTTTTATTAATTGTGCTTTATAAATAAAATAGAGTTGGATTTGGATCTTGTTAGGACATTGCCAACACATTTGAGTCACACTTATGTATATTTTGTAGCAGTGGAGCATGTATAAATGTAGAGCAACAAAAATATTTTTACTTGTTGCTTTTTTTTTTTTTTTAGCTTTAGGCAGCATATCTTTCCGTTTGAAAGATATTTTCACTTTAAGTTTGACTTTCTAAATCTGAACTTTTTGCCATGCAAAACATTCATTTGTGCCATAACTTAATATTGTAAAATATCAATATTTTACAAGCTAAGAAAACTAAAACAGGTTGCAGATCTTACATGGAATCCTCCGTTCATTTCCTCTCCGAACCAGACATGTTTGCGTTCTTTGCTCTTGCTGGACCACCAGTTCTTGCGTGGGATCTTGGCAGGTTTGGGGTTCACACAGGACTCCCCAGTCTCCATGTTGCAGAAAACTTTGATTGCATCTACAGTGCAGCCCTGATTTGGATCAATCCAGTACTCACCTAAACAAAAACAGAGCAATAGCCTTCAGGGTGACATTATTCTTTCTGCACAGCTGGAATGCCTTGCATGTTTTTGCATAGTCTTGTAAAAACTGACTCTAAATCAGTACAAGACAAATATATTCCAGAGCAAACAAGATTTCTGTCAAATTCCTATTTTTCCAAAACTTTATTTCCCCAGACTAGACGCAGTCTGCTTCATTGTCTCACCCCAATTCAGCCAATTTCTTGCGTTGTCACTCACCGCTCTTCCAGTCGGGATGGCAGAGCTTCAGGTCTCTACAGGTGCGGGCAGGGTTTTTCTTGGATCCCTCTGGGCTGCGGATGTTCTCAATCTGGTTGTTGAGGGACTTGAGGGTGGCATCGACCTCTGCGTCATGTTGACGGAGATTCCCTGCGGCCTGGTCTGCCCTCATGTACCTCAGGGGATCGGGAGACTTTTCTGTTTGACCCAGACCAGCGAAGGCAGACATGTCAATACCAGGACCGGGAGGACCGGGAGGACCAGGGGGTCCAGGGTTTCCAGGAGGACCCTGAAAACAATTCAGAAAGTAAGAACACATTTTATTTTACTTCAGGAATTGTAGATTTCCTGTATCCTTGTGTTTTTCATTCACTGCTAGATTATTCTTCTTCATTCTCTTGAACAAGACATGTACATGTAATTTTACACAATTTTCTGAAGAGGGTTTTTGCAAGGCTACAATTCTGAATAACAACGTCAACTGATTGCCAGGGTTAACAAACAGTACACAAAAAAACAAGCACATCAAAAAGGCTTTTCTCATTTCTCGCTGTGGGTTGAGCAATTATCTGTCTAGGATGTCCCTCTTGGAATGAGCAATGCAAGCAACACATTTAGTTGCTTCAGTCTCCAATATTCTTCCTCATGTGGGATGTTTTAATAGTTAAATGGTCTTTTAATAATGCTTTAATAATTAGCTTCATGTAGAAATAAAATGGAGAGAAGACAATAAATTGGGAAAGCACATTAAAAGTTACTTTAAAATAGTTTGTAATAATTATTAATCATTATTAATCATAATAATTTTTAAGTTGCATCGTTTTTCTGAATTTTTACAGTCAAATAATTCAAATGAAGGATAAGTTTTCCGAAATTACTTCATGCCAGTGGTTGATGGTGTAGTGAAGAAACAGATCTTGAATGTGTGTTTCTTTGGTGACCTGAGTTTGGTAGAAGAAATCCTTCTAGAAAAGCCTAAGTCAGCACATGAGGCAAACAAAAGGAAGTGATGGTATTTCTGCGTGTGTGTGTGTATGAAGAAGGTTCAATTGCACATACTGGACCCTGCTGCAGAACAGAGGTAAAGCTGGGTAAATCGTATTCTCTTCTTCTATGCAATCTCAACCGTCTTTATGTAAAGCTTTTCATACGACACACTACACATTTATTTGCAGAAAAATGAAAAGTAAAAATCCTATTTCCATACAGTGGCACCAGCATGTACTACTTTGTGTTTAACTATCACATAAAATCCCAAAAAAATACTTTGAAGTTTGTGGCTGCAGCACGAAAGTTCAAGAGGTGGTGATACCTTTGAAAGGAGCTGTATGCAATAATTTCAACTGAACTAAATTACAGATCTGATGCATGTAGCAGCGTTTACAGCATCATTAAGGCTCATGAAGCTGCATGGCGAAAGCCTCACTCTTTAGGCTGTTATCTATTTATTTATCTATCGCCCTTATCGCTGTCTTGAATATGAGGTTGATATATACATCTATTTACCAAGATAATTAAGCATGTGATGGCATATATTTTATTCTGTAGAAGTTAGTTAGGAAAGTAAAACATGCTAAAAACAAACAAAAAGGGGGAGTGATGTTCCTCACAGCGGGACCAGAGTCTCCAGTACGACCACGAGGTCCAGGGGGTCCGATGGGTCCTGGTAAGCCATTTGACCCGTCTTTTCCAGCAGGACCAACAGGTCCAGGTGGTCCCTATTGAAGGACGGAAGCATGAACATAACTAGACTAATCACTCAGCTGGATAAACAGAAATACAAGACTCCTTTCAATTTAAAACCATTTTACTGCTTTAATTGCAACATGTTTGGTTGGGTTTGTACTCACTCTTTGTCCAGAAGGCCCAGCAGGTCCAGTGGCACCCTGGTCTCCAGGTTGACCCTAATGCAGAGACAGCACAGGAAATAAGACCTTAAGTCTGAAACAAACAATGGACTAGTGTAGCAATGTTTTAGATCAGATATGGCGTCTTACTGGTGGTCCAGGGAGACCCTGCAGACCGGTGAAACCTCTGTGCCCCTTCTGACCTCTCTCACCAGACTCTCCAGCTTCACCCTTATCACCACGGGGGCCTTGGGGTCCCTAAGAACAAGTTTAAAGCATGCTAATGAACTCTTATTTGTTGGTGACGGTTGTGAACAGAAAGAAGGTAAACAATGAATATTCATTTTTGCTTGACTGGAAGTTGTTCCAAGTTATCAGTGCAGGACACATACAGGCATTCCTCTGGCACCGGCAGGTCCTGGAGGTCCAGCTGGTCCTTGGGCACCCTAATAAAATGAAATGATAAACATATAAACACACCTGACTTGCCTAGAAGTTTACCAGTAACAAAGTTTTTGTAGAGTATTTTACAACACATTAGTAATAAAATTTGGTTAAAAAAAAGCAAGCGCTTCATGAAATGCATTAAATTAATATTATGCAAATTAGAAAAGCAATAAAAGTTAATTTATGTCTTGGATATAAGGTCTATCGGGGATGAAACACCTGAAAAAACCTTCTTTGTACTTGTAACACAATATGTTAATGTTCAGCTATAGCAGAAATGAGCTTCAAAGAAATATAACATAAAAAAAAACTTTTATGCTTTGGTAGAGTTTTTAAAATAGCTTTTGGAAAACATGTGACTTTGCTTGTGCAATAGATTAGATATGAGTCATTACTCACAGACTCCCCTCTGTCTCCCTGTTTTCCAGTGGGACCGACTGGGCCGGGAGCCCCAGGAGCACCTGGAGCACCAGGAGCACCAGCAGGACCGGTGTTGCCACGGTCACCCTGCAGCGAAAGGAGTGTCATAAAGACTGTGAAGACACCAAGCGTGAATTAATTTGCTAAAATATATGATTTTTAAATGTCTTAAATAAAAATGGTGTAAAAAGTTGCAAAAATATTACTTGTAACAACAAACTCTCAAAACAAAACATGCAGCTTGCCTTTCATTGAACATTGTTTGGACACTTCCTTCTCAATTACATTTTATTTTAATACAATCAGTGTCTATATGGTAACAACTCTTCCGTCTGGTATGGACACTATTATTGGCAGGATAATGAGTAGATCCTGCTCAAATTTGCCAAGGAAGGACCCGAAAAACATGACAGAGATGAAGTGATTTCATCCTGCAGAATTGTCAGCATTTCCCTGACAATTCTGACTTGTTTTGATGGCAATGACAGGTGTGTAACATTATAATCAAAATCAAAATATACAACAAAATCATACAACACAGGTGATTTGACCTCTTGTAATTATACCTTAATTCCAGGAGAACCATCTCTACCAGGAGGTCCATCAGATCCAGGGTTGCCCTGTTAGACAAAATGAAGTGGTAATTAATTCTAACCAGGTGTCCTACTGAATGAATATTGGCTGCATAATGAGCCCCACTGCAGCCAAACCCAATAATAGGACAAAATGCAAATGGATGAGTGATGCAAAGTGTGGAGAATTTCAATGGCTCACATGAAACAGGAAGTGGGTTGACAGCTGCGTATCCAGTCCGGAGATGTTTATAAGAATATTTTCCAAAGTCAAAGTCAAAGTCAAGTCTCAAGTGTTTGAGGGTCAACTCTAAAGTCTTTGATGAGCATTTACAAATGCATGGCATCTAGTCTCTCTTTAAGAATGCATTATTGTAGGTTGGAAATTCAAATCCTGTATTTTTTTTTCTCTTTGGCACAAACATTTAGCAAATACGTTGTAATCTTTGAAAATTTAATATTCAAAACTTGTTATGAGCTGCTTTACATTACTCTGAAAAACAATGAGACATCAATCCATTAGAAATGTAAATATGCAGTTATGTCTAAAGAGGCTTGCACATTTTGGTATTGATCCGATACAAAGTAAATACGTGGACAATATCATCTATATTGGTATTGATATCGATACTAATAACAATACTTTTTAATTTTTAGGCTCGATATATCATCAAACTTCTGACCTTCAGGTGTTTTGTAGTATTTCCTTTGAATTATTTTATTTTAAGAACATATTAACATGATAGGCAGAAACATTTTTAAAAACAAAACTAACTTATGCACATTTTTCCTAAATGAATAAAGTGCAAAACATATATATCATTTGTGAGCAAATCAAAACAAAACCTATTTTGAGGTAGTGCTGAGAAACTATTACATAAAATCTAAATAAAATTTCAAGACAGAATCTGAAACTAAAGTATCGATCTTACCACACTAGTATTGATCTAATACTGGTATCGATTTGGTGTAGATATTATCGATGTTTTGGATCAATCCACCATCCACTATTGTCTGGATGTTATTAAAAAGCTACAGTTAAGATAAACACTCAACTATTCAACTTCATCCCTTTTGCAAGATTATATATGCATATGGAGCCTGCTTTCCAACCTGCCTTCACTTCTGAGTCTGAGTCAAATCAGAAGTCTTTGACTCAATTATGTGTGTGAAATTTGAATTTCCATTTCTGATTCAATCAAGCACATGCTTTGTGTCGGTGATTTTCCTTTACCTCTCTACCAGGTTCTCCAGCAGGACCAGTGAGCCCAGGAGGTCCGACTGGTCCAGGCGGTCCACGGTCTCCAGGACCACCAGCAGAACCCTGCTTTCCAGGCTCGCCCTGACAGGAATAAGGACTCATTGTTACATGTTGAAAAATGAAAAAAGAAATACAACTCTTTAAATTCCCACTAGTTCAGGTTCTGCAGTTTGTTTACGGTTATACATTTGAGTATTTTTAACAACAGAAAGAAAAATAAATCTTCAATTTGAAGTACATAGCTAAGACACTAAAAAGAAGAGTGATTCCCAAACTCAAGATAATTTTTTTCTTCAACACTTTCTTGTGATTGCACATTCATCATGGATCCTAATTTCACTGCTTTTGGTGCAAGATTGAAGTGTATACATATTCAAAATTTATTTACTAACTCCAGCATTTTTCTGTTGCTACTTGTCATGTCATTATCTTTTATGGTATGAAAAGAAAATCTTAGTAGCAATGTGTTTTTTTCTATTTTTTGTCTGTTCACAAAAAGAGAAACAACATCCAATCACATTCATACCAGATAATTTATACAAATACACTCAGCTGTTGGGTTTAAACAGTTTATAACAGTAACAATTAGTCTTTGACAACAACAACAACAAAAAAAATCACACTTTGCTTTGAACATGAAGCCTAATCTGCAGTCCCATCTGTCATTGAAAGCTCATTCCTTGGTGGGTTTATTTTGATTTACTGGAATCCCCTTCATGCATGCTGGTGAATAATTGATGGTGGGGACATGCCCGCTGAGATGTTGTAAGTAGGGGATGTGGTTCATGTCATATATCAAAAAAATGTTGGATGTAAGCAGGGGAAGCTCTTCAGTCACATGTCGTGGTGTAATCTCCATCAGACAGAAACATGAGGGGAAAAGCCCTGGTTGACGTGAGATGCGTTCTGACTGATCAAATTAGGACACAGCAGATTGTCAGTCCAGAGCACATCTGCTGATTCCCCACATTTACTTTACAGAGTGCCAAAACAGTCAGTATTGTGCTCATATGGCAGATTCATTAATATTTATTAACAGCCGTGACAGCAGGGTTGATGATGCTTTCACCTTCTGACTCTCTGCCTGTGTGTGTGTCTGTGGCCTCGAGAGACAATGTGTTCATGGAGACATGCACACCCTTGCAGGAGCTGCTGCAAAAGCAGTTTTGAGATCTTTTGAAGGTGTTTATGTGTCTGTTGAAACACAGCAAAAAGAACTGGCATCAAATTTTATTGGTGCATGTCAAAAATCGCAATGCGGGCTGAGCTGTGGTTTCATCCATACAAGGGTAGTAAACATGCTAAATTTAGCATCCAAAGAGCTAACATATGAGTTTGTGTCCCTTTTTATATTTTAAAGTTGTATTTGTTTTGTTCATTTTTCTAAGAAGAAAAAGTTATGTATTTAAGACATGCTACATCACATTTTACATCTTCCTCATGACCAGTTTCACAACAACAGCCCAGTAAAGCTCATTCTCCCACAGGTCTGACTCAATTATAGGAAATATTTTAATATGAATTAGAAAAAACGACAAGCAAAGTATGTTTGATGCCATATAATGTGCTCTTGTTTAGTTTTTAGTCTGTTTTGTGCTTTTTATTGCTCACGTTTAAATTTTTGTCTTTTGTCTAAATTTTTAATCTCCACCTGTATTTGACTTGCAGAATTTAAGTTTGAATGTGCTTGGTCATGTGATTTCATGTTACTTACAGAAGGCCCAGGCAAACCAGGGAAACCTCTTTCACCTCTCTGCCCGGGTAGACCAACAATACCGCGCTGACCAGCCAATCCCTGAGGACCCGAGGGACCTAGCGGACCCTGAGTGGAAAATAAAAACAACAGAAAACTCATCACTACTGTGGTAGATGTCTCTCACATAACACATCTTGAGCCACTCGGTCATTATTTTTTTCTAAGTCACTTCCAAGGCATGATAGGTGTATATCTTCCATCACTCTCAACGCAATATTTTATTCCCAGTCGGAGTTGCAAATGAATCTCTCCATCACCTCTCTGGTCTACGTCATCCTCAGCTCCAGAGGCTGCTCTGTCAAAATGTCTTGCAGCTCCTGAAATCATGTTCACAGTGAACACCTGACTGTAAGTGACAGCTGAGACGCACCATGAGGCAGACAAAGCTTTGATGTGCTGATGCTGGGCTCAGGATTTCATACACAGGATGAAGTCTATAGGAAGAGATGGACTCAATGCAGCACTGCCTCAGAGTTGGAGCCTCCGCCCTCGGGACACAACCTGTCATTATCTTGACAGAACTTGTCATCTATTTGTAACTGGTGTGTATGCGTGTTTGTGTGTGTTTGTGTGCAGCTCTGAAGTAAAAGGGCTGGGGCTCCATTCTTACACTGTCACCGGATTGTGCTGCCTTGTGCCGTCACATCTTAGTCTGCTATTAGAGTCAGTGATGGACACCGACAGCTCTGTGTATTAGTGGTGAGCGTGTCCATTACTGCTAAAATTGGCTGTCCGGCTTGAAAGGAAAACATAAAAGTGGCTCAAAATGCAAAAAACAAATACATTAAAATATTTTCTTCTCTTTAGACTTGCACCTACATGCAACAGTAGGTGGGTGCAACAGGAACCATAGTGTTATTTTCAGCATAACAAGGTCACAGATTTCCACATTATGTAAAAGTCTGTGTCCTGGGTGCTTATAGGAGGAGGTGCAGCACACTCACAGGGGGACCGTCCTCTCCAGGGTCGCCCTTCTCTCCTGGAGCTCCTGCGGGACCGCGTAGTCCAGCGTCACCCTGTCTGCCTGGAGGTCCACCGTCTCCTCTCACTCCTTTTGGTCCGTCTTTACCAGGAGGGCCAGCAGGACCTGCGGGTCCAGGATTACCCTGCCAAGCATTTGAATAAAACATATAAAGTAGGTCTCATTTTGAGCGCAAGCTGACAGATAAATATTTCTGTTTACAGAGTCCATTTACAGCGACAACAAAAAGTGTTGTCTTCAACACACTTTATTGTAAGCAATTATCTAAAGAAAGTCCTGCTGCTTTAGACAAACTATTCTGGCAATGTGTGTGTGTGTGTGTGTGTGTGTGCGCGTGTGTGCGCGCGCGCGTGCGTGCGTGCGTGTGTGTGTGTGGGTGGTGTCGGGTCAGGAAGGGTAAATGCTTTACAGCTACTTATAGAATACCAAATCAGGCTGGGAAAATTAATCTAATATTCTAAAGATCAGCATTTGATACTTATCTCAAATTGTCCATGTCAAAAACTACCACTATCCAACCTTACCACACACACTACCTACAATTGCATTGTTAACAAAGAGGGTACATTTTATCTAATCACTGGATCACTAGATTTTATTAAATCATTTCAAATAACAGTGAAGGTTATTTCACTCTTATTTTCAGGAGAGATACCTTAAATGTCAGTTATCCCTAATGAAGATGACCTTTGGAGTACTTCAGAGGTTTATTTTTAGACCTCCCATCTTTACTTTGTACTTGCCACGTCTGTGACATGTTATCTGCAGGCATAGTATGATTTTTTATTTCCATGCTGATAGCACACAGCTTACATCTCTTTTAACCTAAGAGGCAGGAAATGGATGTATCCAAGATATCAAAGATGACACAGAACGTCCTGCAGCTATACTTCAACCCAAAATTATTCATACCTCCAACAGAGTCAGGTTTATATTAGTAGTTTATTGTGACCAGCATCTGTTTCTGACTGGAAGTCAAATCAAAGATAAGAAGAGTTATGAAAAAGCTGATTAGCACATAAAAAAAGGGGTAGACTGATTTAATACCAATAAAGGTTTCCATTTCTTTTTTTGGGCATATTTTTTATAAACAGATTTTTTTTTCAGCCCCCAAATTGAATTTTATGTAAGTTGAATTTTTTTTTTCTTGTTAGAAAACTTGATATTTTCTGTTTAATTAGCAGTTTCTATTTATGAAATAATTTTTTCCTAAATACTTTTGTCTTGTTTGTTTGATTGGATTTACGCTGTATTATATGTAATTAATATTACTACTACTGTTTTCATTGCAGAGTAAAGTGGATGAGCAGAGGTAGAGTGAACAAAGCGGTGAACTTACGTTGGGGCCAGGAGGTCCAACTCGCCCAGCAGCTCCAGGGAAACCAGTGGCACCCTAACAGAGTAGACAATAGTATCATCACTAAGCAATTCATGCAAGTGAGAGCAACAGGCTCTTTTTTGGCGAAGCAGCCAACAAAATAATATATTTTCAAAAAGACACTTACAGGAGGACCCTGGGCACCACGAGCACCTTTAGGTCCAGAAACACCTGTAGGACCCTAGGATCAAAGCAGAACTGTAAATCAGAATATGGCCTTATTTCTTTTGTTTCATGAACATTTTTATGTTTCATGGCAGGTGTGGAACAATCCATTAGTGTTTGCTGTATATGAATGTTCAACAAAGAGATAAAAAAATACATTTCTGCTTGATTGGGTGCACACATTGTCACTTATAAGAATAAATGTCAGGAAGTGCCTCTGCTTTCCCTATAGCAGCAGTCAGGCAGCCTTTAGGGTTAAATCCCCATTCATTTAGATCTGAACAAACCGAAATGTTGCAGATTAGCAGCTGTGTTGATAATGAAACTTACCGAAGGGCCAGGGGCACCGGATGGTCCTTGGGGTCCAGGGGCTCCAGCATCTCCCTTCTGTCCTGCTTCTCCCTGCTCTCCTTTGGTTCCAGGCTGACCATCGGCTCCCTGGCAATAAAACAGGATGTGCATACCTGAAGCTTTTTCTCACATTCAGCATTTAATAAGCGTGATGTAAACTAGTGATCAGTTGATTCTTCATGTTGGTTTCTGCTCTTCTGACTCAAGACTCAATACTGACATGTGTCTCTATCAGCTCTACAAAACATAAAGACTGGATTTTATTGGCTACTCTTCCTTGCAAAAAGCTCCTGCTCAGCCAGATTGGATGAGGAGGGTCTGTGACCAATTTTTAAAGTCCCAATTGTTCTTGACTTTGACAGGGCCATTCTAGCACATGTACAAAGTATATGCTTTGGTATAAACTCTATTCACATATGCTGTTTTAGCCCAGTCTGGATCTTTAGGGTCATTGTTCTGCTGAGAGGTGAACCTCTGCCTAAATTTTAAGTTATTTAATGTCCTGCTGTCTCTGTTAGGAATAGTTTCCACACTGCATGATTGTGCCATCCCTGTGCTTCACAGCGGAGAAAGTGTATCCAGGATGTTGTGAAGGTTTTTAATCTTTGTTATCCCCTCACCAGAGCACTTCTTTACAAATATTTATTTCATCATCTATGTGGCTTGTGGCGCATTTTAAATGACAACCCTAGTAATCTACTTTGAACAATGGCTTTCTGCTATCCACTTTTCCATAAAAGCCAGATTTGTGGAGTGAATGACTAATGGTTGTCCTCTGGACTGATTCTCCCAGCAGTGGATCTCTGCAGGTCCTCCACCGTTAACATAAGCATCTTGATGGCACTTTGATTAATGCTCTCCTTGCCTGAACTGTCAGCTTAGGTTGTCAGCTACGTCTTGGAGGGTTTGAAGTTATGCCACAGTCTTTACGTTTTTGGAAGACAGACTATACAGAGCTCAGCGTGAAAACCCTCCATAAATCCTTTTCTTTCCACTTCACTTCACAATTAACCACCAGCTTGCACTGGTCTATCACATAAAATCTCAATGAAGTGCACTGACGTTTGTGGCTGCAACTTTACAAAATGTGAAATGCTTCAAACGGCATCAATCTTTTTGCACAGCCCAGTAAGGACAGTGGCAGATGTACGTCTTTGATGAAAAAAAAACTTGATTAAAAATGTGACAGGCTCCAGAGAAAAACTGACACAAACTTTAAAAAAAAAAGCTGCAGAAAATTTTGGTTGTTTGTTTTCAGTGTTTCGGGTGATGAGCCGTGATGTTACAGCATGTAAGCTGTGAATGGAGAATATTTACAGAGCAGCAGGAGTATTCAGGCTGACATAAAATCTATAATTAATCATAGTTGTATTCTGTAGGGGGAAAAGCCTTGAGATAAATGTTGTTCTAACAAATGTATTGATGAAATCCATTTGAAAGGATGTGACTTATGAAAACCATTCAAGGGATTTCTGTCTAGAGTGTAAGAATAAATGAAATGATAGAAAGCTATGGCTTCTGACAGTCTGTAAACTCATATCTTTCCAAATAATTATACGCTAAAGAAACAAGACAGCGTAATTAAATTGGAGGAAAAGACTGGCAAAGGCAGCGTCACATTTGAGCGTTTTCAGATAGTGTCAATGAAAAGGAAATGATGTGTCAGGTAGATGTCATGTTATAATGTGGCGAACGTCTCTATTTGATAGAGAAAGGAAAGTTAATGAAACCTGGATTTTCACTTCTACGTGATCAAAATGGCAACTTTTTTTGTCTTCTCTCATTAACACAGAGAATGACAAATGATGCCAAACCGATTTCAGTGCAGTAATCCAATTATAAAGATGATAAGGAGGTGTGCAGTTTCAAGTTTAAAGCGTGCTGAAGAAATTTACTTTAAGAAGAATTTGGAGGCTAATAAATTTGCTAAGACATTTAATTGTAGTAATTATAGTTGAAAAAATTTAATCACGTTATCATTTAAAGCTAAAAAAGTGACATCTTGTGTACAGTTGGTCTTTATTCAGATATTTTCTTCTGGTAATGCATAGTGATTTTGCTCCACTGTCGCCGCATGCTTGCTAAGGCTGATTGTTAATTGACCAGGCCTCCTTAGACAGATAACTTCTACCATTTGATAGTAAATAATGAAGTGAAACTGATGATATTTAATTATACTATGAAATTGGATCTGAATATGGTACTGGACTGTACTGGAGTAATTTAGATGGGTTTGAACTGAATTTAGGTCTAAAATGTATGTAGACAGTAGACATATATTTGTATATGAATGTTTACAAATTACCTTGAGATTCAAATAAACTGAATTGAGATGATCTGAAATTGTGTGAGATTTGAGCTAAAAATTGAAAGGAACTCCTAGCAGACTGAGAGTATTATTGTGTTTTAAGCTTAGTATAGCAATCTGGTTGCAGTATCAATGAATGTAGTAGGATGTACACAACAAATATGATCAGTCTGTGCTTAGGGGTGTGCAGAAGATCATGATAACCCGACACACATCCTGAATCAGTATAAGAACTCATTATTTTTCATCATGGTTCAAAATGTAAAAAAGATATCAAACAAAATAGAAGTTTGTTATTGTGATGGAAGTGTATCTTCTCCTATTCTGCATTAAGGATGTATTCTGTTTTAGAAAAATAGGGTTGGATTCTATAGATGAATCTGGGTGTTTACATAAATGATACAATCAGGCAGTATATCTAAATATTAATTTTAACTGTAGGTATGAGAAAATAGTCTGATGTGTCCACCTATAATGGAGTCACATCATCTACAGCTCCCGACATCATCAAAGGAATCGCACAACATCAAAAATCTCAGGGGGACAAGAGGCAAGGTGGCAAATGGAAAATCTATCCGGAGTGCCTGTTATCTATAGGGCCTCAGGATGCACTGCAGCACAAACAAAAACATTTCTTCCCATGGAGAGCAGAGCTCAGGAACACTTCTGAAAACAACCGTCTTAGGAAGGACAGTTACTCGGTGGATCAAAAAAAAAAAAAAAAAGCACATAAAATACACAAGATACCAAGGCGAAGACGCTCAGCTTTCAAGAGTAAAATAAGCTGAAATATATCAGGCACTTTGATAAAATTAAATATGTAATTTTGCTTTTGAAAATTATGGACTCCATGTGTGGACTATTTGAAGTCAACAACAAAACATCAAAGGTAGCAGCATCCTTTCTAATACGGCAATATGGACTCTATTTACAGAAATAAGGAACATTTACGTCACTTATGGTTTTCTCTACTTTCTGACTTACCGAATCCACTTACTGTCCAAACCAGATAGTGGATCTGGGATAATGTGCAGAACATTTTCCACAGACACATTAACTGGCAATGGGCAGAAGGTGGTAAATTAATGCAAATTGTATGGCAAATGTTTGTGAAAGCACCACTAATGCTGGATCTGCTGCTTATGTCATTTTCATTTCAGGTCTTGCTTATTTCAGAGAGGTAATTCTGCACATCAAACCATAGCAAAGGAATAGTATAAACATCTGAGTCTCTACACTGACCTACTATCACAGTTAAACTCCGTCTTTCTCACTTTCAAACATTAGATGTTTGCATTACTATCATAAATAAAATCAAGTTGTATGCTAGTTTAGATGTGAGTAATTGTTACAATTTAAAATGGGATTGAAATCTCTAACAATTATTTTTTTTCTATTTTTTTTGTTTTTTTTGTTCTTAAGTAACATTTCCCAGTAGAATTGTGTTCTTGTTTTTAATTAAACTTACAGGAGGTCCAGCAAACCCAGCAGGCCCAGGAGGTCCAGTCTCTCCTCTGTCTCCCTGAAAGATGAAGATAAACCAAAAACGTTTATTGAAAGAACATTCCTGTTCTCCCAGTTATCAAAGAAGATTTGTAACCTTATGACTAATGAAAGATCCTAAATAATAACTCAAGTACAGTTAATGCACCTTATTGTACAGCTGAAACAGTTTCTTTTTTTAATAAACTTAAACTGTCTGGAACTGCAACACTCACAGGTGCACCACGAACACCAGCAGGTCCAGATGGTCCAGCAGGTCCAGATTCACCCTACAAGAATCACATATACATCACCAGCAAAACACATTAAGTAACTTGTTAATATGCAGTCAGTGGCTGCTTCATAGCTTTAACTGTTGATTTCAGCAATAAAGCGTTTTCAGAAAGAAAGAAATATTACTTACCTTCTCGCCATTTGGACCACCAGGACCAGGAGGACCAATTGGACCAGTAAGACCCTGCAAATCAGAAAGAAAAACAATTAATCCAGACAATACTTAGCTTGTTTTGAGCGCTGAAAAATGAAGACTCTTATTTTAAGGCCATTTAAACATTGGCCATTGAAACTGTTTTGTCCTTTTAAATTATTTTTACAAAGTTTTATCATTTAAAAAAAAAATGAAATAAGTGACTATCCCATACTCTGGCGCCATCTTTGCCAGGAGCACCTTCAGGTCCTTTCTCTCCAACATCACCCTGCAGAGAGAAGAGGTTAATAAATAATCAATCAATCATGTGTTATGTCCAAATATCCTTAATTTTTAAAAGACATGGTCCCGTCAGAGCTTACCCTGTCTCCTTTGGGTCCAGGAATGCCAGCAGCTCCTCTCTCTCCTGGCATACCCTGCAGGCCTGGTGGACCCTGAGCTCCTGGACCTCCAGCAGGTCCAATGGCTCCCTGTTAGGGGTCATGGATTAAAGCAGACAGCTCAGTCTAGGAGCAGCAGCGAGTTGAGACAGTCACTAAAAACTTACTTCAAGCTTTCAGTTCATGAATAACTCGCTGAAAGCTTCTACACCAGGTGCTTACATCTAATTCAAAAAGATACTTTTGTGTTTTCTGACACATTTTCAATTGCTTTTGCTAAAACTTTTCAGTTGGTTGAAAACATAATAAAATAATGATGACATTTGAGGGTAAGAAAAAAAAAAGAAAATCTGTCTGCTTCAACAAAGGACCAAACCCATTTCTGATGTGGTGCTTTGTTTCCAAAGCTATCAAAGGACAGGAAAAATAAAATAACTTGATCCAAATCACAACAAAGTAGAAGTAATACTTTATGCTTATAAGTCAGTCAGTTAATTACAAATAAAGTTAGAGTTATATGTAGCCCCTTATTGCTCTTTTAGTAAAAGAAAGGTGGCTCTTGTCAGGACAAACTCTATTCTGCAGTTCAAAGGCAAAAAAACAAATTAAGGAAAAGGCAGTCTTTGATTTTTTTTTCTTTTTTTTCTTTTTTTTGAAGTGGCTGCATCAGGCCCATTCCTGGTCAGAACTTGTAAGATTTATACAGAGTCTATTCTGCTCGGCTTCAGATGCACACCATATCTCGATCCTATCTCGTGTTATTACGGCTAACAGCAGGGCTCACGCTGCAGCAATTTCTCCTTTGGGTACTTTCAAGCTACTGTTTACTCAAGGCCAAGTGAGTGACGTACAGAGCAGTGTGGCTTGTGCAATAAATCTGCTGCTTTCTTTTTTTTTTTAATACCACCTACAGAATGTCTGTTCACCCCACCCCCATCGCCATCATCGCACTCATGCTGGCTCTAATCCTCATCCTCTCTATCCGCTCCTGTCTGACCTCACAGGAAAAAAAAATCTATAAACTGGGATTAAAATCTGAGCTGATAATAAACCAAACGATCGAGAGCCGCTACTGCTGTGAGCTCTTTCCACCCTCGATGCACTAGTGACAAATTACTGCTCCACAAGGAGTTGACAGAGATGCAAAAACGCATGATTCGATTCAAAAACTGAGGTTTCCTGTTTTTTATTGCAGAGACAGAATGAAAGCTGATGGTATTGGACAGTACATAAACTAAGAAAAGAAATATGAGCAAAAGGGAGAGATTAAAAAGGTCCAGAAGTGCATTAATCCCAGTCTGGATGTTTGCTGGAACTCTAACTGTTGAACGAGCAAAACAACTTTTTCTGGTGTTAAGAACTGTGCAACAGGGATGCTTTGTCAAACTCAATTTGGATTATTTTCTGAATTTTAGGGTACAATTAGGAACACAACAGAGTTTTTCCCTTAGAACCCCTGTTAATAACGTCAAACCCATGAGCTATAATTTGGTAAGAGCTGCCTCGGAGTCACTAAGGCACCACAAAGTTAATTCCCTTTTATGAAATGAAATGTTCGTCATCAAGAATACTGAACGGGGGTGCTGTTTCATGACCCAGAGGTAATTTAGACTTCCATTAGACTGTCATCTTCTGACAAATCACCAGACAATTAAGAACTAGATTGGGGTGAGGTAACTCTCCCAATAACTTTCTTAGGAAATCACCAAAAGTAAAATTATATAAAACACAAAAACAGACGACGTAATTAGTCAGTCACTCATCTCCTCAGGTTGATCTATGTCGGCTGTTGCAGGTGATACAGATACCTAGTAACATGTTTGCCAGCTGTGTAGGCGCACCTGATCGAAACCCGTTGACTGGATAACAGTCCTGGTCTGAACTCACCTTGGGACCGTCAGTTCCAGGAGTCCCAGGCAGACCTCTGGGTCCCTGCAAACCTTGCGTTCCAGCAGCTCCTCTCTCTCCCGGAAAACCACGCTCTCCCTGAAAAGGGGCACAGCAACGATTAAAAACCATCAGTAACACACAGAAAAATCAACTGTTGGCCAGAAATGGGTAAGTAAACTAAAAGCTAAAATACTTTATTGATTGGAGGCCACATTATGTATGAGCTGACATGTAACCCTGGCAAATCTACAGTTTGGATGCCCTTACTGAGTGAAAAACATTCAAAGTTAGCTATTTTCAGTGGCGGAGGTTTACAAATGAACTCAAGAGCAGACATGTAAGAAGTAAATAAAACATGTTCATTCAGGCTGTCGGAAAGCGAGAGAGAGCAGGACTTTGAGCAAGTTTGGTCTGTTTTACATATTGAGTTTTTCACCTCGTCATAAAATGTTTACAGCCTTTTGGAAATCTGAGAGCTAAAGCAAAGATGAATTTCACCAAGAAATGTTAACCACTCTAATCAGGCTAATATAAATAATCTAAGGACAACTTAAAACCCTGCAAGTCTTACTTTGAAATATCCCTATTTTACTGTGCTATTTCTCTCACACACAAAAGACATCACATTGCCTCTCCTTGTGATATCTCTAATGACAACCAAAGGCTTTTCGATGCTGTTCTTGTGTCTTTTTGCGTTGAAATTGGCCCAACTAAGAATCGGAAGGTAAAACGTTGTCAAAAATCAGATATCAGAAATTTTAACCTTTTAATGACACATCTCTTTAACCCTTTGTGGTAACCACCTGACCGACCAGTTTAAGTGAAATCGCAGGGACTTACTCTGGGTCCAGTGGCACCAGCAGCTCCAGCTTCTCCTGGAACGCCCTAAAGAGACAAGCAGACAGTAAAGAGCAGAAGATCAGGATGTTTGAGTGTCAACAGTGCAACTATTGAGTGTAGAAATATATTGCTGTTATATAAATGCTCTCTGACTCATATTAACAGGAGGTACTTGATAACTTTTTAAAAAATATAGGCTATTTCTATTTCTATTTCTATTTCTATTTTTTTTGCTTATGGCGTCAAACCTTTTTAGACAGAACTTGGTTAAAGTTAGAGCAGCTGCATTATCTGATACAGATGAACTGTGTTTAAGCTTCTGACTGAAAACTGCTGCTGTTTCTCTTGGCACTATAATTAGCATGAAAAGTAAGAGGGAGCAGCCACCTACGTTGGAGGCAAAAGAAACTTTATAGAGCAAAAAAAAAAAAAAACTCTCCTGTTGAAATACTAAGCTGCAGCAAAAGTAAATTTTTCTTGGATGTAAATTCTAACATACTTTGTAAAACACTTGATGAAGTGATGGCTAAAACTAAATCTCCACTTTTTGTTTATACACAAGCCAGCGTTGCAATGTAGCACAGCTAGCTGCAGCAGGAGTTTGGAAAAAGACACAGTTTGAACTTTTTTTTAAAACATAGCTTTAGAGAAAAATAAATATGTTCACTGATTCATTTATTTCTGTAAACCATAACACACGTTAATATTTAGAGTAAATTCTGTGGTGTCACTTATACTGGTTTACACTGTAAACCAGTATATACCTGCAGGAAGATGTAGGAACATTTCTGCAAATTCCATACAAAGATTCTTTTCCTGTGTTACTGGGCAAGTTGTGACCTTTCAGCTGTACCCAAAAAAATTGTACCAACCTGGTCTCCCGGTTTGCCTCCCTCACCGGGAGGGCCAGGAGGTCCTGGAAGACCCTGCACACAGAAAAGAAGAAGAAATGGTTGGTAGATGAACTCCTGAATCCAGTAAATTAACAATGGAACCTGTACAATTCAAAAAGCTGAATAAATGAATTTAAGTATAAATCAAATATAGACGTACCTGGAAACCAGAGGGACCAGGCTGTCCTTGCTCTCCTCTCTCCCCAGCGGGGCCCTAAACACACAATCAATTAATGCAATTAATGTAGGCTTTATGATGATGAAAAAATATCAAAAACATGTTTCAATGATGCCATAAATGTTCTAATTCTCATTCTTTTATGTGAAATATACATTAATGCCTTGAAAAAAAAAACATTCCATGTTGGCTGATGGTCTGTGAGTCACTGTTGCCATCCCATAATGCTCAGACATAAGTGTCAAGGACTTTTTTTTTTTTGTTCCAGACAGAGCTATTGTAGACATAGTCTGGGGAAATTGAGGTACTGAATGATGTTTCCAAGTGTAGACTTAGAAAAAGAAGAGATAGCATCAGTGTAGAAGCTGAACAGAGTCGGGTGGGGAGATGAAGATACGTACAGCAGGGCCAGGGGGTCCACCCGCGCCCGTTTCTCCATCTTTTCCGGGCAGACCCTGAAGAGAGTGAAAAGATAGGTATCATGAGTTTAGCCAAAGCCAAAGGTGATGCTATTAGCTGACAGACATCTCAGAGGTATAACTGAGCTTTTTTAACACAATTCTCCAGCCGAGTCAGGGTCAGAGTTTAACAGAACTGCAATGCAATTCACTCCTACAATAGAAGATGTGCAAAATGCTGAGCTTTGAAATGAAAATAATCTAAAAATAGTTGCTTTCCACAATTAATCAATACTTCATACTGATCTTTGTGAAAGATATTTTATAGCAGACACTACAAGGCACTAGCAATATGATTTCTTTCTTAAAATCCTCAGAAATACATTTTTGCATATGAATAAACACAGAAAACATCAACTTACTCTCAGACCAGGAGCTCCAGCCAGTCCTTTCTCACCAGATTTGCCAGATTCACCCTGTTAACAGTAAAAATAAGAAGCACCTGTCAGTCAATATGCCACTGCGGCCGAGCTCGGTGCTGCACCTATTTATAGAGAGGAGAAGCTGCATATGTTGGTGCAGCAGAGCAAGTCAGATGGTGCTAATCCAGTCTACTGTATGATTTTGTTTCATGAATATATTTTCAGGAAGTCATCTATCATTTGCACTATGTCCAAATAGACATAATGACCAGATAAATCATCTTGTCGCATGGAGGACACATTTAACTTTGCTTGTAATACTTACAGTTGCTCCTTTGGGTCCAGGGAACCCCATGACACCAGGCTGTCCTCTGGCTCCCTGAGGGCCGGGGGGTCCTGGACGTCCGTCCTCACCTGGAGCTCCCTGGCAAATTCAAATCAAATCAAAATCACAAACAGCGGATGAAGATTGAAATGTTTTAGATGTGACAGTAAAGCTAAGGATGCAGTGACATGAAACCAATATTGAGGGAAAATATCAAAATGAAGACAGAAAATGTCTGAGCGGAGTCAGAATGATTTGTTAGTGCGTTTTCATGTAAAAGCTGTGGCAATAATCACATTGAAGCAGATGAATAATGGCTGTGCACATTTCGTACAGTTATTATTGAGTTACAAGTCCCTCCCTGGCTGTTTTATATGAGATATTAAACACACACACACATGCATGGGCTGACGGATTGTTATTTTTTTTGCTTAGAAAAAATGAAAAATGTAAACACATTACATTTTCTTTTATTGTTTAGAGGATGATGTAGTCCTTTTATTAGAGACAAAACCTTGCAATTGTTTGCAGCTTCTACGGGGCTAAATGACATTAAAGTACGTAGGTGGAAATGTTCACCACCTCTCATTTAATTTGGACAATATGAGTTTACAGAAGACTGCTACGACTTTAAAGAAGCTTATTATTGGGGAAAAAACTGTTATTTGTTGTGATTCCTTCTTTGTTCTGGTCATTTTAGCCTTTTGTAATTTCAGCTTGCATCGTTTCATGCCTTACTGTGTTTGGTTGCAAAATGGAATCACATAAAAGGGATCATTTTGTAAGCAAATGTGTCTTAATATAAAAATATCTGCCAACAACTTATTCTGAGTTGGTCCAAACAGTGTTTAGAATCGAAATAATTGAAAATATATTGGAAGTTTTTGGAAAATTGTGTACAGATAAATTAAATTTCATTTCAAGATTTGAAGATTTCTGTATATATTTGCCTTACAAAATTTCTTACCTAAAAGAGAAATAAAGTAATAAATGATGAAATGGAACAATAGTGTCAAAAATAGGAGCACATAGAGTTCATTCACAATTAATAATATAATTGTCTTTTCTGTTAAATCTTAGATTTAAAGCACGTCAAGGTTTTAAGTCATTATTACAACTAATAATTCCATCGAGCTAACAATAATAATAATAATAAAAAAATTAAATACTTGAAATGCATTCATACATCTGTTACACAAACGATTGCACTTACAGAAGGCCCAACTTTGCCCTGAGGTCCAGCATCACCAGGACGACCAGTCAGACCCTGTCACAGATCGAGAACAAAAAACAAAACAAAACAAAACACATGAACGAAGAGACAACTCTATTAAAACACACACAAAACACGGCTGGTAGGAAAAAACAAATCCCTGTGGAAAACAGCATTTACACATCAGACTGGTAATTTATGCAGAAAGCAGCAGTTCAACAATTAAGGAAGACATGTGAATGAGAGCAAAGGAAGGCAACTACAACACTGTGTGTTTATGCAAGTGTGAAGCGATTTAATCACTGCAGGAGCTAGAAAAAGTGCTGCGCAAGTGAGAATTAAAATTACTCATTTTGATCAAGCTTTGAGGAACAAGCTTGATTTATATGTCCTGTCTACCTGCTGTAAAAGCAGCACCTGGTGTACAGTGATTTAGTTTTAAATCTGAAAGCTACAATCCAAAAGAGCGAATAAAAAAAGCTGAGAGAAAGAATTTAAGAAGAGTCAAGACAAACACATGAAATCCTTACCAAAACTTTGCATTAAGTCTGTTTGTGACTTTAATTGCACCTGCTTAATGGATTGTATTTCATAGCATGTTACTGTCTTTTATTTATCTCCTAATTGAAAGTAACCAAGTATTTACTGTTATTTATTTAATATGACATCAACTTAAATGCTAAGATAGTAAAGCTAACTCTCAAGTTTGTACATATGGCTGCTTCTTCTGCTGCACACACTTCATGCTGCAGCTCTAAGTGTTAGGAATATGTTGGCTTTTTCAGAGACTTTTAGGCCAAACTTTAATCCAGCTTCACTTTTTTTCCACAGTGGAGCCTGCTGCAGGAAGGGAGTGAGAACAGCAGTAGATTTTCGTGTTCTGTTTTAACAAGCACAACCAAAACAACAGCGCAGATGTGTTTAAATTATGCAAAATAATTTTTTTTCCCACTGAAGCTGCGTGAATGTGGATGAGAGCAGCTTTACTGATATTTTTATTTGTCAGTGAGAAGAGAAGAAAAATAATTAAACTGATGTAAATAAGCTGCAGGAGCATGGCTGCAAATACTATTAAATGAAATAATCAGTTGGCCAACGACTGAATGATGTCATGCTCTACATATTTTTAAAGGCTTTATTTCATTTAAAATGATGAATGAATGAAAAGTAGGTCATGTTGTAAACTAGATGTTTAGGTGATGAACTATAAATAAGACTTAATTAGGATTTAACCAGGGGGATTTGTGAAGTGCGAACTGACAGAACACTGTGAGCGTAATTTACCCTTGCACCAGGAAGACCAGGCTCTCCAGGACGGCCAGGGTCACCAGTGGCTCCTTTGGCACCGCTGGCCCCAGGGGGTCCGCGCTCACCTGGGGCTCCCTATAAAAAAAGAAAGAAAAAAAAGAAAAGCATTCAGTTAGGCCCAAATTGGTGGGTGGCACAACTTTCTTTCTACTTCTAAGGAAATAAGTTTTCCTGTTAAGAGTGAGCAGCAGTTCTTTATTGATCTGCTGAATCAATAACTTAAATTATGATAGATTCATTTTATTTTAAATGAAACTGTCTATGAGAAGATAATGTTAAATGAGACATTGGCCTAAGTGATATGGCATATGTAGGTCATATATAGGCATGATGGGGAAGTGAACTACGCTTCCATCTGGTGGCCACAAAGCAGAATTACATTAAATGGTGGTGAAAATCAGAGTGAAATCCAAATGAAACGGGGAGGAATATTTTCCTTAATTTTTATTTTAACTCAGGAGTGAAAAACTGATTTGAGATCAGCGAACTCTGAGGTGTCAGCAGACTCGTTACACATGTCATCGACCTTGTAATTTAATTAGTTATACGCTGCTTTATTCAACTTAACTTGATTTAAGAATTATGAAGAATTGAAAAATTATATTTTAGAAATTTCATCCGGGACTTGAAACTTTACTACTTCTACTACTACAACAAATAGTATTATTAATAGTAGTCAAATATTAATTTGTTTATAAAGCATTTTCAATTGATGCTCTCTAGGGAACAATAAAAAAAAATGACAAAAATGTCGCTGACTCTCGGCGTATGATAGACAATAATTAACAAATTATTTCCCAGTTGTCAACTTTGCAGATTGAGATCAACTGGGACCAGTCAGCAAACGGAAGATCAAATATTGCTTGAGGTGAAATGATATCTGTCAAATAGAAATGATTCTTTTCAAACTGTGTACTTTATGTCTTCTCACTGTCAGTTTTGAGGTTGAGAATCATGTTCGTTACATATTATTCTGTAACCATATCTCACCTTGTGACCAGCCAGACCATCCTGACCAGGGAAACCACGGTTACCAGGAGCTCCCTAGGAAGAAAACCAAGAAAAAAATCAGAGTTATGGTTTTATCACAAATAAAATATGTATTTAACAGAAACAACAAGCTCATAAAGGTTTAAAACGGTTTTATCAGTTTTAAAAAAAAAAACCCTGAAACTATGTCATTATCATGATGTAACCATGGCATGCATTATAAACAAAAGGTTAAGTATTAATTGAACTTGTTGTATTTTCTTCAAAGTAACCAGTTTAATTAGATTTTTGATACTTACTCTTTCTCCTGGAGGTCCAAGAGGTCCAGCAGAACCAGGCTCACCTCTGGGTCCTCTCTTGCCTTCTTCTCCTTGAGGGCCAGGGGCTCCCTGAGGTCCAGCTGGTCCCTGTCAACAAATTCAATTTGTACAGAAAAACCACCATCAAATTGGAGTGAGAGAAAAAAGATTAAATATTAAAAGCCTTGTCTGAAGGAACATAACATTTCTTATTTGCTTTAAAACAAAACAAAAAAAATTGACAATCAAAATGAGTAAAATGAAAACAAAACTCACAATTTCTCCCTTTGGTCCCGCTTCCCCCTTGAATCCAGGGATTCCTGGATCTCCCTAGATCCAGAGAGGACATAAAGAGAAGTAATAAGAAGGGACGACATTTTCCAGATTAATCATTCTGAAAGAGAAATTAGCAGCAAACATAATTTCTGTACTGTAAACCAAATTAGAAGCCAGGTAGTTTCTAAACAACAGAGTTCCAATAAAGTATACAGAGTCATAAAGTATGTACAGATGTTCCTTTTGGCCCAAGAGGTCCAGTTGCTCCCTGAGGTCCAGGAGGCCCACGAGGTCCAGGAAAACCAGGAGCACCTGCGATACCTGGAGCACCCTACAGAGAGAAAGAGAAAAGGAAGTGAAGTCGACTGGCTGACTGATCAAAAACAACAGAAACAAACAAACAAACAAAAAAAAACTTACTGCTGAACCTTTAGCTCCAGGGATACCATCAGTGCCAGGGTTACCCTGCAGGAAAAAGAGACAAAACAAGTAAATATGCTAAAATAAATCATCTTCATAATTAAATGTGTTTTGAACTGACTGGAGTCAGGGTTTATTGAATTAATAATATGGTTTATCGCATATTTTTATTTTCAAATTTTTGTTTATGGAATCACTTACAGAAGCACCAGAGGGTCCAGGTGATCCAGGAGTGCCTGACTCTCCACGGGGCCCCTGGGCTCCTTCGGGACCACGAGCGCCAGTAGGACCAGCTTCACCCTAATACAACACAGACAAAAGGGCAATCATTTATTAATTTGTGTTGACCGCATGCAATTGATCATCTTAATTTTACAGAACTTTGATAAACTTTCAAAGGTACAAAACATATTTTTGAAATGTACCAGAAAACCAGGCATTCATTGTTCATTCAATTAAAATGAATTAACAATTTAGAGAAGGAACAAAACTTTAAGTTTCATTCAGCTGTATGTTACCGAATTATACTGCCCTATGAAGACGCTATTTAGACAAAACACAGATTTAACTCAAAACCAGTTAGATGTGCTCCAAATTAACACAATTATCACTCAAGAAACCATTTAGTTATTAAAAAAGCCAACAGGTCTATCTGTTGAATCATCTGTTCTAAAAGTTTAATTAAAGAAAAGAAAAAAAGTACAATCATGATTAGTTATTGGCCCTAATATATCAAACGTGTGTTTAAAAGTGTTTATGATCATTTTTAAGCTCATTTCAGGATTTATCGATTTGGAAGTGAGCTCAGGATTAAATCCCACAGCTCACTCTCCATTTAGCAGGAGAGATCTTTCAGTTTTTTAAAGAGCTGTG